>NC_073224.2:155439891-155750434 GCF_029281585.2 Gorilla gorilla gorilla
AATTATTCATTTCTTCATTTATGGACATATATAATTTATTTCTGGGCTAGCTTGCTTACATGGTTAAATTTTTCTTTCTACATCTGCAATCTATCTTTTTTATTTTTATTTTTTGTAGAGACAGGGTCTCGCTATGTTGTCCAGATGGGTCTCCAACTCCTGGGCTCAAGCACTCCTCCTGCCTTGGCTTCCTAAACAGCTGGGATTACAGGCATGAGCTGCATTGTGCTTTTAATGATCTAAAGACACTGATTAGCTTCTCAACTAGTTCTCTTTCTAAAAGATCAATTTTATACAAATAAGTTTTCTAAATGTAATAAAGTCTGTTTTCTTTCTCCAGGGAATTAAGAACAACATTGTGCTGCCCTTATTAGTTCCTAATTACAGATTAAAAATCTGTATCTTTGAACTCTAGATTTACATAAATCCTGGCTTCCCTGCACATTTTGCCCCTGTAAATTGGAATACATGATGATTGAACCATCTGTTATGAGAATATTACATTTCCTATTTACACAATTGTTTGTGACAGAGTAAAATCAACCATTTTCATAGTATATGTTGGATCACTGTTGTCTTCATATTTCTAAAATAAATCAATTAAAAATTTTAAATTCTTAGATGCTTATCTCTATCATAGCTCAGAATGCAACTTCAATACCCCCATTCTTTTATATTTCCAGATTTCTTTTAATTAAGATATAATGAACAAATTAAGTTAAATGGTCTGTATTTTCATGCAAATATATTAGTATTCATTAATATACATTTATTCTTTGCAAATAGATTTTATAGTTATATTAGCTCTTAAATTGTTAAATAAATTATTGAATTTTATTATTAAATTATTAAAATGAAAATTATAAAATTAGCACTGTAAAATAATATGTAAAGGACTTGAAATGTTAAAAATAACCAGTCATCATTTTGCTTTATATTACATCTAATATTTCCTGAAACATTTTGTAATACCCACATGGAAAGTGGAGAAAGAGAAACCTTGTGCTTTTTATAAAACATTGCCAAGGAGAATAATGGTTAAACAAATCTGTTCAAATACATATTTAAATTTTTTTACAAATAAAAGTTTTAAATTAACGTACCTAATTGAGATTGTAGAGATGTATTATTTTTTTTTCTGTGCCAGTTCAGTTTTCAATGTTCGTAAATCTGAAACTGCTTGTTTTCTCATCTATAAAAAGAATTACTTTTCAAAAATGAACTTCATCATACCCTTCTAAAAGTACATCATAGTTGTCATGTAAACAGGGTTTTTGTAACCGCTTTAACTGTCTTCTCTCATTTGGCTTCAGTGCTTTCAACTCCCACTGGATTACTACAGTAAATGTGTAGATTATGAATGCTGTTTAATAAGCATGCTTATCTACTGGTGAGATATGCTATAAGGTAACCTAGTTTATGAGTAGATAGGGACAATACAATTGAACTGTTCTAAAAACTAGAGTGAGAAAGAATTTTATGTTTTGCTTAAACTTCAAAACCTGTTGTTCTCAATGTGTAAAGAAAATAGTGAAAACAACAAGAAAACAAAATACAAAAAAACCCCTTAATTCCTAGCCCTTAGGAACTGAATAGATATTTCAGAAATATAGTGTTTACTCTGTGGCAAGCACTCTTCTAAGTGTATTAGTCTCTTATTTTTTTTTCAAAAATTTTACAGAATCAGATACTAGTATTTATCCCCATTTTACAGTTGAAATGGAGACCTTTAGAGGCTAAGTAACTTGCTCAAGATAAAAAACTAGTAAGTGAAGTGGGTACAGCCAGGATTCAAATTCAAACCACCTGGTACCAGAGCCCTTACTATTCCAAGTGTTGTCTGTGGACAGCAGCATTAGCATCAGTTGGGAGCTTGTTAGGTAGGAAGAATCTCAGGCTGCACCCAGACCTACTGAGTCAGATCCTGCATTTTTAAACAGGATCCTCAGATGATATATTAAACTTTGAGAAGCACTACTTATGCTATACTATCTCGAATGAATATGGTTGCAAGAGACTCAGGCTGGGTTTTTTTTTTTTTTGTCCCTTAGTTCTGAATCTTAAAGGTAGTGCTGTTTTGGGGAGATCATTCAGAAATCAATAAAACTTCTTAAATAATGTCTGTTATGTGTCAATCAGGCACTACGGTTAAATACAGGATTTTTCCCCCCAGCCTATAAGCTGAAAACTTTGTTCTCTTTTTTTCCCTCTTATTCCACTTGTCCTTACTGTTTTTGTATGAACAATTCTAATTTGAGTTCAAACCATGAGTGACATTTGTAATGTTAAAATATACAAAGATTACAAGTAATGCGCATGCTTTCCAGAAGAAAACAGCATGAGGGGAGTCATAATCCAAGCCTCTGGGGGCATTTTTATTACTCCTTCCTACTACCCAATTATTAAGTGTACAAGTTTACATATTGGCTTTATCTCCATATATTGAATAGACAGTTTTCCTTCATTGAACAAATTATTTTTTGAGTGCATATTTAACTGATATTTTGTTAAAAATTATCCTCTGCTCTTTTCCTTTTCTATTTTAAGTTTTAAGCTTCTCGGTGCCAAAGCAGGGCTTATTTAGCCTCGAGAATGCTGCTTGTAAAAAGAATCTAGAACTGCACTGTCCAGTATAGTAGAAGCCAGTTGCCATATGTAACTACTAAACTTAAATTAACTAAAATTAAATAAAATTTAAAATTCAGTTCCTCAGTCACACAAACTACATTTCAAGTGCTCAATATCAATAGGTGGCTAGTGGGTACCAATCTGACAGTGCAGGCATAGAACATTTCTATCATCACGTAAGTTCTGTTGGACAGTGCTAATTCTATTTTTTTATTTTTAAATTTATTTTTATTTTTATCTGAAACCGAGGACAGTACTGATTTTCTTTTTTCTTTTTCAAATTTTTTTAAAAGGAGCTAATTCTAGAATGCAGTCATTATTCTGTGTCATAAAGCTGTTTCTGATAAAGAAATGAGGGCATTCATATAATTATCATTCTCATTTTCCTGCCTTGCTATGGGTACTTGTATGAAAATGTATAATCTTCTGTTTTCTGTTCAACAAAAAAGCTTTTTAATACATATGTACTTCACAGATAATTTCTATGATGTAATTAGTTGTACACAGTTCTCACCAAATAGAGCATGCCCAGAAGCCTCTACTAAGCATCTGCTATACAAAAGGTCCCATGGGAGAAACAAAGTTAACTAAGGCATAGTCTCTGCCAGGAAGGAAACGTAACATCTAGTAGAAGACACATTATTCATATTTAAATAATAGAATACATATGAAAATAACCAGAAAAAATGAAACGATTACCCATGAAAAATTGTCAGTTCAGAGGAGAGCTCAGTGGTTTATCAGACTTAATAATTCTAATACAGGAAAACTACTTAAAAATTTTTTTGAGAATATATTGACTCACAGGTTCCTTTTCCTTTAATTCTTCCTAGTACAATTTTACTAAATTTTACTTTGGCTTTATTATATCATGCATCTTTTCACAGGTTTAGTTTTTCTTCTTGCATTTTTTTTCACCTATGCTCTTTACTGTTAAGGTAACAATTTTAATACAATCAATCCTGGCTACCCTTATATTATTGACACCCAAAGTTAAAACACCAAAATATTTTATTTCAAGATAAATGTTATAATGATCTGATTAGGAAAAATGTAAATTACCTTAACTTCTACTATGAGTTTCATTTTGTCAGTATCCAGTTTTCTCTTAAGCTGGTCAATTGCATGCTGTACCTCAGTGATCTGGATTATTAGGTAATTCTGTGTGGATAGATAGACATTTATTTAGTATAACATATAAACATTTTTATTTTTAACTGCCTTGTGAACATAAACTATGAAATGATAAAGATCAAAAGAGTAAATCATGAAAATAACCTATTCCGTAAAGTAAACTAAATTGCTTTGGAGAAATTACTGTTTGTTTCTGTTGATTTCTTGCATTTTAAGGAACACTTTCTCTAAAGTTACCATTAAATTAGCACCGTAAAAACCAACAACTATTACTATGAAAGGAATAATATCTTAGTTATTAGCAAGACTTTAAAATTGTCATAATGCTTTATCAGCTGAATCAGATTAGAATTATTTTAAAATACTTAATAATATGATACTATATTTTATATGCAAAAACTAATTTAATACAAGAAAACCTATTTAAAATAAGAAGACTTTTTGGTTTTTGTCCAGAAGAGTTTATGAGTTATAGTGGTCCTCGCTAAAGAAGTTATTTAAGAGTTTTAAACTGGTTTTGTGAAAAAATTCTTATATTGAACTGATTAAACAGTAAGATAAAGTATAAGCTATGCTAAAAAAAAAAGTACCAACTACTATGGACAAACCATTACTTAAGCCTATTTGGATTTTATATTAAATTTATTTAAAATAATAAACTTTTAATATTTCATCTTGTCTAAAGTTAAATCCTTACTTTTAATCATAGTTAACATATTTTAAAATTACTTTTGGATAAGTGGGATTGATCCAACCCAAATCAAATTGTTAAATGCCCTCTTGAATTTTTTTGTCTGTTATTTAATTATATGGTGGAATTAATAGTAAAATAAACTTCATGTCTCTGATTCAAGGCTGTGTCAAAAAAAAGAACTGATGAAAATTTCATAATTTCTTTAAATTCCTGGGTGTTATAAGCCCTCCCGCCACCACCACCAAATAACAGGACTATAGCAGACACTGTTTGTCCCCTGCCCTACTTCATCAGGTATTTGCCTCTTTCCCATAGAGTCAGGAAATGGACCCTGTCCCAGGTACAGAGGTAAATCCTAATTAGTCTGTAAGTCAGTCAGCATATAGCATTCCTTGGCAACTATTTCTTATCCAGGGGTAGGCCTAGTTGATCCCTTACCTAGGATAAAGGGAAAGATTTATATATTCCATGATTCAGAGAGAGGTTTCTCCCTGTTTGGGGATATAAAGCCCTACTTGCCACTGACCACTCTATTGCTACTATTAGAAGCAGTCTTACAATGAAATTAACACTGAAAATAACAGGAAGGAAATATCAGACCCCTTAAAGGCAACATTAAGCTGCTGACTGTATCTCCTCAGCAATGCTCCTCCTATTACCTAAGGTCATGAGTTTTTTTATTGTTTTAAGCAAGTTTAAGTCAAAGTTAGCCTAATGCATCTTGTGATACTACTAGCACTTATAAAGCATGTGTTTTGAACAGAACTTCTCTAACGGAAGGGGGACACATTTAGTAATACCTTGGAGTCTGTGATGTTTGCCAGATTCTTTGGTCTCATCTTGATCTCCCTGGCTTCAAGTTGCATGAGCAGTTTTTTATAGTAGAGTTCCAAATCTTCTCGAAGTTTTGTTAAAACCGCCTCCATTGATGCTGTAACTTTCTTTGTTTCCAAGTATTTTTTCTTCCAACCTTCGTAGGCTATTAAAAAAAAAAAAAAAAAAAGGAAAGGCCTTCGTTTGAGTATTAAAGGATTCAACTTTTCATCCTGGAAAGGATCCTAGAGCTAATGTCAATTTAAACCATTTTCCTCTTTCTCTCCTCTTCTCCTTTTTCTATATACTGAGGTCATTAGACCTGAGGAAGAAATGTTTTTTGGATTATAAGAGAACTTGTATAGAAATATAGTAATATATATATATATTTTATAGTAATATACATTACTATAAAAGTAATATATCTAAAAGTAATACATTGAATAGTAATATATATTATAAAAGCAATATATATACTTGTTATATATAGTAATCTATAACGTATATAAAACTATAACATATATACATATAACATATATAACTATAAAAGTAATATATATATGTTACTTTTTCCCATGATTATGGAAAACTAATCCAAAATTAATCGTTAGAAATTAAACACTACCAGTTTAACAAATTGCATTGATACCAATGAGATTCTAAATACAAACTTAATAGGAACACAAACTATACGCCAGTATACCGGAATTTGTTTAGTTTCTTTATCATAGAAACAAAAATCTCAAATTTAAAAATTCTACTTTATAGGGTGATTTAATTAAAATTATATAGCTACATGGAACTTTAGCTCAAGATTTTGGATATTTATCTCACGCTCTATTATCCAATCCCTTAGCAACTTCTACCGGTATTACTGCCAAAATACTTCTAGCATCTAGCACATTCCACCTTCTTCAATGCTACATCCTTAGTCAATATCATCTTTTACCAAGAAGTCTGCATTCTCTTTCTAACTGGTCTGTCTGCTTTCATTCTTGCCCCTGTACAGGGTATTCTATACAGCAGTCATTCTGATCTTTCTAAAATATTTTTTAAAATCATATAAATCCCTAGCTCAAAATCCTCTAGTGGCTTCCTACCTTGCTTAGAATAAAATCCAAAATCTTTGATTTGGCCCATTTATTCCTTGCTGACCTTTCTGATTTTATCCCCCTCTGCATTCTTCCTTACATAGTGTTTCAGTAGCACTGGTCTTATTTCAGGCCCTTAATACCACAATGTCATTCTTATTTCTTGACCTTGATATTTAGTGTTCCCTTTCTGCCTGCCTCCCTATTAATCAAATCTTAATCTTCTCAGAGATACTTTCTCTGAAAATTCTACCTAAAGCATCTCTTCCCTGCCTCATCACTCTTTACTATGCTCTTTTTAATTGAATTCTCAGCTCTGATCAAAGCTGATATTGTCTTACTTATTTGTTTATTGTCTGTCTCTTCCCATAGGGAAGCAAGCTCCTTATGGGCATGGCCATGTCTGTCTTGTTCACTGCTGTATCCCCAGCATTTAAAAGAGTGCCCGGCACATAGTAGGCTCAATAAATATTTTATGGCCAATACATACCTTTTATCTTGAAATATTCCTGTTGAAATAGGAAGTGATGGATCATTCCCATTTCATAAACAGAAAGGGTGAGGCACAAAGAGGGGAAGTAACTTGTCTAAGTAAAAGATAGATCTGGTGTTACAATACTGGTCCTGTGATTTTCAGTCCATTGTTCAAATCTGTCTGATAAAATTGCTTTTTTAACATTACCACAAGGCTGACTCATTGCCACCACTTTCAGCATAACACAGTGTAAAGCAGAATCTTGAGAAATATCTCCTGACATTGTCTATAACCTTCAATCAGTTCTAGTGCTGAAACAATTTTGCTGTAAATTGAGAATCCTAAAACCACTTAATTCCATAGATACCTTTTATCCTTATAATCCTCAAACACAACCCAAAACGGAGGCCTCTCAAATAATTTAGCAACTCTCAAGCCACCATCATGTACTGTCTTCATCCTGCCTCATCAGTCTACCAGTCCTAACAACACTGTTTCTAATTGTACTGCGAGAAAACTTACTTAACTTCCCTCATTCATTCACTTTTAAAAGCAAGGCACACACACACACATATCAAAAAATTAAGTACAGAAGAGTCCAAGGGACTCAAAGTGGGCTTCTACAGTAAGTGATATATAAGGTGATCTTGACTGACTAATAGGAAATAGGCAGGTAAACTGGGAAGAGGGTACCTCAAGGTAAGAGGAGAAGTAGATGGCAGAGGGAAAAGCATGCCCGAAGACCTAGAACCAAGAGTGTACTTCAGATCCTAGCATATCCAACACTTTTCCTGGAAGCCTCTCTTGATCTCTTCCATCTAATTTAGGTGTTCTCCCTTTGTATTCCTATCCATAGAACTTTGTAATTCCTTTATCATAGTTTTCATCAAGTTTTTTTTTTTTTTTTTGAGGCAGAGTCTTGCTTTGTCACCCATGCTGGAGTGCAGTGGCACAATCTCAGCTCACTGCAACTTCCGCCTCTGGATTCAAGCCATTCTCCTGCCTTAGCCTCTGCAGTCACTGGGGCTACAGGTGCCCACCACCACACCTGGCTAGGCTAATTTTTGTATTTTTAGTAGAGACGGAGTTTCGCCATGTTGGCCAGGCTGGTCTCGAACTCCTGACCTCAAATGATCCGCCTGCCTCGGCCTCCCAAAGTTCTGGGATTACAGGCATGAGCCACTGCGCTGGCAAGGATGTATCATTGATGCTTAACTTGCTTATCATTTCCCCACTGGACTGTAAGATCTATGTGGGCAGGGATAAGATTGTGTCTGTCTTAATAGTGTCTCCTAAGCCCCTAGAATAGTGGCCAGATTCAATAGGCATTTGATAAATGAATAGAAGAATTAATAAACAAGTTAATGAGTTTCAGTTATGAAAATATTTGAGTTTTAATTTTAAACCCTATGTAAAGCATTTATTCTATAGAGTTGCATAATAATTTCATGTTTTCTATATTGAACTTAATCATGTACCACTTAAACTAAAATAGTAAAACAGTAAATATTAATTATAACTTTATTATTTATTCTAAAAGGATCAATTCTGTAAAACTTAAGTTTTCTTTATAGTGATAAAAGGTATGTAATAAACTTTACCATGATATCGTTTTAATTTGCTTTGTTCAAATAGCTTTTCAACTGTTTTTACTAGTTCTTCTCTATTTCTTTCCAGATACCTTCTTTCTTCCTTTACTTGTTTCATTTGTTTGATAATCTTCTCTCCTAAAGAGATTATAAGTCATATTCATCAATGTCTCAAAGCTGAAAGATGGCTCATATCCTAAAATATGGAGTGTAAAACTTAAAAAATGTCTAAAGCAGCAAGAATAAATTTTATCCCAAACTGTTTTTCTTGCTACAGTATAGCATTTACCATGTGGAAAATGCAAAGGAGTCATTTCAGTTTCCAAGAGTGATATATAAGGGGATTTATAAAATAGTGTGTTTTTTCTGCATTTCATATATGTGTAGAAACTAGGTAAAGCTCAAGCAGTTATGCTGATATTCTTTGGTTTAACACTTTTGGTAAATTTATCTGGGATTCAAAATTATTGTACTTAAATCGTACATGGAAAATGTATATTTTAGGATTATATATATATGATATATATATATGATATATATATAAATATATATGATATATATAAATATATATGATATATATATAAATATATATGATATATATAAATATATATGATATATATATAAATATATATGATATATATATAAATATATATGATATATAAAAAATATATATATGATATATAAAAAAATATATATGATATATATAAAAATATATATGATATATATAAAAATATATATATAAATATATATGATATAAATATATATGATATATATATAAATATATATGATATATATATATATATATTTGAGATGGAGTCTCACTTTGTTGCTCAGGCTGGAGTGTAGTGGTGCGATACTGGCTCACTCCAACCTCTGTCTCCTGGGTTCAAGCGATTCTCCTGCCTCAGCCTTCTAAGTAGCTAGGACTATAAGCAGCTGCCACCATGCCTAATTTTTTTGTATTTTTTTGTATTTTTAGTAGAGATGGGGTTTCACCATGTTGGCCAGGCTGGTCTCGAACTCCTGATCTTGTGATCCACCCACCTCAGCCTCCCAAAGTGTGGGATTACAGGCATGAGCCACCATGCTTGGCCAGAATATATATTTTAAAATGAAATAATGTTGGTGACTAAACATATGTAGTAATAAATATAAAATCCCTGGGCCAAGTGCTGTGGCTCACACCTGTAATCCCAGCACTTTGGGAGGCCGAGATAGGTGGATCACTTGAGGCCAGGAGTTTGAGACCACCCTGGCCAACATGGTGAAATCCCGTCTCTACTAAAAATGCAAAAATTAGCCAGGCGTGGTGGTGCACGCCTGTAATCCCAGCTACTCGGGAGTCTGAGGCTGGAGAATTGCTTGAACCCGAGAGGCGGAGGTTGCAGTGAGCTGAGATCACGCCACTGCACTCTAGCCTGGGCAACAGAGTCAGACTCTGTCTAAAAAAAATAAAATAAAAATAAAATTCCTAGAATTTAACTTTTTTATTGTTGTAGAACATATTACATAACAAACTGTACCATTTAAAATATTTTTAAATGGTACAGTTCAGTGGCACAACATTCACATTGTTGTGAAACCATCACCACCACCCATCTCCAGAACTTATTTATCTTCTCAAACTGAAACTCTATACCCATTAAACAATAACTCCCCATTAACATTATTTACTTTACCTCACAGAATCATCTGAACTTACGATTGCACTATACTTACTTTCAGTTTGTAATAAAGATATATCAGTTATTCCTGAAGAAAGAACAGGTTGACAAGGAAGTGAAGGGTGATCTGGTAGGGTGATGTACTCTTTTTCAGCTATCTGTAAGCAAACATGAAAATGAGTAAGATCAGCTACACTGTCACATTCTTTTTTCACTTGCCTGTAGGTATTTGATAATGCAAACCAGAAATGCATTCTTTTTACTTAGTGGTGATGAACTCCAAATTTTGTATTTATAGCTGCAGATTCTCTCCCATGTTCTGGTCTCTGTATTCTATTACTTGGACATTATAAACAAGTACTTCAAACTTAAAATTTAAAAAAAATCTGTTATTTTTCTTTCTAAACATGATTTCCTTCCAAGATTTCTGGTCTCAGTTACCTGTTATGATAACTTTAAATATTTTCTAAGATGCCTATTAATTTTTTTTCATCTTGAGTCAATTTTGATTATATTTGCTTAGAAAATTGGTAGTTTTGTCACATGTCAAAATTTTAGCAGATAATTTTACATTTTATTCTAATATATCTTATCTCCTCTGTGTTTGTGTTTCTGTTGCCTTCATCTTTCCTAATTTTTGTGTTTCTACCTGATATGATTTGGATCTGTGTCCCCATCCAAATATCATGTCGAATTGTAATCCCTAAGTGTTGGAAGTGGGGCCTGGTGGGAGGTGATTGTATCATGGGGGCAGATTTCCCCATTGATACTGTTCTCCTGATAGTGAGTTTGTTCTTGTGAGATCTGATCATTTAAAAAGTGTGTGGCATCTCCCCCACTCCTTCCTCCTGCTCCAGCCTTGCTCCCCCTTTGCCTTCCACGGTGATTGAAAGCTCCCTGAGGCCTCCCCAGAAGCAGATGATGCCATGCTTCCTGTACAGCCTGCAGAACCATGAGCCAATTAAACCTCTTTTCTTTATAAATTACCCAGTCTCAGGTATTTTTTTATAGCAGTGTGAGAACAGACTAATATCTACCCTTTTCTGATGAATTACCTCAAGCCTTACCATGTTGATGTTTCTCCCACTATCACTTTATCGATCTTGAATTGTTTTCAATTATGCTTCGGTACCTCATTAGTTTTCACTTTTATCTTCATCAAGCTCTCACTTCTATTTTGTTTGTCTTACAGTTAGTCCCCGTTATTTGTAGCTTCACTTTCTGTGCTTTCAGTTACCCATGGTACAGTACAATAAGATACTTTTAGAGAGAGAGAGGCCACATTCACATAACTTTTATTATAGTATATTGTTATAATTGTTCTATTTTATTATTAGTTATTGTTTTTGTTATTGTTTACTGTGCCTACTTTATAAATTAAACTTTGTCATAGGTATATATGTACAGGAAAAAACACAGTATATATAGTATATATAGGGTTGAGTTCTATCTGTGTTTTCAGGCATCCACAGGGGGTCTTGGAACGACAGATAAAGGGCAGAGTACTGTATTATTTTTCTAGCTTATTTATTTTGTTATGTTATAAAGTTGAGTTCCCACAGGATAATGGCAGCCGCCTAAATTAGAATTGCTCCACAAATCTTCCAAACTACCATAAAAAGAAGCCAAGTAAAACCACCCAAATTTATGCCTACAACATAATTTGGGCACAGAATCCTTTACATATAAGTGAGGAAATAAAGACTACTAGATCAGAGTGTGGTCAGGAGTCCACATCTGAGCAGAGAGTCAGATATGGACTATGTGTCAGCACTGTACATAAATAATAGGAAACACCAATCACGAGTTAGCCTGGAAAGAGAGGGCTCTACCTGAAGTGGAAAAATAGAGCAAAGAAAAAAAACCTGGTAGATTCTATGAGGAATTCAAAAGAAAGGATTTGAAAAACACAGGGAGCCAGAGGCAGTAATCATGGGAAGACATAGCTTCTGGGAGAGAAGAAAATGCTTTGAAAGGGAGAGATGTCCTTGGGAGCCAGTTTGGTAAGAAAAAAGAAGAAAATGGCCAAGGCAAGAGCTCCACTGAACTAAGCTAGTGGAAAAGAATCCAAAGAAAACATACCCATTTCCCCAAAAGGCCCATTTACTTAAAAAAAGAAACATAAATAACTGCATTTCTTGGGAGGCCAAGGCGGGTGGATCACCTGAGGTCAGGAGTTCGAGACCAGCCCGGCCAACATGGTGAAACCCCGTCTCTACTAAAAATACAAAACTTAGCCAGGTGTGGTGTCGCACGCCTGTAATCCCAGCTACTCGGGAGGCAGGAGAATTGCTTGAACCTGGGAGACGGAGGTTGCAGGGAGCTGAGATCGTGCCATTGCAGTCAGGCCTGGGCGAGACAGCGAGACTCCATCTCAAGAAAAATGAAAATAAAACAACAACAACAAAAAACAAACAAACAAACAAACAAAAAAACCCCAAAAAACTGCATTTCACTACAGCAGCAGAAGAGGGTGCTCCTGATTTAAGAAACACAGTAAAGCCACCAAAACAACACTCCCTGTTCCTCTGTAAGAACACCTGTTATTACTGATAATGGAAAAATCCAACGCAAATAAACATGAACATCTATAAAATAATCTAGCACTCACGCAGTTACTTATGAAGAAAACCTCAAAACTGAGCAGTAAAATCAAAACAAACACGCCATGAAGCAGAGAAAAACTTAACAATGCTCCCAACATAGATTAAATATAATTAACTAAGCATTTGCAGATATTAATGAACACTATAAAACAGAAATTTTAAAATTTGTAATAAAAATGGAAAATAGGAAGGTGTGAAATGAAAATTGGCCAAACTCAAGAAATAAAGAAAAAGAAATTCTCTCAGAAATGAATAAATTAGCAGGTGTTCCAAGATGGAACATATATGACCAAAAATATAGTAAGAAAAACATAGAATAGAAATAAAAGGAGCCAAGAAAGTGAACCATAATGAAAAGAGTAAAATGGATCAGAATGAAAGTGGCAGATATAAAGGTAAAGAAGATCTAAGATAAGACTAATTGTTGCCCCTGAAAGAAAAACAAAACAAAACAATGAAACAGATCTATTTAAAATTATAATTTTAGAAAACATCCTTGAAATAAAACAATTTCTGATTTCTGATTTTCATATTGAAAGGGCCCACTGTGTACCTAGAAAAACCTGCTAAAACTATTACACATTAAAGGAATTCTCTGACCTTCCAGGCAAAAATACTCAAGTCAGTTTACAAAGAAAATCAAGTTGGCATCACACTTCTAAATTGTAACATATAAAGCAAGATATCAGTAGTGCAACGTTTACAAGAAACTCAAGGGAAATAAGCCAAGGATTTTATAGCCAGTCAAGCTATCCTTCAAGTAGTAAAGTATGAAGGCTCTAGAGCAGGAATTAGCACAGTTTTTCTGTAAAGGGCCAGAGAGTAAATAAATATGTGTGGGCCACATATGGTTTCTGTCATATATTCCTCTTTTTTTCAACTCTTTAAAAACATAAAACACCTTCCTAGCTCACAGGCCTTACTAAGCATGGTGCAGACCTTAGTCTGCCCATCCTTGCTCTACAGAAAGTTTTAAATGTGCAAGAACTAAGGGAATATTGTGCTTAGGATCTTTTCCTAGTATAGGCTGAGCATCTAACCAAGAAATCATTGAAAAATCTTCTGCAAAATAATTGGCAGTTAAGTGTTGAACATATTTAATTATAGCTCTGAGACTAAAACAAAAGTAAGGGTATAAGACTAAGTGAACGGTACAAAAAATTTATATTGTTTGACAAAGTAGAAATAACACAACTGAAAATAAACGAGAAGAAAAGGGAGGGAAAAAAGTGAAAGTAGAACAAGTTTTCTGATTGCCTCAAATATAACAAGGAGGAGTCAGAGCATAATTTTAGAGGCAGCAAACCAAAAGCAGAAGGACAAATTTTTAAAAAAGGAAAAAAGAGGGTCCAAAAATACTAGCTTAAGTGTATTACTATAAAGATAAATATTAGAACAAAAATAAAAATCTTTCTAAATACCAAGATGAAAAAAAACCCAAATAAATAGTAGAAGACACACAGTAAATATAAAATAAAATGACAAATCTGAGACTAAACATATCAGTCATATCAATTATATAAATGGACATGACTCATCTAACTAAATAAAAAAGACTTTCAGACTAGCTTACAAAGCAAAACCCAACTCTAGGCTGTACATAAGAGATACATCTAAAACAAAGTGACTCAGAAAGGCAGATAAAAAGGAGGGGAGTCGAGAATGGGAATATATCAAATAAATGCAAACAAAAAGAAAGCAGAGTATTTTGACATGCAGTAAGGAAGAATTCAGGCCAAAAAGGCATTAAATGAGCCGAAGAAAGATGCTTCATAATGCAAAAGTAATAATATTCACATAAGAACAACTTTGTGCCATATAACATATAGAAACACATAAAGCAGAAACCACAGGAGGTGTAAGCATAAATAGCAACACGGTAATAAAAGGAGATTCTAACATACCATTCTCAGTCCGAGACATAGAGAATGTGGAAAAAATTAAGAATATGGGATACTTAATGTATTCAGCAAGGTAAACCATAGACAAGCCACAAAGTAGAGGAAGATATTTGCAACACACATAAACATCAAAGGACTATCTTCCAGAGCATATTAAAAACTCCTACTAACCAGAAATAAATGGCAGACAACCCAATAGAAATACTTAAAACAGGTAATCCCCCCCCACAAAATGGTTATCAAAATGGGGTCCATACAATATAAGGGTAACCAGGGAAATTAAAAAATTCAAACCGCAGTTAAATAGCATTGAGCATCCACCAGAGTGCAAAACATTTTAAAGTATGAAGACAGTATGTATTATTGAGGATGTAGAGTAACAGGAAATGTCTTGGATTCCTAGTGGGAGCGTAAATTTGTATAATCATTTTGGAATACATTTTGGCATTATTTAAGTTATAGATAGGCATTTTCCAGCAATTCTACACATAAGTATATATTCCTCTCTTGTTTGTGTGTGCTGTTTATAATAGGTAAAATTTGGAAACAATAAAAGTATCCAGCAACAATATAACAACAATTATTTGCTGAAGATGGTATGCCTTTGCTCCCAAACCCAAGGGCTTAGAGCCGTGATTCTCCTACCAGGGCTTGTACAGACTCCATTCAGCGTTCCAATCTACTATACATCAAGCATCATTGGATAATCTGGACAGACATTAAAACACTAGTGGGCTGGGTGCAGTGGCTCATGCCTATAATCCCAACACTTTGGGAGGCTGAGGAGGGCCGATTGCTTGAGTCCAGGAATTGGAGACCAGCCTGGGCAACATGGAGAAACCCCAACTCTACAAAAAATACAAAAATTACCTGGGTGTGGTGGCATGTGTCTGTAGTCTCAGCTACTCAGGAGGCTAAGGTGGGAGGATGGATTGAGTCTGGGAGGTCAAGGCTGCAGTGAGCTGTGAACACTCCACTGCATTCCAGCCTGGGCAACAGAATGAGACCCTGTCTCAAAACAAAACCAAAACCAAAACCAATAACCCCCCAAGTGGCAGCATTGCTTGCAATCCCTCTGGGACCACCTTACGAGCCTTCTCTTGTTTAAGTCCCACTCAAAGTTGGCAGGCTTCTGATTCAGTTGGTTTAAATAAAAAATAGAGCAGCACATCCTAATGCAGTAAATCTCTCTACAAATCCCAAAAAAGGTCCACAAAGTGCTTTGTTTCATTCTCAATAGTAGCTGGGGCAAGGGGATACCTCAACATGTCGCAGACCATGGAGCTCCCTGAAATTTCTCTGAATTGATAGACTCCTAAATTTTCTTGCAGCTTATCTCCTACCCCCTAAGAAACATATGTCTTACCTAAGGTATCTAGATTATTTGGTATTTCCTGTTTATCAGGTCCAAGGGGATCATGATATGGTCAAGTTGCCTATAAACTAGATTACGACAAGGAGCCAAAATTGACACAGCCCTTAGGCAAAACAGTGAAGGTCTACTGCTATTCCTATTTGCTACTTTTGGTTTTCTCTGCTAATTGGGATGAAGAAAAAAGCATTTTCCAGATTAAGAATGGCGTAATAGGAGCATCAGGCTGTAATAATTTGTTCTAATAAAGAGACGATGTAAGGAGTAGCAGCTACAATTGTCACCACATGACACTAAGGCCCATTAATCTTCTCCACAGACCAACTAGGTGAGTTGAATGTGGCTATGACAGGAATAACCTTTTCTGCCATTTTCAAGTTTTGATCATGGCACAAAACCCACAATTCCTCCAGGAGGTTGGTAATGCTTTCTTTGGTTTACTATTTTGGTAATGAATAGGCCATTCCATCATATTTCACTTGGCCCTCTCTACTATAACATTCCTTATTGCCCATGCTGCAAGCGTCAGGGAGGCAGTATAAGGATTCTGCCATTTGCTGAGTAAGTCCTTCAAAGTACGCATTCATGAATTAAGGGAATGGCTACAGGGAGAATTTGCAAAGCCATTCAGCACACCAGAAGACTGATTTAGCTAAAACTTCACTTATTATCTGACCCCTCTAAACCTCCACCCTATTGGTGGAACACAGAGTTATTCAGGTCCCCAACGATCAGAATCACATCAAAGCCATTGCCATGAATCCTGAAAAGTATGGGTACCTCCCTTTCTCCATTGTAGTCATCTGGGTAAACAACCTCTCATCCCCTTAAGGAAGGTAAAGGAAATTTAGGAAGGTACGGAAATTTAGTCCATATTTGTGGCTGAGTGACAGGGTTTTTCCTCAAGGATACCTGGCCTCCCCTTCACTCAATAAGTTCTGGGTATGTAAACTGGCTAAGGTCTCGTAATTTAATAAGGGGATGTGAATCTTCACGTGGTTATTCAAGGTAGACGTCTATTTGTGAAGACTAAAAATAATTTTTGGTTATACAGACCAATAGCTTACTGGTAGCTTCAGTAAGCTATCCAATAGCTTATCCAATAGCTTATCCACTTCAGTCTCAGGAACATCATGATTAGTCTTAGGGACACCTTGGCAATTAACTATTGTCAAGGATTTCTTAATCATACATCCTTATGATCACTCTGGTACTGTTTTCTCTTATATAGTAAAATGCTGTAAACTGGCTTCTTCGGGGATACTGTCATCTCTAAAGAAATCAAGTAGGCCGGGCGTGGTGGCTCACGCCTGTAATTTCAGCACTTTGGGAGGCCGATGCAGGTGGATCACGAGGTCAGGAGTCCAAGACCAGCCTGGCCAAGATGGTGAAACTCTGTCTCTACTAAAACTACAAAAATTAGCTGGGCGCGGTGGCAGGTGCCTATAATCCCAGCTACTCGGCAGACTGAGGCAGGAGAATCGCTTGAACCTGGGTGGCAGAGGTTGCAGTGAGCTGAGATGGTGTCACTGCACTCCAGCCTAGGCAACAGAGTGAGACTTCGTCTCAAAAAAAAAAAAAAAGAAAAAACAAATCAAGTATAGTCCTATCTTCATTCCATGTGACACAAAACAGCCACTATAAGGTTTTTTAAAAGAATTCTGGGGTTGCCTTTCCAATATATTTCCCCAATGTCTGGTTAAAGAATTAAGTGGGCCGGGTGTGGTGACTCATGTCTGTAATCCTAGCACTTTGGGAGGCCGAGGAGGGCGGATCACGAGGTCAGGAGATCAAGACCATCCTGGCTAACACGGTGAAACACCGTCTGTACTAAAAATACAAAAAAATTAGCCAGGCGTGGTGGCGGGCACCTGTAGTCCCAACTACTCGGGAGGCTGAGGCAGGAGAATGGCGTGAACCCGGGGGGCGGAGCTTGCAGTGAGCGGACATAGCGCCACTGCACTCCAGCCTGGGCGACAGAGCGAGACTCCGTCTCAAAAGAAAAAAAAGTGGATGTAAATCTCCTCTTAACATTTTTATATCCCAGAGTCTTCGGATTTCTTGCTCTACTTTTTAACAAGAAATTCTTGGCATTCTAAATTTACTCAATATGAACCACCATATTGTCCAGGTTTCTGTCAGCCTCACTCAATTTAGCAAAATGTTTTTTACCACTCACAGTTGCTGGAGCTAGCACATTAAATCCAGAATCTCTGATAAGTGTATCCATATTATTAAACTTGAGCCAATTTAAAGTTATATTCTTTCATTCCTGCTCTGAATCTATTTCCAATAATATTTTTCTAAGTTTCTACTAGCACGAATTAACAAAATATTGCAGTTCTTTTGCAATAACCAGTCTGAGATTCTCATTTGTAAAAGTTTTTGGCCCATATCACACTTTCTGTACCAAATACTGAATCAGTTCAGTGCAGGTTTAAGCAGGAAGAAATGTAATAAAGGAAATTAAGTGTATCAGAAAGACTGGAGGAGCAGGTTCTAGGTTTGGTCTCCTAAAATGATGTTTCCATTAGTGAAATTACCATTGTTGAGGCCATCACCAGAACTATGCTGAAAGCAAGAAGCCATCATTATTATTGCCATTACAACTTCTCACACTCAGGAAGCTGGAGGAAAAAACACTTAATTCATAACAAAAATAGAAAGAAAGAGTAAAACTATTGTTATTCACAGATGACATGAATATGTACGTAGAAAGTCCTAAAGAATCTACAAAAAAAAACCTGATAGAACTAATTGAATTTAGCAAAATCTCAATAGATGAGTTCAATGTATAAAAATTAATTACATTTCTATAAACTAGCAACAATTAGAAAATAAAAATTTTAAAATACCATTCTATAGAAGCTTCAAAAATACCAAATATCTAAAAATAAATGTAATATTAAAAGATATAAGAGCAATACACTAAAACCACAGACACTGCTGAAAGAAACTAGTGACATAAATAGAGAAATATATTGTGTTCATAGATTAGAAGATTAAGTATAGTTAGGATGTAAGTTTTCCTCCCAAATTGACTGACAGATTCACGGTGATTTCACTCAAAATTCCAGTAGTCTTTTGGTAAGAAATTGACAAGCTGATTCTAAAATTTATATGAAAACACAAAGAATCTAGAATCACCAAAATGATCTTGAAAAAAAATTGACTTGGAAATCTTATGCTATCTGATAACAATAACTACTTATAAAGCCTCAGTAATGAAGATAATGTGGTATTGGCGTAAGGATTTTAAAAAATCATTGAGCAGAAAGGGAAGCTAGAAGTTGTCCTAGATCTTATAGAGTCAACTGGTTTTGAATAATGCAATAGGAAAAATAAAGTCTTAACAAATGGTGTAGGAGGTGGGTATCTGAGGATCTCAATTGAACCACAACCACAACCTCATTCTGTACATAAAATTTTGAGATTCGTGGTTCTCTTCAAATTACCTCTATTTAACAAAAATTATCACTGAGAATGCAAGAGAAAGGAGGTCCTGATTGTCTGAGGAGAAGGTATGACAGAGTTGTCTAGAAGAATAGTAATGGACCAAGAAAATGTAGTATATTTGTTGGCAGAATTAAAGACTCATTTGAAGTTTGTGATTTATTAACTATGGTTGGAATTTTGTCCAATGGGTATGAAAGACATAACCGTGGAAGAATTAATGTAACTTTCTGTGTTTTCATTTTCTCATCTGAAAATAGGGATAATAGTACCTCCACAAATAGTTGTTGAATTAAATGAATTAACATACATAAAGCATTTAGAATAGTGATTGGCTCAGTAAATGCTATCTAACTGGTTTTTGCTATGTTATTAGTAGTAGTATTTAGGTAGGTAGTTATTAAAATGGTTAAGACTGAACTCTGAAGCCAGTCTACACTATTTAGGATCTAAGCCCAGCTCTAGTACTTACTAACTATATAATATCACCTAGGAAAGCCATGGAACCTCTCTGTGCCTCAGTTTCCTCATCTGTAAAATGGGAATGATTACCATAACCTACCTCATGGAGTTTCCTTTATGGGGATTAAATGAGTCAGTATGTGTAAAATACTTAGAATAGTGCCTGGTAGTTGATGCTCATTGATAGCTATTATTTAAATTAGCATTGTTATCATTCTTAAGACTGTCCTAAATTCATCCTGCAAATATGTGCAAAATTCTCCTAGTCTTTCCATCATTTCTTGAGAATAAACTGGTAATGTGAATAGTGTTCATTAACTCGTTTAAACCAGTGCAATTCAAATTGGGTAACATATCCAAGGTCACACAGCTAGTAACTATAACATAAACAATTTACTACTATACTGCTTCTTAACACACTATATAATTCTGTTCTAAAGAGACAAGTTAATCAAGTACAGGTATTAATATATTAAATTACAAATTAGCTATGAAAGCTGCTAGTTAAGTATAGTTTGATGTACCTTTAAAACTAGTAATAAAATTTGAGAAGATAATCCAAAAAGGTGTTGGTGGATAACTTTTCCCCCATCTCATTTGGGCATATTGTTACCTTATTTATAAAAACAGAAAAATTGGACTACTATTGATTATGTTGATATTAGAAGTATGTTTCTGGAAAACTGAGACATTTTAATCTGCAGTTTCAGTTTAATCTTAGTAAAAATATTATGATGTTGCAATACCATGTTTAAACAAAAAATTTTAAATAGTACCTGATTGTCCTGTCTTCTACTGATAGATCAAAGTGTTTTCTAACAAACTGGGATATCTTCCAGGTTCCTCCTTGAACAAAGTTACACTAATTGGTCTGTGGATTGTTCCATCAGCCTCATTAAACATACAAAATTATATGTTGCACTGGCAACAGAGCGAGACTCCGTCTCAAAAAAAAAAAAAAAAAAAAAAGGCTTATTACCTGCATTCTTCCCAAACTTTATTATTTATTATAAATTTATTCTCTAAAATGTCACGTTTCAGAAGGGATAGCATCTTTTATCATTTTTGTACCATTACAGTTACTAAGAACACAGTAATTGATTATATATTATTTAATCATTGATGTTAAGACAGTTATTAATTTTCAACAAATATTTATTCAGGACTGTGGTCTAGGCACTGTGTTTGACTCTGAGTAAGCAGCAATAAATCCTTGTCCTAAAAAGAGTTTATAATATTTATAAAAATTTTTAAAAACTGGATTTCTTTCCAACAAAATGACAAACCACAGAGGAAACAAAAGCTCAAATCAAAACTATCGAAAAGAATTACTTATATTTGTTTGTGTGGTGATTTACAGATACAAAGCAGTTTCACATATGATATCCAATTTTGAACCTCACAATAAAGAATAATAATATTGAATGGGAAATCACCCTGCCAGATGTATAAAAAATATTAATGTCAGTACTAGTTCAGAAAATGGATAAAGTCTGAAAGTGGTCATGTATGTATAAGAATATATATATGAAAAAATATATATATAGTGTGGTAAAGGTGCCATTTGAAATCAGTGGGGAGGGAATGAATGATATTTTGGGATAACTGGAAATGCATTTGGAGGAAATCTATACTACCTCACTCTTTATTTTTTCCAAAATGTGGAGCAGAGAAACAAGGAGACAGAAAATATATGACATAATGGCAAGATTATGGTTCAACAGGAACTTTTAGACATTGCTGCTGGGTACTACCACTTTGGAAAACACATGGATGTTGTTTAGTGAAGTTGAACATGTACATGAACACGAACAATGAACAATGCCAATTCTCTTGCACATGCACATTTAGGACTTGTGTACAGAAATGTACATAACAGGATATTTGTAATAGTCCCAAGCTGCAAACAAACCAAATGTCCATCAGCCATAGAATAGACAAATAAATTGTAATGTAAATAAATTGTATGAGTATAAAATGGAATAGCACAACAATGAAAATAAATAGGTATGGTTGACCCTTACAATGTTGAGTAAGAGAAGCGAGTCCAAAATGATATACATAAATAAAATTCAAAACACACATAACTAAACTATATTATCAGGGATATATATCTCAGTTGTAAAACTACAAGGAATTCCTATGATCAAAAGAATCATAGAGTAAAAAGACAAACCACAAATTAAAGTTAAGAAAATAAATCAAAATAAGTACTACTACCAGCAATAAAGAGAAACATTACATGATATAGGGGTCAGTTTATCAAGAAGACATAATAATCCTAAATGTGCATGCACCTAATAACAGAGCTTCAAAATACAGAAAGCAAAAGTAAAGCAAGAAAACAACTACCACAAATATCAAAGTAGTAGTTATCTCTACTGGAGAAGGAAGAAGTGTGACCAGAGAAAAACATACAAGGTTTACAAGGTTGTTACCTTAGAAACAGCAGTTAAATTTCTAAAAATAATAATAGGACAAATGCATGAAACTGCATTTAGAAAAATGTTGCTCTGGCCTGGAGCGGTGGCTCACGCCTGTAATCCTAGCACTTTGAGAGGCCAAGGTGGGTGGATTACCTGAGGTCAGGAGTTCGAGACCACCCTGGCCAACATGGTGAAACCCTGCCTCTACTAAAAATACAAAAATTAGCTGGACATGGTGGTGTGCACCTGTAGTCCCAGGTACTTAGGGAGGCTGAGGCAGGAGATTTGCTTAAACCTGGGAGGCAGAGGCTGCAGTGAGCCGAGATTGTGCCACTGCACTCCAGCCTGGGCAACAGAGCAAGACTCCATCTCAAAAAGAAAAAAAAAATGTTGCTCATTGCACTATACATGATAGCAAAAACATTAATAAAGGGTTGGGGAAGTAAATTATGACACAGGGAATTCTATAATGACACAGATCTATATTTATTAATATGAAATGTTTATATTTTAATATAAGAGGCTTTAAGAGTCTGTATGTATCTTCATTTCTGAAAAGTAAAAATATATATTATTTATATATAAGAACTAAAAAATAATAACTGGAAGAATATACATCAGAATTCTAAGTAGTAGTAATCTCTGAGTAGTAAAATTATTGTCAGTCTTTATTTTCTTCTTTACATTTATTAGTAAAAGTATACTTTATACTTATTTTCTTCCTAATACTTACTGATGTTTCTAGAACTTTTAAAAATGAGCACACACTGGCCTCTCATTTAAAGCATACAAATAAAGCTGACTACAGTCTAAGAATCAATAGGAAAAAAATTAGTTTAACTTTTAACTTTTTTACCATATTACATTAAAAAATAAACTGTGAAGGAAAAGCAGATATACTAAACATTTACAAATGAAATGCATCCCCCAGATGTTGACTAAAGACAACATCTATTAAAGCTGTAGAATATAGTAGTTCTTAATCAGTTACATTTCTTGTATTCTAAATTTATTCTAATCCCAACAATGTTCCAAAGTTAGTACCTGCTTTCATCTTAGGTGCATTTAATATTTACTGTTTATTACTTGACACCCGTTAGATGCTCAGTGAGTTTAATTTTTATTTAAACATTTTAAATTACCTATCTTTTTTTCCTATTGATTCTTAGACTGTAGTTAGCTTTATTTATGTATTTATGAGTTTAATTTTTATTTAAAAATTTTAAATTACCTATCTTTTTTTTTTTTTTTTTTTGAGACAAAGTCTTGCTCTGTCACCCAGACTGGAGGGTGATAGTGCCATCTCAGCTCACTGCAACCTCCCCATCCCTGGCTCAAGCAATCCTCCCGCTTCAGTCTCCTGAGTAGCTGGGACTACAGGCATGTGCCACCAGACCTGGCTAACTTTTGTGTTTTTTCGTAGAGACAGGGTCTTGCCATGTTGCCCAAGCTGGTCTCAAACTCCTGGGCTCAAGTGATCCACCCACCTTGGCCTCCTAAAGTGCTTATTACAGATATAAGCCACCACTCCTGGCCCCTTATCACTTTTGAAGAATCGAGTTATTAGTAATTATTAGTAAATTGATAGGTGTAATCAGATAAAAATTTTAAAATTCTGTGAAATACGTATGTTCCCCAACATTAAAGTTTTTTTGTTGTTGTTGTTTGTTTTGGTTTGATACTGTTTTCCTGATCCTTCTGGTCTCTGAGTAATACCAAAGTTTTATGCAGTCACCTTTCCTTTCTCTTCCCCTGTAGCTTTACTTTTATCTAAAACTATTTTATTAAAAAACAAGTAAAGGTGGTGATGTTCATTTAAGTGCTGTAACTATTTTGATTTTGTTTTTATTTTAACATAGTACTTAAATTATTTTCTTTTCCTCCCATCTAGCAAAAATATTTTTTTAGAAATCCCCAAGTGGAATTGTAGCTTTCTTTTTAAACTGCCTATATTTGTAAGGCTAGGTTTGCTTAGGGTTTGCTTACAGACTTGACTGCTAAAATGTACTATAATAGCCTCTTTCTTTTTCCCATTCCAGTTTAAAATCACCTTCTTCCTGATTCTTGTTAGGAAGCTCTTTCAAAGTGTTTTCTAACAAACTGGGATCTCTTCCAGGTTCCTCCTTGAACAAAGTTACACTAATTGGTCTGTGGATTGTTCCATCAGCCTCATTAACACCATTATTAGTCTGCCGCTCATCTAAAATAACTGTTGATGATGGTGAATAAACATTTCCTAAATGGTCCATTACAGGAAGCAAATATAATTCTGGTTGAAGAGCCTAAAACATATAGGAAATTTTAAAAGTTAGTTTGCAATTAAAAGCAGTGCTCTAAGTTAAAAATTAGCATAAGTTTAAAATGTCACATTACATACATATGGAGGAGCAAATGATTTGAGTTTCAGTTCTGATTCTTGCTTTTCCTTCACCTAGAAATAAGTAATGAGAAAAAAATTAAAGCTTTTGCTACATTTTTTTCAATTATTTTTACCTCTACTTTTTTTGCAGAAGGCATGTATTTGTGGCAAATATAAAAATCAAATTTAAAAGCTATGGCTAGATTCTAGAAATGTAGAATATAATGTTACTTTTATTCACTGTACCAAACATAATAGAAATTCTATTCATTTATTAATAATAACTATGCCTATCACTTAAATGGACTTACTATGTCCCTGGCACTATTTTAAGTGCTTTACACTTAGTAAAGATTGTATACCTAGGAAATTTTCAAGTTGGGATTCAAAACCAGGTCATCTGACCCCAGAGTCCAACTTAGTAAACTTTATTTTATTTCCTACATATTCAACCCATAGAGTTCATTTGTTATTTATCTATTTATTTAACAAATATTGGGGGACTGGGCATGGTGACTCATGCCTGTAACCTCAGCACTTTGGGAGGCCAAGTTGGGCAGATTACTTGAGGTCAGGAGTTTGAGGCCAGCCTGGCCAACATGGTGAAACCCCATCTCTACTAAAAACACAAAAATTAGCCAGGTGTGGTGGCTCCCCCAGCTACTCGGGAGGCTGAGGCAGGAGAATCGCTTGAACCTGGGAGGTGGAGGCTGCAGTGAGCTGAGAGTGCACCACTGCACTCCAGCCTGGGCAACAGAGGGAGACTCTGTCTCAAAAACAAAACAAAACAAAACACAAATACTGAGGGCATACTATCTGTCAGGCAGTGTTCTACATGGTATGGATACAATGATAAATAAGGCAAAATCTCTGCTTTCATGGAGGTTATATTCTACTTGGGAAAGCAGATATTAAATAAATAAATAAACTCAATTTAGGATGGTGATACGTGTTTTATGAAAAGAAAACAGTGATGTAATAAAGAGTAACTTGAAGAAAGGTCAGGGAAGGCCTGTTAGAAAAGATAATACTTGAGCTAAGTCCTGAATTATGAAAAGAAACAGCCAGCTATGTGAAAATCAGGGAGAAGTGATTTCTAGGCAAGTGCAAGGACCAAAAATCAGAAATGAGTCTGCCATATTTGAGAACCAAAGGAAGATTTTTTTTAGCTGAAGTATGAAACCAAGGAGAAAATGGTCATAGATAAAATTTGAGAGGCAGCTTGTTCCTTAGGCCCTTATTATCTCTTGCCTGAACCACTGTAAAACTTTCTTACTGAAATTCCTGCCTCCTCACTTCAATCCATCCTTCTCAGTGAGGCCCAATTAATTTTACTGAAGGCTCTAATCATGTCACTCTTAGTCAAAAACTCATGGTTTCATGAAAAAATCCAAACTACTAATCTGGCATTCAAGACCTTCAACAAACGACTTTACAACTTGCTCTCCACTATTTCCTTTCATGTAGTCAATGCTCCATTAAAAAAATGTACCATTTATTATTTCTGAGTTGTCTGCATTTCTACTTCTGTGCTTAACCTATTTTCTCTGCTCAGAAAGCTTTTCTCACCTTTCATCTTTGCAAGAACAAATATTTTTCTTTTAGGATCCAAATTGAAATATTGCTTCTTTCTCAAAGTTTTCTACTTCCCCTCTTCCCCTGCTGGAAGTAATCTCCTTTTCTTTTGAATATATAAAATATGATATTTTATTTATTTATTTTATATATTTTAATCTTCATCACTACACTGAGCACTCTTTGAGGGCAAGATCTATATCTAGTTCTTTTTCTAGTTTTGTATATAGAAAAACATTAATAAATATCTGTTTAAAATAATAAAATATTAGAAGGATTTTAGAAATTGACCTAAATTACTTAGAAAGTCCCTTCCAATCTGGGATTCTATGACTGATATTTTGTACATTTACATACCATGAAAAGAACAAAAAATTATGAGAGTTGTTCATTTTCTTGCCTGCTTGAGGAAAGCTGACTTAATGATCAGTAAATTAATATTAATATGCCAAAAGTCATACCAAATAGAACCCTGATAACCAAAACCTCTTCAAATTTAACTACCGATCCCAAGAATCTCACACAGCAAATTATAGTAGTACTTTGGAAGAAAATGCCTATTTTTTCCATTATCATTCATGTTTTAATTTGTTCAGTGAACATTTAAACACCTCTAGTGCAAAGCACCTTGTTAGGCACTGGTTATAAATACAATGATGAATAAAATAAAGTCCCTCCCCACAAGGACCTATAATCTAATGGTAGAGTTAGATGTTAAGCAAATATTCACATAAACACATAATAATGATATAATCTGTTAATGAGAGTGAAATAAGAATATGCTGCATTTTAAAGAGTTTAAATATAGAAAATCTTGATTAAGGAAATAAAATTTATGTAGATATGAGAGACCAGAAACTTTGAGATCTGATGGCTTGTTAGATTTGAAACTTAAGCTAGGAATACTCTCTACTCAGAGTATCCTGCCCACTAAGTCATAGAAACTACAAATAGGAGTGTTCAGTAAATAATAGTTGACACCAGTCAGGCAAGGTGGCTCATGCTTGTAATCCCAGCACTTTGGGAGGCTGAGGCAGGGAGATCACCTGAAGTCAGGAATTTGAGACCAGTCTGGCCAACATGGTGAAACTCTGTCTCTACTAAAAATACAAAACTTAGCCGGGCGTGGTGTCGCATGCCTGTAATCCCAGCTACTCGGGAGGCAGGAGAATTGCTTGAACCTGGGAGGTGGAGGTTGCGGTGAGCCAAGATCACACCACAGCACTCTAGCCAGGGTGACAGAGCAAGACTCCGTCTTGGAAAAAAAAAAAAAAGTTGACACCAAAAAAATATGTTGGAGCCATATCATTTTCACATCAAATGAGTCTAGTTGTGGCACAAGTGATGAGAACCCCATTTTTTCCCAGAACTCAAGTACCTGTTTAAAACACTTAAAAACTTTCATTTAAATTCAAGAACTTATATGATCACATTTTAAATTGGTATTTCTTTGCTTTGCAAGGAAATTCACACACAAAACCCATCATTTTCATGCCCAATAACATGCTATGCAACCTATCTTTGTTGATCTGTATGTTTAATGATATTTCCATTTCATTTTGATTGAGATTACATATCTAATAATATCTTAAGGAGCTGAGTTGATAAGCATTTAAGAAATGTAATTTGAGAAGGTATGGTCTTTCTCAATCAGAAAGAAAAAAAAAGAAAACTTACCACAGCTAAATTATTTCCAATGCATTTCAGAAATAAAAATTTTTCTGCAATAGCATCTTCACCCAGGAACTCACCAAGACACTCCCTCAGGGCTCGTAAAGTAAGTTGAGGAGATACTCTGAAATATTATAAAATTGCCTTATAATATAAAATGAAATAGATTTTGGATATACTAATGATTCAATAACTTTAGTCAGCTATCTCAAACACAAAGGTTGATTTAATGTGTCAGATATAGCTTAACATATTATGTTTCCACATTGCCGGCATTTTGTAGGTCTTCCATAAATATCTCTTAAAATAAATAATTAAAAGTCTGCCTTTAAAATTATGCAAATAAACACTGTTTATAAATGTTTTGTACTGAAAAGGAAAACAACTGTCTCTTTGCTAATTTACTTCCAAATTTTATTGTTAAAATTTGCTGTGGAATAGATGTACTTTTATACATATACCAATGAATGATTTAGCCACAGATATTTATTTTGGAAGTTTGGCAGGAGTAGCTAGTGCTTAAAATTTTTTTAAATAATCTAACATTGTCAGAGTCCACATCTTTGCTTATTAGGGATACTTTGCTCCTGAATATCTAAAATTTAAAGCCATCACTTACGCTATCATCTGAGTTATTGTTTTTCTGGGACCTTATGAGAAATATTAGGTAATTCATTCAATCAACACATATTTATTGAGCATCTACTATGTGTCAGACATTGTTCCAAGGGATGTGAATATGGCAGTCAACAAAATAAAAGTCTCTGCCCTCATGGACTTTACATATAATCTAGTGGTGGGACAGAAAAATTAATGAAGTAAATAAGTAAAAAAATGTAATTCATAAGACACTACTAAGTACCACAGAGAAAAATAAGGCAGGGAAGGGAGAAAGGGACTGTATGAATGATTTAAAATACAGTGATTAGAGAATATCCACACAAAAAGGTAATATGTGAGTAAAGACCTGAAGGAGATGGGAGAGCATATGGTTAGGGCAGAAAACTCATTCTAGACAAAAGGAACAGAAAGTACAAGGGTCCTGAGGTAGGGCTATGTGTTCCAGAACAGAAAGGAGGCTGATGTGGTTGAAGAAAGTGATGATGAAGATTAGAAAGAGAGGTATGCGTAAGGGGTAACAACAGGCAGTCAGATCACATAGTATTATGTGTCTTTTTGTGAATTTGAAAATACACATCTACATACATATAAACACATGTTCTTTGTTTATATTTTTAAACAGGTCAGAGAAAGAGGCGTTGTAGATATATTGCTTTAACTGCTATTCTCAGATCAGCAGTTTTCCCTCCCTCCCTTCCTTCTGTTCTTTTTTCCTTCCTTCCTTCCTTCCTCTTTCTCTCTCCCTCTTTCTTTTTCCCTCTTTCTCTCTCTCTTTTTTGTTTTTGGCAGAGTCTCACTCTGTTGCCCAGACTAGAGTGCAGTGCTGCAATCATGGCTCACTGCAGCCTTGACTTCTGGGCCTCAAAGCAATCCTCCCACCTTAGCCTCCTGAGTAGTTTAGCAGATTTTTAATTTTAGATAACTTCTCTCTTAATTCACTTTGTGTATAACCATAATAATACACAGGTTACATACTGTTTTCTGGGTGGTAGTATTATGGCCAAGTGAGCTATTCCTACAGAACTGATTTAATTGTTACATAGCACTATATATTGATAGTATTCATTGTTAGGAAATGGATCTATCACGTGGACAAAATATTTTTCACTTATAGTTTTTAAATTTCCAAAAAGCATTTTTCTCTGAAGAAAAAAGATTCTTCTTTCAGGCATATTGTTACATGACTACACAACACTTGCCTTAGAAATCCAGCTGAAATGAATTTGTTAACAACTTCTGTTGAAATGGTATTTAGCTTATAGTTCCATGATCCTTCAGGGACATAAAAAACATGAAGTTCCACCAACTGAATAAATTGAGAAGAACATCGGTTAAAATATTTTTAAAGTGAAAAAAAAATCAATTGATGTCCTATAGAATTAAGTTTAATAAACACAATAGAAAAAAACATGGAATACATATATCCCTCTGAACAAACAAAAACCAAAATGAACTAAAAATTTGTTCTTAAGTTGGCCAGTTGGCACTTGGAGTACATTTTCCCTTGGCAACAATGTTATAGATGTGGCTATGAGATTAGCTCAACATCTTTGGCATATGGTGTTTTTTCTGTGGCCTGCAGTAAGAATCCTAGGGCACCAAGACTAGTTTTCTTAACATCAACTTTACCTCACCTCACTCCCCACCTACTCAGTTCCATTGGGGTGAACCTGTGGAATCTTTATCCTTTGTATATTTTCTCCCTATTACAGTTCTGATGATTGCTAGCCCTCAGCACCTGCAAAAAGTTTAATACTGTGGTTTGGGGAATGTACTTATTCCCCAGAATTCCAGGAAGAACCTATTCCTGACCAATGAGAAAGGAATGATTGTTCTTACATTGGGCATGTCTATGCTTCTATGTAACTATCCACTTTTCCACTGATGTTTTGTTATGACCTTGATTAGAATCCTTCTATTTAGAAGAATATTTATATAACCACAACAGAAACAGAATGATTGCAAATATAGTCTTATCTTTTAGTCAAATTAAGTTTGATACTCCCTGCATATTAAAAGTCAAAGCATTTAAATGAATATTCTCGAATGCAATATTAAATATCTGAGAAACCTTTAAAAGTTTGAATATGACCTACTGTTAATATTAGTAATTTCATAGGAGATAAAAATAGTTCCTGAGCATAAGGTTTTCTTCAAGTTGTTTTTATAAATCAAGAAAATTACTTCTATGCTTTTGATGATGATTATTAACTAACAATTTAAAATGTCTGTATAGATCTGACAGTGAAGTTTTCTATACGTTGCATTTTGAACACTAGAGCACTTAAAAGATTAACCCCTAGCTATACTATTAAATATTTGCAAAACCTTAAGAAATTTGAAGTAAATATGACCTTATCTTTATATAAATGTATTAATATTTTACAGGAGGAAACTATTTCTTGAACTAAATATTTATATATATGCTTCTTAAAAAAGACATTTTAATGGCTTTTTTCCAGAACAACAAAGTAGTTGAATCCCAGCACTTTGGGAGGCCGAGGCGGGCGGATCACGAGGTCAGGAGATCGAGACCATCCTGGCTAACACGGTGAAACCCCGTCTCTACTAAAAATACAAAAAATTAGCCGGGCGTGGTAGTGGGCGCCTGTAGTCCCAGCTACTCGGGAGGCTGAGGCAGGAGAATGGCGTGAACCCGGGAGGTGGAGCTTGCAGTGAGCCGAGATCGCGCCACTGCACTCCAGCCTGGGCGACAAAGCGAGACTCCGTCTCAAAAAAAAAAAAAAAAAAAAAAAAAAAAAAAAGTAGTTGAAAAAATATTGAAAAATTTTAAAGTACATATTAAATCTGACAATATTATTTTAAGGTTAAATATTCTATTTACACTCAAACCCTAATTTATTATAATCTTACCTTCCTGACTTTAATGGAAGCTACTCATCAATAACATTTTCATTAAAACCATTAGCTATTTTAAAAATACATTACAAGGTATGGCACATACTTTTTCTTTTGTCCCAAGTTTCAAAATGATTAGAGATGGCACTGTTGGATCCTGTCTCTATTTAAAATATGGATATCTTGTTCATCATGGATTTTTTTGCATTAATTTTACAAAAAAATTTTTTGGTAGCCCCTTAAATTTTTCATCTGTGGCAAGTACCTCATTTGCCTCAGACTAGTCCTGGCTCTGTGAGAAATATAGCCAATAAACAATAAATACTGACTTCTAAGAAGTACAATTTTTAAAATTTTTTAAAAATTAAAAAACAATAAACATAAAACACTAATAGGTAACATACTATATTATAAAGTGGTAATTGCTAGGAAAAAATAATAAGTAGGGCAGGGTAAAGAAGAATGGGAAGATATGGGATGGAGAAGTTTTCAGTTTTAAATAGTCAGGGTAGGTATCACGGAAAAGGTGAGATCTGAGTAAAGACCTAAGGGAAAAGAAGGAATTAGCCAAGTGAAGATCTAGAGGGAAAGAGTTCCAGAAAGAGATAAAATAAAGGTATTAAGGTGAGAGCATGCCAGTATGATTGAAGCAGAGAGAGTAGGGGAGAGAGTAGAAGATAAGTTCAGAAAAATAAGGAGGTAGAGGGGAAACATACAGCACCTTCTGGGCCATTTTCACCTACAAAATGGGAAGCTAATGCATGGTTTTAAGAGCAACATTAAAATCTGACATATATTTTTATTTAATATGAAAAATTTTAAACATACATATAAATAAAAAGAGTAATTCTCTCCCTCTGAATAAAACATTCAAAGTAAATAGGACATCATGACACTATATCCCTAAATTATTTGGCATCCATATTCTAAAAATAAGGACCTCTGTAACATAATCACAATCTCATTTTCACATCTAAAAAAATTAAAATTCCTTAATGTCAATTAATATCCAGTCCATATTTAAATTTTCCCAATTTTCCTCGAAATATTTTCTTAATCTGGAATTCAAACAAGGATCACACAATGCATTTGGTTGTTACGTTTTTTAAAACTTTCATCTTGAAGAGTTCCCAAACCTATTTTTTTGCTTTTTATTTTTAACTTGGCATTGACTTTTTAAAAGATATTGGGTCAGTTGTCTTATAGAATGTTCTACATTCTGAATATACTTCATTATCTCTAAGGTGTCATTTAACTTGTTTCTCCAACCTCTTATCTCCTGTAAACAGTTAACTATATAGCCTTCAAGTGACACAGGTTACTACTTGGGGCAATAATATTTCATAAGTGGTGTCCTGTATTTTATATTGCATTATATCAGGATATACATAATGCTTTACTTAATTAGTTGAGTGATGGGAATCATAGCTAGAACAGACTATAAGAGGCAAGAAAAGAGAATTTGTTATGAAGCTACTGGAATAATTACAGTCTGAGACAATGGTGACTCACGTGCTAGCAGTAAAGGTTATTAAAAAGTAGTCAGATTTTGTATATATTTAAAAGCTGGAGTCAATCCATTGGAAGTGGAGTTTAAGAGTCAAGTAGAAGAGTCAGAGTCAATCTATTGGAAGTGGAGTTTGAAAGAAGAGTCAAGTAGAAGATTCAAGTATGCAAGAAGAATCAAGTATAACTCCAAGGCATTTGGCCTCAGATACTGAAAGGATAGATCTGACATCACCTGAGATGGCAAAAGTCATGGGTAGTGCAAGTTTTAGGGAAGGGAAAAAAATCCAGTTTCAGACATATTAAGATGAGATATCTATTAGCCATCCAAGCGGCGATGTCAGTTAGTCAGTTGAATATAGGCCTACGTGAATCTGGAATTTGGGAATGAGGACTGAGATGAGGATATAAATTTGGAAATCCTTGGCATAAAGTTGGTATTTAAATCTGTTAGACTAGATGAGATCACCAAGGAATGAGCGCAGGTAGAGAAGAGAACAAAGAGCTGAACCCTGATGTATTCCAAAATTAAGAGGTCAGGAGGAAGATGAAGGCCCAGTAAAGATGACTGAGAATGAACAACCAGGGAGGTAAGAAGAAAACAAACATAATATGTATGCTAGAAGCCTAGTGAAGCCTATGTCAAGGAAGAGAAAGTGATTAATGGTGTCAACTGTTGTGCACACATAGATCAAGAATGTTTAGGATAAGAATTAACCAACAGATTTAGTAATGAAAGGTGAATTTAATGAGAATAGTTTTGGTGGAATAATGGAGGTGAAATCTTGACTGCAGTTGGTTTAAGAGAAAATAGAGAGAAGGTATTGGGGGTCTGAGATGGTATGACATACTTGTTTAGAAGAGTGAAAGATTGAATTAATGAGTGGCAGATAGTAAGACTGCCCACCAGAAAAAGATTCCACTTGAAATTCATGGTCATGAATTTAAAGTGAGAATGGTACTTATGATGGTATACATTTTTTTTCTCTAGCCATGTTCAGCTGCTCAGGTGTAGGTATAGAATAGATGGAGAAATGCATTAACCATGTTTGTTGTTTTGCCAAGCAGCACAATGAAGTGAGAGAGGGGCAAGGAGTCAAAAGTATGTGCAAAGGAGTGATCATGACTGCTCTATGGAACTTAAGCTAGATATGGAGGGTACCAACCTCAATCATACAATTGAGAAATAGTGAAAAAGGTGATAGGATCAATGCACTGGGGATCCCAATATGCTTGGGGTAGAGGAAGTGAGCTAGAGACACGAGAAGTGTAATCAGGCAATGGGATACATGAAGTTGGGATCATGGTGGAGTCAATATCTAATACTTTATATAATCTATGTTTTTGCTTTTATAAAACTTTTCAAAAACAGTGATAAGCAGGTCTTTCTTATATTTTAGTATAAAAAGATTTTCTTACCTCTGATGAGGAAGGTCGACTTGGATTGAGTGACATATTCACTAATGTCTGAATGGGATAATTATCAATTGGAATTTTGTTTCTTTTTTTATCTTTCTTCATTTAAGTAGTACTAAATAAAAATTATAATAGTTTTTTTGGCTTAAGATAGCATTCCACTCATTTCTGGTCTCTGATTTGTTCAAGAAATAAAAAGGAAAACACAAAAGCATTAAATAAACTAAAAATGAAAACTTAGAAATATATACAATCTTTATTATTCTAACTCAAAAGGACATATTACTAGTAAATAGGACTGTGTAATAAAATGAGCATAAATCTATACAACTAAGTAACATGACAAATTACATTATAATGGACTTGTGACCAGGACATATTTTACTATTCTAAATAATTCATCTTTTCTTGGTCAAAAATTAAGGTTAAATATATAGCATTTTACATGAAGTAGAAATACACGTTTGGAAGTAGAAAGGCAGAATTTATGATACTTGGTTAGTATCAACTACAAATTCTAAGCATGCCTAAAGTTTTAGTTAGCCTCTTGGCTAGTTAAAATGGCTATAGAATGATGAAAACTGTTATATCATATACATTTCTTCCTGGGCTTTGATGCCTCAATAATAAAAAACGTGAACAATCATTCCAGGTGAAAATGCCAGTCTTTAAATATATCAGGCTTCATTTGTGTATTATTTCCTGTGTTTTTCCTCAGGATTTATGGCAGTTTACAAGAATGTATGATACAATTAAAAATATATAATGTATATAAGAAAAACTAAAAAATGAGGTAGCTGAATTATTACTCTAACAGGAATTATCAAAGCAGGATAATTCTTAAGGATACATTAATCATACCAACACAAGAGCTGAAGCTCTTCTAGATTTCAAAGCATTGCTCTTCCTTGATTTATGTTAAAATAAGGATTTAAATCCAACAAAACTTAAAATTCCTCTGATCTGGTACTGATTACAGCTCTACAAAACCCTAACAAGTACCACTAATTGTTTTAATAGTATCAAAATTAAAAGATTATTTCCTGAAATATACAATCTCCTTAAATTAGTTTTACACATTACTTTCCATATGTCTTAAAATAATTAAAACTTAGAATGTGATTTGCCATTTTGACCATGTCTTAAGTACACATTAGTACTTTAAGAAAGTATTTATATATCTATCCAAAAACTCTGTATGCCGTTGTATTAATATTAGCCTCTATTACGAACCTAAGTGAAAGATGACTCAGATACATATATGGTCACTTCATTATTAGATAAGAATTAGTTAATAATCTATAATAATTATAGCATATGGGCATTCATTGATTCACTGGTATGCAAATTAGTAGGCTAAAAGTTTTAATTTGTTACATATTAAAATGTGATATTTTAATTCAGAACAATTTTTTTTCTTTTTTTTGAGACAGAGTCTCCCTGTGTTGCCCAGGCTGGAGTGCAGTGGCGCAGTCTTGGCTCACTGCAGCCTCTGCCTCCCAGGTTCAAGCGATTCTCCTGCCTCAGCCTCCCAAGTAGCTGAGATTACAGGCGTGTGCCTCCACTTCCAGTTAATTTTTGTATTTTTAATAGAGACAGGTTTTCACCATGTTGGCCAGGCTGGTCTCAAACCACTGAACTCAAGTGATTCGCCCGTCTCGGCCTCCCAAAGTGCTGGGATTACAGGCATCAGCCACCACTGTGCCCATCCCAGAACAAATTTTTAATTAAACAAACTCAAGATAGATCAGTCAAGACCTGCTTTATTGTTGTCCTGAGGTAAACCTATACAGGACCCCACTATACAGGTTGAGTATCCGTAATTTTAAAATCTGAAATCTGGAATGCTCAAAAATCTGAAACTATTTGAATGCTGACATGATGCTCCAAAGAAATGCTCATTGGAGCATTTTGGATTTGGATTAGGATTGTTTAACCGATATAATGCAAATATCCCAAAATTTGAAAAAATCTGAAATCTGAAACATTTCTGACCCCAAACGTTTTGGATAAGGAATACTCAACCTATAGTATCCCTTCTAAAGTAATGGCAAAGAAGCCATGTTTGGGATTTTAAGAACTCCCTTTATCATTTCTGATGAGACCAATGCTGGAGACCAAATCCTGGGCTGGCTAGAAACAAACAAAATGTTCTGATGTAAAAAGATGAGCCCTTGGGGATTAGACCTGGGAAAAGAGCTCAAGATGCAAGCATTAGTAGACATTACTAATAAGAATATAGAAAAGAGAGCCGGGCGTGGTGGCTTGTGCCTATAATCCCAGCACTTTGGGAGGCCGAGAGGGGCGGATTGCCTGAGGTCAGGAGTTTGAGACCAGTCTGGCCAACATGGTGAAACCCCGTCTCTATTAAAAATACAAAAAAAATGAGCCAGGTGTGGTGGTGTGTGCCTGTAATCCCAGCTACTCAAGAGGGTGAGGCAGGGGAATTGCTTGAACCAGGGAGGTGGACGTTGCAGTGAGCCGAGATCGTGCCACTGCACTCCAGCCTGGGTGACAGAGTGAGACTCCGTCTCACAAAAAAAAAAAAAAAAAAAAGAATATAGAAAAGAGAGGTCATCAGTTAGTATCATAGCCATGAGGCAAGCCCATGTTATGGGAAAGCTATACTTATTTATAAAGAGATAGAAAAAGATAAAGAACGGAGAAAATGACTAAGTTAACTGGTAGTGAGAAGCAAACTGAGGAAGTAACATAGCTGATTCATATTTATAACTAAGCACTAGAGAGGAATCAAGAATTCTTGGGGCTGGTCTCTAGCCTTGGATCTACTTCCAGTTTGACCTATTAGCGTGACAGTTTGTGTTTTGGGATTTACAAGGGATATGTGCCTCCACTGCTGCTCTATGTTGCTCTTTACAATAATCTCCTCATTGCTTGTGCTAACTTGAGTAAGCCTTTGCTATTGAAACCATGAGAAGCCAATTAAAACTTTAGGCATGCATGGCTGGCACTGTGGCTCACGCCTGTAATCCCAACACTTTGGGAGGCCGAGGCAGGCAGATCACCTGTGGTCGGGAGTTTGAGACCAGCCTGACCAACATGGAGAAACCCCGTCTCTACTAAAAATACAAAATTAGCTGGGCATGGTGGCGCATGCCTGTAATCCCAGCTACTCCAGAGACTGAGGCAGAAGAATTGCCTGAACCCGGGAGACGGAGGGTGCGGAGAGCCGAGATTGCGCCGAGCCGAGATTGTGCCATTGCACTCTAGCCTGGGCAACAAGAGCGAAACTCCGTAACAAAAAACAAAACAAAACAAAACAAAAAAAACCTTTAGGCATGCTTAGAATTTGTAGTTGATCCTAACCAAATCATATACTAAATCCTAACATATAACATGTGGGATTTTCACATTTTTTACCTATTACTAATTAGCTAATGAACAAAATGATGCCAACAATTCAAATGAAAGGAGACTGATATCTCAATAACCAAAAATAAAGTGACTATGAAGTTCCTGTCTAATCTTTCATTTACTACATAATTTTGCTTCACAACTCTACTGCCAGGAATGGAAAATCAATTTTATCTTGCATGCTAATTCCCATCAACTGGTACTGACTATCTAAAAGTGAATTACTAAGTAGGATCCCAAGGCTACATCTCAGTAGGAAACAGTACAGAAATGAATTATCACAGTAAACTATGGGTTTGAGAAGGAGTAACTGTTGGTAGATGTATCACCTATCTACCATCTCTGATCTGGTCCTTCCTTTCAAAATAGCTACCCATCATGTTTTCTCTGCACTTTTCCAAAATGATTTTCAGTGTCAGTAGCAGAGCTGAAAATCAAGCTTAAGAAATTCTGATACTTATTCTGTGTCTAGAAATAAGGATTCTCGTAATTTTTATTTCCTGTCTGATTTGATAATATGGCGTACAAAGATTGCTCAATGTACTTTAGAAAATCCTAAATGCTGACATGGGCTATGTTTAAATATACCAATAAAGTAGAATCTCACACAAGGTAATCACATCGATTGGGAGCCAGAAAAGCAGATTTCTAGTCCCTTATAACCTATACAACCATTCACTGGTCTGAGTGTGAGTTTCTTAGTGGTAAGTGACTTGAACTCTTCAAGATCCTTTGCAGCTCTAAAATGTTTTGATTACTTGATTGCTCAAGGAATGCAACAAGTGAAAGGGAAACTTACATTCTGGAATAAAAAAAATCAGAATACAGTTAACTTTATGACAGATGATGGGAGTATTTTTTGACATAATTCCTGATTCTTAAATCACCAAGGCGTGAAGTCTATCTGATCAGGATAAATTCAGATTACGTATATGTCCTGGGAGTTCTGCTTTATCTGGTTCCTGGTTAAGCTGTAAATAAAATTCTAATCAATTTAAAGGTTAACCTGTCTTAGGTAAATAGATTAAAATGCCTGAAATGAGGCCAGGCACGGTGGCTGACACCTATAATCCCAGCACTTTGGGAGGCCGAGGCGGGTGGATCCCCTGAGGTCGGGAGTTTGAGACCAGCCTGACCAACTATGGTGAAACCCCATCTCTGATAAAAATACAAAATTGGCCGGGCACAGTGGCCCATGCCTATAATCCCAGCTACTGGGGAGGCTGAGGCAGGAGACTTGCTTGAACCCAGGAGGCAGAGGTTGCAGTGAGCCGAGATCACGCCATTGCACTCTAGCCTGGGCAACAAGAGCAAAACTCTGTCTCAAAAAAAAAAAAAAAAAAAAAAAAAAAAAGCCTGAAATGCCTGAGGGCACTCCAGAATCCACAAACATTTATAGTAGTTAGACTTCTAGAGCCAATTGAGGAATGAGGTTTGTTTTCTAGACACGTCCTAGTGTTGACAAAATGGCATACTTGTCTTGAGTTGAAAAGTTCTCAGGATATATGAGGACATTTTAGGGAGTGGGAGGGTCTCCCAGAGAGTAACAGAATGATATAGAATCAGAATCTATGTTGGAAAAGGAATTATAGAGTTAGGTTTCTTTTACTTTGTAATTTTTGTGGGCATGTAGTAGGTGTATATATTTATGGGTACATGAAATATTTTGATACAGGCATACAATGTGTGAAAAGCACATCAGGGTAAATAGGGTATACATGACCTCAAGCATTTATTGTTTGTTTTACCAAAAATCCAATTATACTCTTATTTTAAAATGTATAATAAATTATTGTTGGCTATAATCACCCTTTTGTGCTATCAAATACTAGATTTTATTCACTTTATCTAACTTATATTTCTGTACCCATTAACCATCCCCAGTCCCCACCCCACTACCCTTCCCAGCCTCTGGTAACCATCATTCTACTATCTCCATGAGTTCAACTGTTTCAATATTTACTGCCAAATAAGTGAGAACATGTGAAGTTTGTGTTTCTGTGCCTGGCTTTTTCACTTAACATAATGACATCCAGTTCTATCCATGTTGTTGCAAATGAGATGATCTCATTCTTTTTTATGGCGGAACGGTGTTTATTTGTACCACATTTTCTTTACTCATTCATTCATCTGTTGATAGACACTTAGGTTGCTTTTAAATCTTGGCTATTGTGAATAGTGCTGCAGTAAACAAGGGAGTGCTGATACCTCGATATACTGGTTTCTTTTCTTTTGGGTCTATAGCTAGCAGTGGGATTCCTGGGACATACTGAAGCTCCATTTTTAGTTTTTTTTGAGGAACCTCCAAGTTGGTCTCCATAGTGGTGGTACTAATTTACATTCTCACCAACAGTGTACAAGAGTTCCCTTTTCTCCACATCCTCACCAGCATTTGTTATTGTCTATCTTTTGCATAAAAGCCACTTTAATTGGGGAGAGATGATATCTCATTGTAGTTTTGATTTGCATTTCTCCTGATGATCGGTGATGTTGAATACCTTTTCATATACCTGTTTGCCATTTGTAAGTCTTCTTTTGAAAAATGTTTATTCAGCTTTTTTGCCCATTTTTAAAGTGGATTATTAGATTTTTTTCCTATATAGTTGAGCTCCTTATATATTCTGGTTATAAATCCCTTATCAGATGGATAGTTTGCAAATATTTCTTCCCATTCTGTGAGTTGTCTCTTCACTTTGCTGATTATTTCCTTTGTAATGCAGGTTTTTATTTTTATTTTTTGAGACAGGGCTTCTCTGTTGCCCATGCTGGAGTGCAGTGGCATGATCACAGCTCACTGCAGCCTTGACCTCTGCAGGTTCCCAAGTAGCTGGGACCACAGATACATGCTACCACGTCCAGCTTTTTGTATTTTTGTCAAGATGGGGTTTTGGCTTTGCCTTGTTGCCCAGGCTGTTATACAACTCCTGGGTTCAAGAAATCCACCTGCTTCAGCCTCCCAAAGTGCTGGGATTACAAGCGTAAGCCACCGTGCCTGGCCCTGTGCAGGTTTTTAACTTGATGTAATCCCATTCGTTCATTTTTGCTTTGGTTGCCTGTGCTTGTAGGGCATTATTCAAAAAATCTTTACCCAATCCAATGTCCTGCAAAGTTTCTGCACTGTTTTCTTTTCTTTTTTTGAGAGATGGGTCTCACTCTGTCACCCCGGCTGGAGTGCAATGGCGTGATCTCCGCTTACTGCAATCTCTGCCTCCCGGATTCAAGTGATTCTCCTGCCTCAGCTTCCCAAGTAGCTGCGACTACAGGCATGTGCCACTACGCCCAGCTAATTTTTGTATTCTTAGTAGAGACAGGATTTCACTATATGTTGGCCAGGCTGGCCTGAAACTCCTGACCTCAGGTGATCCACCTGCCTCGGCCTCCTAAAGTGCTGGGATTACAGGTGTAAGCCACCATGCCCCAACTCCAATGTTTTCTTATAGACGTTTCATAGTTTGAGGTCTTAGATTTAAGTCTTTAACCCATTTTGATTTGATTTTGGTATACGAGGAGAGAGAGAGACATCTAGTTTCATTCTTCTAATACGGATATTCAGTTTTCCCAGCACCATTTACTGGAGGGACTGTCCTTTCTCCAATGTATGTTCTTGGCACCTTCATAAAAAACGAGTTCACTGTAGGTGAATGAATTTGTTTCTGGGTTCTCTATTCTGTTCTACTGGTCTATGTTTTTTTTTTTTTTAATGCCAGTACCATGCTGTTTTGGTTACTATAGCTCTGTTGTATAATTTGAGGTCAGGTAACATGATTCCTCCGTTTTTATTCTTTTGGCTCAGGGTAACTTTGGTGACTCTGGGTCTTTTATGGTTCTGTATAAGTTTTAGGATTGTTTTTAATACTTCTGTGAAGAATGTCATTGGTATTTTGATAGAGATTGCACTGAATCTGTAGATTGCTTTGGGTATTAGAGACATTTTAACTATATTGAATCTTCCAATACATGAACATGGAGTATCTTCTCATTTTTTTGTGTCCTCTTCAATTTCTTGCATCAGTGTTTTATGGTTTTCTTTGTAGAGATCTTTAACTTCCTTGGTTAATTCCTAAGTATTTTATTTGTAGCTATTGTATATATTTTTTTCTCCAAACTTCAATTTCCTTAGCCATTATAAAAACAGAATAAGCTCATTCTTTGAGAAAGAAGTCAGAATTGTGAAATCCCCCTTTGAAGAGATTCAGCTTTTAGTTAAACTACAAAGTACAGCATGTGACTCTTATTTATTCAAATTCTGAATTTAGACCTAGTGAACTAAAGAACTTAGGGTACTAATTAATTGAATGAGGTGAAGATCTCAGGTAAATTTAAATTGACAGTGCTCTGCTGACAAAACATAAAGTGACAGATTACTTGGTGGTCTTTTCTTGGCATTTATTGCTAAAAGAATCCTCTTGGTGACAAATTGTTTTTACAACAGGCCAGTCTTCAACCAACTAAACAGTGAGCATCCATGTCTGTACAGTTGGTAACATGTTTGAAATGTCTTAGATCATTGTGGAAGGTCAAAGAACATCTAAACAAAAGTTTAAGAGATACAGATAATTCATAAACTATATTTACTGGTAATCACTTCAGATGCAACTGAACTTAAAGTTATCTCAATAGTTTTGTTTTTTTTTTTTGAGACGGAGTCTCATTCTGTCGCCAGGCTGGAGTGCAGTGGTGCCATCTCGGCTCACTGCAACCTCTGCCTCCCAGGTTCAAGCGAATCTCCTGCATCAAGCCTCCTGGGCAGCTGGGACTCCTGGGTGGCGCGCACCACCACGCCCAGCTAATTTTTGTATTTTTTAGTAGAGACGAGGTTTCCCCACGTTGGCCAGGATGGTCTCGATCTCTTGACCTCGTGATCTGCTCGCCTCAGCCTGCTAAAGTGCTGGGATTACAGGCGTGAGCCACCATACCAGGCCTCAATGTTTTATTTTTCTTTTGTATCCTAAATAGAATCTTTAAACACACGCTACAAAAAAATAACACCTGGTGTTTGAGACAGCACTCCAGTCTGTGGTTTCCCAATGCAGCAGTTAATAAAAAAGCAACAATTTTTTTTTTTTCTGAAACTGTTTCGGCCTAAAACACTGCTTATTCCTCAACAGTCTCCCTCACAGAAGTAATTATTGGACCATATATTCCCTAAAATCTCTTCCAGCATTAACATTCCACGGTTCTAAGAGTTCAGTGATATATTTTACAACTACTGTAAAACAGATCATTCTTTGAATAGATACTTGTGTTTGATCTTACAAATCTGTAAAGTATGAATGACGTTTTAGCATTATACGGTCAACAAAGCACCAAAGGTGAAATAATTACAATACCTTTTGGGAAAAGACAATATTTATTGAGATAGCTTTCACATTCTTTTTACATACAATGTCATTTCATTCTGAAAAACAACTCTACGAAGCTGTATAATTTACTTTGAAATAAGGAAATAAAGCCTCAGTAACTTAAGTGGCTTGCCCAAGAATACCATAAGTAGCAGAGCCAGAATTCAAACCCTGGTTTTAACCCCAATCATTACATCCGTATGAATTAAAATGCTAAACTTACGATGTACATTTTTGCGAACTGATATAAACTGTTGAGTAAATAAATTAGATTTTGTTGACCAGTGCAATTACACATGCTTCCCTAATAAAAAATTTGAAATCCATTAATGATAAAATTATTAACATTAATGGAAAACATCAGCGCATTCGGAGATTGACTACCCGAAAAGAAATAGGAAACATCTGCCCTTAGTGCTGTGACATAACACACATATTTCCATGGATGAAAGAAAGACCTACTGGCTGAGCCTATTTTGTTTGGTTAGATCCTACCCTCTCTCCTAAAAACTCCTTTGGTACTCAATTTCAAGCAGGAGGTAATAAATTACAACGGAAATACTAAAGAGCAAACTTTCCGGAAACACAAAAATAAGTTTTATTTTAAAAAGCACAATAAGCATTAATTCTCCAGAGTAAATGGGTATAACCGAGCAGACAGGTGTAATCTTCAGCCAGCACCTTGGCTTCTTCACAATCTCCTTCAGAAAAACCGATTCAAGAGCTAAGAAGCCAGTAAAGTCAAACCTCGAGAAGATCCCTTCTCCAGCGAATCAGCGCCCCTGCTCCCCGCCCGCCCGGCTCCGCTGGGTAGGCGACAGCGACCTCGGCGCCTGCTTTCCGCCTCGGGTCAGCGGGGCTGGGGGTTGGGGGTGGAACTGAAAATGCCTGTTGGCCAAACTCGGGTCACAGAGAGACACGCCTGTACGGGGCGGGGGTGTGCGGGTGACTCACGCCGGGTGCACAGTAGCTCCTACGCCTCAGCCGGTATCTCCCCTCGCTTCCCTCAACCCTTCCCACAAACTGGGAGGAAAACTGAGACCTCCTGGTCACCCGCCGCCGGGCCTTTTAGAAACTCCCACAAGCTCTGCTTTCCCACCCTGGTCCTCTTCAGACCCCCTCTTAGTTCTTCGCGGCTAACGGTAAGCTCTCTCCTTACCTCTCCCTAATCGCCCCTCTGGAGAGGAAAGGAGAACTTAAGAGTCGTGACGCGCTAGCCTCCAGCAGCCGCCGCGCCCACTGACTGCTCCGCCCCTTCTCCTCCCCCTCCTCCAGGCTCGCGCTCGGGGCCGGGTGTGGAGCTGGAACAGAGGGCTGGCAAGGCGCGCATGCGCACCGAGGGTGGAGCCGCTGAGCACAGAACCGGAAACTTAGAGACAAAGTTCGGAGCCCCGCCCCCGCCGCGCGCCGCTGAGTTGTCTGGCCCCGCCGACCCACGGCCCACGACCCACCGACCCACGAATCGGCCCGGCCGTCGCGTGCACCATGTCTGGCTCCTCCAGCGTCGCCGCTATGAAGAAAGTGGTTCAACAGCTCCGGCTGGAGGCCGGACTCAACCGCGTAAAAGTGAGCGGGGGCGGGCGGCCGAGGCGGGAGGAAGGCGGCGGCGGCGGGTGGGATCCGGCGGCCCAGCTGGCGGGGGCGGGCGGGACACGCGCCGGCCCTCGCTTCCCCTGGAGAGGACGCGCGCTCGGCGGCGGCGATTGGGGAGCGGCCAGCTTTAGAGCAGGCGCCGCGTGGGTCTACGCTGTGTTTTAGGGGGACGATTAGTTTGCCTTTCCGCCCCAGAACTTTCCGAGGCGGGCTGGCCCCTGGGTTGAACCGTGGCCGGCATTCCGGTCCTCCTCCGTCTCTACCTCCCTTGGCAGCCTTCTCGGCTGGTCTCGCCAACAGCTGCGCCTCCGCGCGCTGTCCGCACCCTTCCTTTCCCACTTTGCCAGCCTCCTGTTTCTCATCGGACAGGGTATTTTCCGACTTTTGATTCAGAGCAGACTTTTCTCCCCCCATTTTATCTTTCCCAAACCTGCTTCCTTTAGTATTAAATTCTTACCTTCAACTTCTCTTGTCCGTTGAACACATACTTTTAAGCGAATTATTGCATAACTTAAACTGTGGATTAAATAAGCATTTTTCGAAACGATCGTGGAGTGTAAAGTTCCGGTCAGTGCCCCGTACAACCTCGAACAAAGCGTGCATTTCATACCTATGGCACAGTTTGCTCGTATTTGACCTTGGGGATATCGACTGGTCCGCATGCCGGAGAAAATGATTATTGTGGGTAATTACTGGTCTTATTTTGGCGTCTGATTAGTATTTGCCTTGTCTTGGGGTACTTTGGGAGAAAAAGCCTTTTGTCTGTGTTGATAGAATAACTTGACATTCAAGTGCTGTTCTAAGTATTTCCTGATTTTTACAGTCCTAAATGGATTGGCTTCTTTCTGGTACAATAGGTCAGGCTACATGTGAAACACTTCTGCAGTTAAAAAAAGAAACAAGAATGTAAATCATGTGCCCTGTTAAAAGCAGCCAGTTCCTAAGATGATTTGATTTTATACTCATCAGGCTAGTCTTTATTACTTCCCGAAATGTTTTGTGAACTGAGAGGTTCTCTAAGGTTTCTTAACTAGAAGTGTCAGAGACCTAGCTTACTCAGTTGTGGTCACCTCAGAAGGGAAGGGAAATTCTCATTCGTCTTGGTGCAGGATCCTCCTGAGAGAGAGTCTCCCATTTAGTTTTGTTAACTAGAAATGTCAGGGACCTAGCTTACTCAGTTGTGGTCAACTCAGAAGGGAAGGGAATTCTCATTCGTCTTGGTGTGGGATCCCCCTCACGTCCAGTCCTTGAAATGCTGTAGACCTCACTGCAGTTTGGAATCCATTTCTCTACTCTCCCAATTCTTACCTCATCACAGTGGTTTCTAGTCAGTCTTGGCTGGATTTGGCTCTGAAATTCGAAATCATTTATTTCTTAACCATTAAATGTCATTCAGGTGTGCCTTTATCATAGATAGGATGGACCAAGAAAAAAAAATGGGGGTGGGATAGTGAAAGCAATAAATTGTACATCTTTAGTCTCCAAAGAAAATGACATGAGGTTCTCAGACTTTGAACCTTTGAAAACCCTAGCTGCTGCTCCCCTAACCCCCCAAAACTGATCCTACCTAAATCTTCAGTAGACTTCTGGTTCTGTTCGGGATCATTAAAGGCACCAGACATGATTTGGTTTTGGAGTTACTGCCTGATGTTAAGGCTGTAGCAAGGAGGGGAGCATCCCCTTTTGTACTTTTTAATGAGCTTTTCTTTAGACATGTTGCTAAATGTGGTTTAACATTGTGTATCTGTTTTATCAATGACTGGGCTAGGTGATTTTTTTGTGAGATTTTTAAACTAGCACAATCTTACTTTTAACCTTTATGTGTGAGTACAATTGATAGAACTTAACATAAGTGCTTGACAAACTGTCATAGGTAGGTCAGGACATTTTTGAGAGTGAGAAGGGGCACTAATAATTAGGACAGGATTACAGGGTTTCAACCTCCTGGATGGTGATTGTTACAGTGCCTTAGGGGCTAGCAGCTTGTTCCAGTTTTAGAGTCTTTGTCTCAGCTTTCCTCACTGTTTGGAATGCTGTTTCTCACTGATGGTTATTTGGCTGGATCTCTTGTCATTGAGATCTCAGCTTCAGTGTCACCTCAGACACCTTCCCTTAGGTGGGCACCCAGTCACCATCTAAAAGATTATTCATTTTACTACAGAGCACCTTGTCTGTCATTTTCTCTGAACTGTTAGCTCCATAACAACAGGGCTCTGGCTGTTCTTATGTATTCTTAGTGCCTGTAAGTATATGCGGCACATAGTGGTGCTTGAAAATTGTGAAAGGGAGTTACATTGGACCCCACCTACACTTTAAATAGAAAATTAACAGGTACTCTTTATGCTTCCTGCTGGTTAATATGAATGAAAACACTAAACACGGTTACACTATTTGGTGAAAAATGACACCATTGTTACCCTACTTTAGCTACACTTCTTTTGGAAGGCGGGGGATGAGGGGGTGTAGTCATTTGTAAAAATACTTCTTTTACAAGGAGCTAATAAACCTATGGAACTCATTACCCTGGACTGCTGTATAAGCAAAACACACAAATAGATTCGATAAGCATTTAGATTCATCTTAGGATGATGAATTATTAGGTTGGAGGTGCAGCTGTAATCTGCAGGGGTTCTTGGTATAGAGAGCATTTGTGATGCTATTAATTCCCTGAGGCCACATATCCAGCTGGATGGACTGGACACCTGCTCCCAGCCTACTTGCGGATAAAGACTGAGAATAAAATAAATGAGTATTTCTCCCACTTTTTAAATCTCAGTTCAAGACTTCAGATATTAGATGCCTTTGGGGCATGTTTTTGTCATTCATGTTCCACGTCTGAACGGTTCCGTTAATGTTATTAAACTAGACAGTGACAGATTTCTGCCCAGTGTCATGTGACTGAAAGGCTGATAGCAAACTTCAATTTAACAGTTTTTCTGAGCAGCCTGCCTTTAAGAAACTATTGCCTTAAATATGATTTGTTAATATACATATACAGAGCCACCCAAACAGGACTTAAGGAACTTCAATGGCTTTATGGTTATTTTGTTTATATCCTACATCACCTTAGCAGTATATATATAGAAATAGTAGATGTCTAAGTGAATGAATGCATGCCTCTTTTGTTTTAGTTTAAATGCAAGACAGTATAAGGGTCTGATAAATTTGAGGATCAGTATACTGAATGCATTCTTAGTGTTTGCTTTTCTAAATTACGTGCTAGTTATCCCACATTATGTTCATTCACAGTAGCATTTTTCCACTAATACTGCTTTCAAGACAAAATAATAGTTTGCTAGAATGTTATTGCTTTTTGTTTAACCCTTAATGTTTTTAATAAGAAACAAGATGTTAAGTACCCTCAGGTTTGCACTTGAACAGCCTATTATTAATAAGCAAGATGTGCTATGCTTTGCAAAAATAAACATAATTCTACTGTTTGTACTCAGTCATCTGATGCTTCTAGTAACCAAGCAAAAGAAAACATAATTAAATCAGTCTTATTTGCAAGCACTGGTTTTAAGTATTAAGAGCTCACTAGGCTGGGCGTGGTGGTTCACACCTGTCATCTCAGCACTTTGGGAGGCCGAGGTGGGCGGATCACGAGGTCAAGAGATAGAGACCATCTTGGCCAACATGGTGAAACCCCGTCTCTACTAAAAATAGGAAAACTAGTTGGACGTGGTGACGTGCGCCTGTAGTCCCAGCTACTCAGGAGGCTGAGGCAGGAGAATAGCTTGAACCGAGGCGGAGGTTGCAGTGAGCCGAGATCGCACCACTGTACTCCAGCCTGGCAACAGAGTGAGACTCCGTCTCAAAAAAAAAAAAAAAAAAAAAAGAGTCACTATTTGATTTAAGTCTTCAATTATTATATAGTATCTTCTTTTGAAGCAAGAGAAGTACTGTTTTATTGTAACTACAATATTTCCAAAGATTGAGAAAACCTTCATTAAAATGTTCTCACCATCTGGCACTTCCCCCTGCTCTTTGTTATGTATAGGTTTCCCAGGCAGCTGCAGACTTGAAACAGTTCTGTCTGCAGAATGCTCAACATGACCCTCTGCTGACTGGAGTATCTTCAAGTACAAATCCCTTCAGACCCCAGAAAGTCTGTTCCTTTTTGTAGTAAAATGAATCTTTCAAAGGTAAGTTTCCTTAAATTTAAAACAAAAACCCACACTGTAGGAATAACTAGTCTTCTCTTTCTTTGCAGCACTTAAAAGATCATCCCATGCCCTTTCCTTTGGCTCTCCATTTCCAGTATTTTTCTGTTTTGCAAGGAAAGTGAGGATTCATGAAACTTGCTGACTTAGTAGCCATGAAGGCTAATCGTTTCTATTTTACCATAAAGAAGGTTAAGTAGAGGATTTAATAACCATAAAGACGGTATAGGAGAGTTACTACAAAATCCCACTGCTGTAACAAGCCATGTGTTACTTTTTAGAGCATTGGCCTAATGGAGTCCCCAAGTACTAGTTTTGTTTTTGTGTACCTGGCAAATATTTAGACAGTTTTTTAAAAATCTGCAATGTTTATGGGGATAACTTAAAGTACTGCCAACTGATTTGGATTAACTCTTGATGTTATTGCTCTAACTGAACCCAGTATAGTTATATTGCTATAACTGCCCAGTAGAGCAGTATAGCAAAGATTGGGAATTGGAAATGCAAGAGAAAGTCAGACGTAATTTTGAGTAAGCCAGTGTGGTAGAGGCGTTTGGACTGAGGTAGAACAGACTTTATATTTTGTTTTCACTTGTTAGATTAAAGATAAAACATGAAGGAAATGCAGTATATAAGTTCTTGGTGGCAAACAGACAGTGGACTGAATTTCAGAGAATTAAAAACTAAAGACCCTGTTGGCTTTATTAAAGCATGCTTCAGTACATTAATTTGTGCCTTCCTGATCAAATGTCATGTGTACAAAATGTATGTTAGTTTAAGAGATGTGACCAAAAACGTTTTGGATCATTTAAAATGTAACTGAAGGGTGCTGCCTTTTATAAATTCTTAGTACTTTAGTTCGGGAATGTACTCATTAGTATTGACCTATGAGAAGCAAACTTAAACTAATAGTACTTTTTTAAAAAAGATTTTGTATATGGCACACACCCCTTACTAACTTTCTGACTCTCCAAAGTCCAGGAAGCTGCTTCCTAAAATACCTTGTTACATAGTTGTGCCCTCCTTAATTAAGCTTAGTAGACCTGGGAGTGTCCAGGAAGTCTGTATAAGTACATGTTTCCAGTAAATACAATGATTGGTTAAGATGTTTAAGTTTTTTGAAATACCAGGGGGAAAAAAAGCCCTTTGAAAACAGGTGTCATGTGCACAAAAATGCACATGAAGAAGTAATTCACTTTCATATTTAACAGTTTATTATAATATCCTTTGTTTCTGGTACTATTCATTTAATTCTTCATGATAGTTTTTGGAAGTTTCATATTTTTATGGTTTATTAATGATTGTTTTTTTAACCTCAGTTCTTGTATTCACTTTACAGTGGTTTATTTTCATTTGAATAAAATACTGGGCAGCTGTTAATAGTTTTACTTCATAGGAATCTACAGATAAGTGTTTAAATGAATTGCTCAAGTTTAAAAATATGGCTGGGGTAAGAACCCAGAAGGTAAAATAATGTCTATTAATCCCAGCAGTATAAGAAAACAGCTTTGTGGATATTAAGATTCGAAGCAGTTTGGGCTAGGAGAAGAATAATTGGGCATCAAAGCATTGCTTCTCAAGCTTGAATATATGCAAATCACTTTGTTAAAATGCAAATTCTAATTCAGAAGGTCTGAGGTGAGTCCCTAGAACTTGCATTTCTTACAACTGCCCACCTACACTGATGCTGACAGTACTGGACCTACACCGAGTGGCATGAATGTAAAGAATCTACATTGGAGTTATGTATATAAATATAGTTTTATCGCTGGAGTGCAATGGCGCAGTCTCAGCTCACTGCAACCTCTGCCTCCAAGGTTCAAGTGCTCCTGCCTCAGCTTCCTGAGTAGCTGGGATTACAGGTGCACACCACCACGCCCGGCTAATTTTTGTATTTTTAGTAGAGACGGGGTTTCTCCATGTTGGTCAGGCTGGTCTCGAATGCCTGACCTCAGGTGATCTGCCCACCTCAGCCTCCCAAAATGCTGAGATTACAGGCATGAGCCACCGTGCCTGGCCCTGTATTTCCTTTTAAGAGGAAATTTTACTATTTTTTTTTGAGATTCCAGCTTTTGAAATTTTTCCTCTTTTACACAAAACAAAATAGAAGAAATAATACAGGATTAAAAACTGTTAATCAGTAGAACATGTATGCACAAAAAATGCAGATAAGACGACAGGCTTATTGACAATGAGGAAACACATGTAAAATTAAGGTAGTTTTTGTACGAAACATTTTAAAAAACATAGGCAACAATGGGTGCCATGAAAATGTTTCAATTAAAAAAAATTAAGGATCAGTATTTGCCGTTTTTCGTTCTGCCTTTTTTAAATGGTGAATTTATTTCATTAAATATTCTTTGTAAACAAGATATTTAATGGTTGTACTAAACTATGATGGAATTATACTTCATTGAATATTTAAGTTTCCAAAATTTGAGGTTACAGTGAGGTGAAGATTTTGGTGAACATCTATATATTCTTAGTACCTCTATTAAGTTTCTAGAAGTAAAAAGGAGTGAACGTTTAACATTTTTACAACGTTGTACTTGATATCCCCTGGCAATATAATACTTTGGCCTTCCACTAGAAACATGAGAATGTTTTTTCCTTGAGTCCTAACAAACCTTAGTCTTTTTTGTTACTATTTTAGGTGAGATTAAACATTTTTCACAGCATTCTGTTTATGCTTTTTCAACATTTTTGTCACAGAATATCTCAGATTAACACTTTTGTACCTTTCCATATCAATAACTAATCCTAAAGTTAGTATGCTCATGTTTTAATTTTTTAGTACACTTTTTTTCAATTTAATGTTTTGATTTTTTAAATATTTTAGTTTATACTCTATTAAACTGAAATATTATGGTTTGAAAACATAACTTATTTTTTAAGGCATAACTTACAATAGCTTTGTATTCCATCATATGTAGAAACTTTCGTTTATCCATTCTCATACGGAGTTATATTTAGGCTGTTTCAGTTCTTTGCTGTTAAAATACTAATACAGTCAGTATCCTTGTACATGTTTCTCTATGTCTGGGTTTATCTAGGTAACTAGAAGTGTGGTTGCATCTTTTACTTCACTAGATACTGCCAAACTGCCCTGCTAAATAAATACTCTTGCTCATTTTTCTAAGGATGTTCGGATTTTTGATTTAAGAGAGTTTTATTAACCTTTTTTATTATATACAGAATGTATTTTGGCAGTAATCTTAGCAAGTTAATCTGTAAGTCTGTTTATAAAACAGGAATGACTTACACATCAGAGTGGTTGTGAAAATTAAGGGAAAGATTTTACTCTTACTGCACCATAGGCATTTCCCATCCTGTTTCTCTTACGTTATTCATGAAAAAAATTAAAAACTATGTTCTTTGATACTTTACCCTAACTCACCTTTTTTTTTTTTTTCCCATCTTAGGTTTCCCAAACCACTCCTTATGATCCAGTGAATATTCAAGAGAGCTACATTTGAAGCCTGTACAAAAGCTTATCCCTGTAACACATGTGCCATAATATACAAACTTCTTTCATCAGTCCTTAACATCTACCTCTCTGAATTTTCATGAATTTCTATTTCACAAGGGTAATTGTTTTATATACACTGGCAGCAGCATACAATAAAACTTAGTATGAAACTTTTATTTTGCATTATTATTGGTATTAAATACATGGTATATTAATCTGTTCTGAACACCTGAAGGGGTTAAGTTTGTACAGTTTTTTCCACCTACTCTTCTCACATGACTTTATGCCATACATCTGGCAAGACTGCTAGGGAATTAAAGGTAAACTGTGAACCTTTATTCTTTTAAGGTCAGGAGGAGGCTGTTAAGTTCTATGGGTTTCCATCCATGAGTTACTTATAGGGTTAACTTTGTTTCAGTGCCTGAATGGAGTACTACAGCACCATGTAATGAGGTAAAAAAAAGCTCCCCACAACGTGGCCACAAAAAACCAAAAACCTCAAAATCAGGAAGCAAAGATTAGCTTCAGTAATTTGCAACTTTGCTTTGAACCCTGGTAGATCATTTTGCTTTAAACTTTTTACCCTTCTGAAGGCTTAAGAGAATGTTAAAACATCCAGAAACCTGGCCTCCATTTAAGCTATTAAAACTGTGCCAGACACTGGGAATCCAAGATTAATCTGGTATAAAAATCAAGGGTTAGCCAATATTTACCAACCATTTTATTCCTCTCATATGTTCTATGCAAATAGGAAAGTTAATCTGAATCTTGATTCCAACTTAATTATTCACAGTTACCCAAAAACAAGAGAACTAAGTTTAAGGAAACCTAAGCCATCAAAATAACTTTTACTTGTATTTTCTACATAAACATACAGTGGCAATTCATGGCATTTGGTAATTCGTCCAGACGTGAAAGGTTTTTGAAATCAGCAAACGCCATTTTGAAAAGAGTATTCTGTCAAAAATAATTTACCAAAGTTCAAGATAGGCCTGTTCAGCAAAATCCAATGTTATTCTCTCAGTACTTTATAAATGGAATTTTCTTCTACTTGTATCCATTTCCCGGGGCTGAAAGTGGAAAGCAAGGGAGTGGAGGAAGAAAACAAAACAAAAATATAATTAACAATTCAGGTAAGATAGTAAGTTAACGTCCCTAGATCTTCATAAGTAACACTAGCGCTGAAAAACTGGGTTTGTGTGAGACCCTGAATTAGTCAGTCTTCGGTCTATTATAAAAGATGTTGGCAGTTACTCTGTGTGTGTGATTTTAAAATAAAATGTTACTAAGTGAAGTACTGCTTATACTAGATAGAAAAGGATGTTTTAGGCCATGCGCGGTGGCTCACACCTGTAATCCCAACACTTTGGGGGGCTGAGGCAGGCAGAGCATGAGGTCAGGAGATCAAGACCATCCTGGCTAACGCGGGGAAACCCCTTCTCTACTAAAAATACAAAAGATTAGCCGGTGTGGTGGTGCACACTTGTAATCCCAGCTACTCGGGAGGCTGAGGCAGGAGAATAGCTTGAACCTGGGAGGCGGAGGTTGCAGTGAGTCGAGATGGCGCCCCTGCACTCCAGCCTGGGCAACAAAGCTGAGACTCGTCCAAAACAAAACAACAACAACAAAAAAGTTTTCATTTATGATTTAAGATGATGATCTCCAAACTTCTAAGAAAACTATCAATAGTTCTCAAGAAACATGTAGTAGAGTCACATATAACACAGGCTTATAAGCAGACTGCTGCTGGGCCCCACCCCCTAAATTGCTGATCGAGTAGGTCTGCGGGCCAAAGAATTTTCATTCCTAATAGGTTCCTAGGTAATGGTGCTGGTCCCGCTTTGAGAACCACTAATGTTTACACTTCAGATGAGCCAAGGTTAATCACCAGACCCAGATGTTGTTTTTTTTTTTTTTTTTTTTTTTTTAGTTCAAGGGTATATGTGCAGGATGTGCAGGTTTGTTACATAGGTAAACGTGCTATAGTGGTTTGCTGCACAGATCATTTCATCACCTAGGTATTAAGCCCAACATCCATTAGCTATTCCTGATGCTCTCTCTCCTCCCACCCTCTTATCCCATACTTTAAAAATTACTTAGTCTTTTTAAACAATAAGCACATACCTTATGGACCCATTCATACTCTCCATATTTAGAATCAAAGGTTCCTTTCTGAAGAGACCTTAATTTTAAGGTAAAACGTGGTCCAAGTTCCTGAATTCCCACTTTCTTTTCACTCCTGAATATGTATCTTCAAAGATAAAAAGAGTTAAATTAGTCTGAATGAGCTATTGTTTAACATTATGACAGGGTTCAAAAGATAATTCATTTTATCTTGTATGATACTTGCTACAATATGTTGGAAAATTAGTTCATGTTGAAAATATATTTCATAATTGAAATCAAAGTTCAACGAGTTTACCTTCCTCACCTGTGAAATCTGAAGAATATATAATCCCGTTGATTGTGGAATGTGGCAACCTGCCTTCCGATAAATTGAGGATTATGAGGAAAGAGAGATGCAAACATACGTCCAATTGAATGACCCAGCCGTGTTGTAAAATTATTCAGAATTATTTCAGGTATGTGTTCTGTGGGGTCCTTGCCTCTTCTCTAGAAAAATAATGAAAAATAAATATCACAATGAGCTAAGCTAATTGGCAATACGTCCCAATGCAATTTCAAGTATCAAAATTTACATGACAAATTTGAAAAATTTATCTTTTAGTGACAAACTACCACAGATGGCTTATCAAACCCATGAAATAAGATGTATCTAAAATTATTTTAATATGCACTGAATGCAACAACAAAAAAATCCTATTAGAAAATCAACGTGCTTCATAGTAATGAAGACTATTGCTTGCCGGCTGTAACTTAACCACAGTCTCCCAAGAGAACTGATAGATTAAAAACTGCTCTAATCAGGAGAACAAATGCTATTATTAAAATAAATTAGAGCTATAAGATACAGCATCTATTAATCAAATAAATTGTGAAGAGATCAATGCCAATCAAGGAAATGTATAAAACTTACCTTAATTTCTTTACGAAGACGAACACTGCTCATTTTAAAATGAGCAGTTGGGCCATTTGGCAAGTGACTCAAAATAAGTCCATCTGTTCATAAAAGTTAAGAAAAACACATTGAACTCTGTAATCTAAATCTATTTGTTTAAATAACTGGTCCTCTACATCCAAAGGCCCCTAAAATCTGTACCCAAGTGAATAGGCAGATGTACATATTCCTCTGAAGTGACATTTTCCTACCATATCAAAAGCTCAAAATCAGTCAAAATCTTTCAAGAATATAGACTAACCTAGAGTAGTCCTTTTTTTCTCTTTTTACAATATAATAGTTAATCACGCTCAATAGGGTATCTTAAGGTACCCTAAACTAAAGTAGGTGAAAAAAAGCTATTTAATTGACCACTACTCTTAGGAGTAAAATAGGATGTGATTCTACAATCATGTAACACTGCAAATAGAGTATGAGTTTACCTCCACGTTCTAAAGATGTATAACCCCAAAATGTCACTTTTATACATTTGTATGGTCACGATATATGCTGTCAACTTTGAATAACATCCCATGAGACCAGACTCCTAAACTTTCTTCTATGAAATTAAGGTTATTAGTATTTTGCAAGAGATCACCCCTTACTTAGGATTACTGTACCCCAAATTATAATCAACGAACCAATTAATAGCCATTCACTGACTGTCATTTCCCATGAACTGAGAATTATGCTAGACACGCTAAACTACAAATGAAATGTGAGATCACCTACCTACAACCAGCAGGACTAGGAGCCCAAGGACTCTAGAAGTCCTGGGTGCTGCAAACTAAGGTTGCTACCTATATAATATTCTTCAAGTTTGTGGCACAATCTGACCTTCACTTGAAACACCTTTACTTTTCATGAGTAATTCTTGGCTATTGCTTAATGGCATTACAAGCAGGCATATTAATGACAATAGACAGGGCTTTCACTTTGTATTATGCTTTTCTAGTTTAGGAGAAATTTTCAAACACATTTCATCTGATTCAACAACTTAAATAGGCCAGAATCAGATGGTTTCAAGTCTATCTGCATTTAATATGTATCTTTCAAAGCAGATGTTGCCATCTTTTTACAATGGCATCAACACTCATTCCTCCAGATTAGAAGCTATGGCATCTTCAACTTCTCCCTCTCCCACCAAATCTTAACTGCTTTTACCTTCAGAAGTTCTCACTTAGCATCCTCTTTACCCTTATTGTCTTAGTGAGGTCCTCAAGATTTTCCACGTAGATTATTAAGGTAGTATTGAGGTTGGTCTGACCTTTTTCTCACCATCTCAAGTACATCTCCTAATGCAGACTGTAAAATCAAGTCTGGACTTAGGCCTTGGTTCTATAAGTAACCAGCTATGGGACTCAGCTGTTTCATTATATCTGTACCATAGTTTCTCACATGCTAAGTGAAAAACAAACTAGATACCTTCACAGTCTTGACAGCTGTAGCTAATTTCATACTACTCTCATCACAGACTCATCTACAGAAAAAAGACATTAGTATCAGACTCATAATGTGGCCACAAATTACCTTTTCAACCTATTTACCCTATGCCCATATCAAGCCTGTTTCCTAACTGGTAGGCACTCACAGTCTTATGTACTATATATGTGAATCCTAGCATGCATTTTTTGCTTCTGCTATTTTGAATACCTGCAACGTTTTACTCATCTATTATGGTCTACTTCAAATGTCACCTTTTTATGTAGTCAGAATTAAGATCTAAATCTTCTCAGTTCTGTTACCACGGCACTCATCACTTATTTGAGTTAGGAAAACACCTTTCTTCCCAACTAATGTATTAAAACTTAGGTAGGGATGGGAATTTTTTTTTGTTTTTTTTTTTTTTGAGACGGTCTCACTCTGCAGCCCAGGCTGAAGTGCAATGGCATGACCATGGGTCACTGCAGCCTCAACCTCTCGGGCTCAAGCAATCCTCCCACCTCAACCTCCCAAGTAAATGGGACTACAGGCATCATGCCCAGCTAATTTTTGTAGAGAAAGGGTTTTGCCATGTTGCCCAGGCTGGTCTCAAGCGATCCACCTGCCTTAGCCTCCCAAAGTGCTGGGACTGCAGGCAGATCTTTTTTTTTTTTTTTTTGATAGTAGTGCCTACCATGTATCAGATTATCAGCAAACGTTTGAATTCTATCATTTTAAAAGATTCACCACAGGCTAAACTTCATGAAATACAGCCAAAAGTATTTATTAAGGGGTCTAGGAGATATAAAAGTCATTTCTTCCAACGCCCAAATCAAGGCTTAGTTTCTAGAACATTCCCACTAAATTGTGGTCTGTGTCAAAAGCAAAGTACAAAACCCAAACTTACCAGTTTCTAAATAACTTCTTTTCCCATGTACCTGCATTGTGCAAGAGGCTTTATTTACATTACTGCTAATCCCTAACACAAATCACATAAAACAGGAGTCATCATGCCTATTTCAGTAATGAGGAAAAGAGGCTGAAGAGGGTCAAGTAAATTAGCCTAAGTAAATCAGACTAAGGCAACTGCGGATCTCAACCACGGTGGGACTGCACCTAGCTTAAGCCCTCGGCTGATAGCTGCTCACATTTGGAAATGTACAGAGGCATTTTGTTTGTCAGTATGACTGAGGTGTTACTGGCATTTAGAATCCAAAGGCCAGGAATGCAAACCATCTTGGAAGCTGCCAAGAGTGTAGCACAAGTAATTACCCTACCTCAAATACCAGTAGTTCCCCATTTAGAAATAATGAATAGAGGATGTAGGTCTGTACAGATAAAGTTTACATGCTTCTCACTATACCACATTTACTAAAATGCCTACCATGTGCCAGACACTATGCTTTATAAACATAATACATTTAATGTGATCTTTGTGGGAACTCTAAAGATAGGTATTATTTCCCACATTTAAAAAATGAGGAAATTGAGTGGCTAAGAAACTTGACTAAAATCACAAAACTAGAAAATAATGGAATCTGTATTTGATATCACAGCTGCCCTGACTCAAAGCCACTACTAGGTTTCTACAGTTTAGACAGCTGATGAAATTCTATTTTAGAATAAGTCAAAAAAGTATATCCCTTTAACTTTCACCATTCAGCACTACTCTTCCACACAGTAGCCCCTCCAATGGTCTTTAGAAAGACGCCATGTTCCTAGAATCTACTTTCCCACAGGCTAAATCCTGTTTTTTCAACTTTCCCCCCATATGTCATCATTAGGAGTTGTGATTTTTATTCCTGAACCCATGCTAAGTCTCTAGGAATCACCATTTTTTTTTTTTTTGACAGAGTCTTGCCCTGTCACCCAGGCTGGAGTGCAGTGGCACCATCTCTGCTCATGGCAACCTTTGCCTCCCAGGTTCAAGTAATTCTAGTGCATCAGCCTCCCAAGTAGGTGGGATTACAGGCATGCACCAACATGCCCAACTAATTTTTGCATTTTTAGTAGAGATGGGATTTTGCCGTGTTGGCTAGGCTGGTCTCAAACTCCTGACCTCAAGCAATCTGCTGGCCTAGGCCTCCCAAAGTGCTGGGACTGCAGGTGTGAGCCACTGCACCCGGCCAGAAAATGTAAACTTTTTAAAGGCAATAGATGGTACAAGTGAAATTTGTGTGACTATATAAAACACCCTGGATAAAATAGTCATAGAACATTTATTGAATTGATGAATGCCTGCTTCTTAGCAGAGTTACTAGTGGCCTCAAAGTGATAACAGTTGTTTTTTAACTGCCAAAAATAAAAAGAGGAAAACAGACCTTGCCACTTTGTGGAGGCAGTTTAAAAAAAGAAAAAGAGGCAGCAACTACCTTAAAAATAATTTTTTTCTGGAGTAGTTAAGTATTCCAGAGATTTTAGATATTTTGGTACATTAATCCAGTTAAGCCAAATTATAATATGGACAACAAAACACATTACAAAGCTTGTTATAGTAGTTCCTGGAAAGCTACTAGTACAAGTGGATGTAGTAAGTTATATTGATAACAATTAAAGTCATAAAAGTTAGATTTTTTAAAAACAGCCTTTTAAACCACTAATTTAAAAAGAAGAGGCCGGGCGCGGTGGCTCACGCCTGTAATCCCAGCACTTTGGGAGGCCGAGGCGGGTGGATCACGAGGTCAGGAGATCGAGACCATCCTGGCTAACACGGTGAAACCCCGTCTCTACTAAAAATACTAAAAATTAGCCGGGCGTGGTGGCGGGCACCTGTAGTCCCAGCTACTCAGGAGGCTGAGGCAGGAGAATGGCGTGAACCCAGGAGGCGGAGCTTGCAGTGAGCCGAGATCGCGTCACTGCACTCCAGCCTGGGCGACAGAGCGAGACTCTGCCTCAAAAAAAAAAAAAAAAAAAAAAGAGAAGAGTGTTCACTGATATTAGAAATAAAATGTTATTCTGGCAGCACAGAAAGTCTTGTCCCTATTTTGTAAATTCTTTATAATTTTATTTTAATGAAATTAAAAATCATAAAGATGACTCATTCAATTGGTCATCTTTAAAGTTACTGAACTCATAGCCATCATTCAATAAATAAATAAAACAACAATAACAACAAACCTAGATATCCTTTATCAAATCTCTTATCTCAACAGGAAGAAATACCTTGGGTTCAGGTGACACATTCATCTCAGGTCTGAGACTCACAGAAAAAGTTTTAGACTGGAACACACACATAACATGGGCCCAAGTCTCTACCTCAAAAACTTAATCCTGTGATACCACCTCTGGCAATGTAAAATCTAGCCACAACAAACCATATGCAGATCCCCAACTAGGTCAGCCCTTTCCTTCCTCTCTTTCCAAATGGAGTCCCTCTGCACTGAGTGCTTTTCTCTGCCTTATTCCCCTCCTTCACCCTCATCCATCTAGATCCAGCTTCAGCATCTCTTTCTATGGGAAGTCCTTCCTCCCAGGGCAGACTTTGTACCAGTCACAGGGTCCCCACTATATCCTGCATTTCTCTATTTAATTGTACCATCCACACTATATTTTGTCAGTTTACATATCCATTTACTCCACCTATGAATTTCCTGGTTGTCTCTTGTTTTATCTCTGCATCTTTTACTAAGAGTTACAACAATCTCTTGGCTGTAGCATGTGCCTGATAAATGTTTGGTGAATACAAAGGAAAAATCAGTTTATAAAGTCTTGGAAAGAGATACAATTTTCTGATAAAAAAATTATTTTCTGAAAGTTATAGGCAATATTTCCTTATTCTTTTAAATATATTTTTAAGGGGGGTGAGGGAGAGGACAGGAAAACCTCCTTAAAAAAAAAAAAAGGATACTTGGGGTTTTACGATCTTCATTAATAACAATCAGGTCTGTGAAATCTCTTGCAATGCACTGTGGAATAATTTTTTTCAGAGCCAGTCCTCTTCTGTAATAAACATGTGAGTTTGGTATAACTGTGGAGAGCTGTTCACAGAGTCGTACTGTTCTCTGCAAAACAAAATAACAAAAATTTTGAATAGTTTTCAAAAAAGAATAAAAATCTTATGTGGTACATATTCATAAGGAAAGAAATAATTATTATTATGATTAATAGAAAGCAACATTGAGGAAAGCATGAAACTCGAACAGTGTGTCCTCTTTTATCAAAGGCTGATCATCCTAAAGCAGTGGTTCTCACTTAGGGGCGATTCTGCTCCATCAGAGGACACATTTGGCAATGTCTGGAGACATTTTTGATGGTTATGACTGATGGTAGTGGTAGTGGTGTGTGGTTGCTACTGGCACCTAAAGCACAGAGGCCAGGCAAGCTGCTAAACATCCTGTAACGAACAGGATAGCTCACCATAACAAAGAATTCTCCAGCTAAAATGTTAACAATGTTGATGTTGAGAAATCCTATCTTGAAGAATCATGTTTAGTAAACCTACATCATATTACCAGAGCTACGTTTTATTTACTTAGTGACAGGCATTCTTTAAGGCAATTAACTAATGGTTTAACTCTTCTGAACAGAGTACTTTAAATAGAAGTAATAAGAAAATTAAGAATTCAAGAACTAAATTAATCAATGTGTTTACCCCATGAGGTCTATCTGATGTTGTGATGAGAATCTTGGGAGAAGTCTGTTTGTTGAAGTAAGAAGCAAATTCATCTGTAGCTTCATCATAAGCAACCTGAGAACAGAGAAGAGGAATAATTTTACATCAAAGAAATACTCTACTGGGCCAGAATTCTAAAAGTAGCATCAGCAGGACTGTTGGACACTGAGTACCTAGCTGACAGGGGCTTTAAAGACAGACTAGGAAGGACTGACATTAATGGACACATGAAGAGGATGGATGAGTGGATTTCTCCTGTGTAAAATACAAGTACAAAACTGAATAAAATTGTCAGAAATCACTTCAGGGCAGAAACTGAGATGTGTTTACTCTTGAACTACTTTCATTTCCCTCATCAACTTGGTTAGTAAAAACAATAACCACAAAAAAACAAAACAAACAAAAAAAGAACCAAAAAAAACTAATGAAATTACGAGAAGACAAATCTTCCATTGAGAGACACTCAGATTTAAACATTAGTGAAAGTAGTACCTTTTAAAATTTGTGGACTATACCAAAAGTGGTAGTCTGAAAGAGTTTTATGGCTATACCTGCTCATATTAGAAAAAATATATATTGAGCAAATCAATAAATACAGAATAAACTCAAAGGAAGCAGAAGAAAATAATAAAGATAAAAGGAGATATAAATGAATTAGAAAACAAAGATTAAACAGGATCAAAGAAGAAAGTACTCAGAAAAGATTAAGAGAATAGATAGCTTGGTAAAAACTGATTTAAAAAAGAGAAAAAGCCAAAATAAAATAATATTAGGAATGAAAAGTGGACATTACTGTAGTCTCACTCATGAACACAGATATAATTAATTCTAAGCAAAGAATTAATAAATCCAATTTGGTTATGACGTTTAATGCAGTAAGAGAAAAGCCACATAATCACCTCAATATTTGCAAAGAAAATATCTAATAACATTCTACATTCATTCATGACAAACAAAACAAAAAAAAAATCATAAGAATAAGTAAAATTTACTTAACCCTTAACTCATAATAATCTATCTCTAGTGACAAATATTAATGATGACTCATTGGAAGTATTCTTTTGAAAATCAGGAACGTGGCAAAGATGGCACTATTGATTTTTCTATTTATTTGACATTAGGCTAGAAGTTCTAGAAGGCACAAAAATGGGAGAAAAATGGGTCAAAATAAGAAAACTGTCATTTGCAGAAATGGTTATCTAAACAGAAAAATGAAAATGATATCCCAACAAATTAGAAATGAATTTAGGTAGGCTACTGGTTAGAACATCACTATTCAAAAATCCATTGCATTTTTATAAATTGGCAAACAAAACAATTTTCAAAGACATGCAGTTTACACCAACAAAAACTGTAAGGTACCCAGGAATAGCTCTAGCAAGATTTAGGTGTCAACTTCCATGAAGAGAATTACGAAATACATGAAATACATTTCACGATTTAAAGGAGACTTAAGTAAAGAAATATATATTATATACATACATACGTATCCCCAAATTGATCTGATTTAGTGCCATTTATAATTTATATGGAGGAGCAAAGGCCTAGGAAAAGCCAAAACACATCTGAAGAGAGGGGATTTAGGGGCAGGAGTGGAAGAAGCATTTTGCCCTTATAGATATGAAGACTTATTATGAAGCTAAATAATTAAGTAATGATGCAGTGACAAACTGACCAAGCAAATAGCCCAGAAAAAGACCAAGCATATATAGATATTTGATATATATCATGGCATTACAATTCATTGTGGGGAAAGCCTGCACTACTCCAAAAATATAACTACCGGTTATATATAACTACTGGTTATATATAACCAGTACTGGATAAACTGGTTATATATAAATGAACTGTTAAGAAGTAGAACACAGAATTGTAAGAGTACATTAAAACTAATTCAAAAAATATATATGCAAAAGGACAGGTTGGGGTGGGAGACAGGAAGGAAAGTAACTGGTTTCCATTCTCACACCAAACAGAAAACAATTCCTGACAATTAAGTAAATAAATACGAGAGGCAACTCTTTAATTATTTTAGAAGGAAAGAAGAACTTATGATCACAGGAAAGAGAAAAGTTTCTTAAATATTACATAAAAAGCTTTAAATGCTAATTTTTCAAAAACTCAACTACATCAAGAACTTCTGGTCCTGGTCCTCCAAAGACACCATAGAAAATAAAAAGAGAATTCATGAATTGGAAGATTCCTTTAATATGTATGAAGAATTGGTATCCAAATTATATAGAGAAGTTCCACAAATGCGTAAAATATACTACTTGATAGAAAACTGGGCAAAAGACATGAACTGGCTTATCTCTAAAGAAAACAACTTATATTAAATGATGCTCAACATTAGAAAACAAGGAAATACAAATTCAAACCACAATGAGACAGCCTTTTATCATTAGTCTGAACACATCATGAGTTGGTTAGAATGTGGATGAGCAGGAACACTACTCTTGTACCACAAAAGTATAAAATGATACAACCACTACTTTGAAAAATATTTTGGTACAATCATGTAAAGTTAAACATTTACACATTCCATGACTCAAAATTATCCTACGGTAGGTAAACATTCTAGGGAAACCTTTAAGTACACACACCCTTGATATGCCTGTTACCCCCAAATTTATCTCCAGTCAAGACCTCTTTCCTGAATTCCAAGCTCACATCCCAACTACCTGCTTGACATCTCTTCTAAAAACTCTTGAGTCATCTCAAACATAATATATGCAAAACTGAACTCTTGATTTCCCCTTAAATCTCCTTCACTCAGTCTTCCACATCTAGTCAATGACCATTTCATCCTTCTAATTTGCTCAGTCTAAAACCTTAATACCATCTCTGAATCCTCTATTTATCTCATACTCCGCATCCAATTTGTCAGGAAATTGAAGCAGCTCTGATTTCAAAATATACCCAGGGGAAAAAATATTTAGAATCAGATCAAATCTCACCACTTTCATTGTAACCACCCTGGCCCAGGTCATGATGAAAGCCCATCATTTCTTTCCTGGATTTGTTTAGTAGCTTCCTTTCTCTACTTACCTCTCCAGCTACATTCTCAGTAAAGCAGCCAACTACTTTTAAAAATTAAGTCTGATCACATCATTCTCCTATTCTTTTTTTTTTTTTTTTGAGACGGAGTCTTGCTCTGTCGCCCATGCTGGAGTGCAGTGGCGTGATCTCGGCTCACTGCAAGCTCTGCCTCCCAGGTTCACGCCATTCTCCTGCTACAGCCTCCCGAGTAGCTGGGACTACAGGTGCCCGCCACCGCACCTGGCTAATTTTTTGTATTTTTAGTAGAGATGGGGCTTTACCATGTTAGCCAGGATGGTCTCAATCTCCTAACTTCGTGATCCACCCGTCTTGGCCTCCCAAAGTGCTGGGATTACAGGCGTGAGCTACTGTGCCTGGCCACATCATTCTTCTATTCTAACCCACCCAATGGCTCTTCATTTCACTAAGTATAAAACCAAAGTCCTCATACCGGCCAACAAAGTCACTGATCTGGTCTTTCCTCTTCATCATACTTTCCTAGGACCTCTTCTACAATTCTCTCCCTTGCTTGATTTCAGTCACAATGGCCTCCTTGTTATTCTTAAAAAGCATATTTGATACACTCCTGCCTTGGAGCTTGTGCACTGGGTGTTCTCTCATTCTGGGGCTCTTTTTGCCCAAAGATGGCTAATTTCCTCACATCCTTCAAGTCTTTGCTAAAAGGTCAATTTCTCAATAAAGCCTACCCTGACTTTCCTATATAAAATCACTACCCAGTAGAAAAATGGGCAAGAGACACAATCAATCAATCGAGGGGAAAAAATATGAAAAGATGTTCAACCTCATTCAAAATGAGAACTGCAAATTAAAACTACAGTGATATACAATTTCTCACTTATCAAACTGGAAAAAATGATTTACAATGAGTGTAAGTTGAGGAGTAACATTCAAGTTATCTCCTCCCCAAATACTTACTTATCATACAAAGGGAAAAACAGTAAATTCAGAGTGGAGAAACCTGGCAGGCACCACCTTAACCAAGTGATCAAGGTAAACATAACCAGTATGAGAAAATTATCAGGTGACTCTTGGTAAGAAGTACTGAAAAAGGACTTAACATAATATTCATGGCACAGGTTAGCCTCCCTAATCCAAAAACACCCAAAACCTGAAATATTACAAAATTCAAAACTTTTTGATAAAGCACCAACATGGCGCCACAAGTGGGGAATTCCACACCTCACCTCATGTGATGGGGTCACAGTCAAAAGTTCGTGTCATGCACAAAATCATTAAAAATATTGTATAAAAGTTACCTTTACGCCAGGCGGGGTGGCTCATGCCTGTAATCCTAACACTTTGGGAGGCCAAGGTGGGAGGATCGCCTGAGCTCAGGGGTTCAAGACCAGCCTGGGCAACATGGTGAAACCCCGTCTCTACTAAAATACAAAAAATTAGCTGGGTGTGGCGGTGTGAGCCTGTAGTCCCAGCTATTCCAGAGGCAGCAGAATTGCTTGAACCAGGGAAGTGGAGGTTGCAGTGAGCAGAGATTGTGCCACTGCACTCCAGCCTGGGCAACAGAGCGAGACTCCATCTCCAAAAATAAAAAAGTTACCTTTAGGCTATGTGTATAAGATGTATATGAAACATAAATAAATGCTGTGTTCAGACTTGGGTCCAATCATCAAGATACCTCATTATCTATCACAAATATTCCAAAGTCTGAAATCCAAAAAGACTTCTGGTCCAGCTAAGTACGGTGGCTCACGCCCGTAATCCCAGCACTTTGGGAGGCTGAGGCAGGTGGATCACGAGGTCAGGAGTTTGAGACCAACCTGGCCAACATGGTGAAACCCTGTCTCTACTAAAAATACAAAAATTAGCTGGGTGCCTGTAATCCTAGCTACTTGGGAGGCTGAGGCAGGAGAATCGCTTGAACCTGGGAGGCAGAGGCTGCAGTGAGCTGAGATCATGCCACTGCACTCCAGCCTGGGTAACAGAGCAAGTCTCCATCTCGGAGAAAAAAAAAAAAACAAAAAAGACTTCTGGTCCCAAGCATTTCAGGCAAGGGACACTCAACCTGTATTTCTGTCAAAAGTACATAAACTGAATATAATCAGAGGAAACCCCAGGCGAACTCATATTAAGGTACATTCTATAGAATATCTGGTCTATACTATTCAAAAAATCTCAATGTCACAAAAAGCAAACGACTGAGGAATTGTTCTAAATTTAAGGAAGTTAAAGAGTAATTACAATGGAATGTATGACCTGGGACTTTTTTTTTGCTAAAAAGGACATTATTGGAACAGCTAGTGACATCTGAGTAAGATCTATAGAACAGATAATATTGAATACCAATATCAATGTCTGATTTTGCTAACTGTGCTCATAAAAAACAAAATGAGATATATAGGAATAAAGGGGCGCCATGTCTGCCACTTACTCTTATTTAAGAGGGAATATTTAGGAAGTCTGGGTGAAGGGTATGTACAAATTCCTACTTTTCTATTAAGTCTGAAATAATGTCAAAATAAATTAAAATGCATACACACACAAACACCTTACTTACATAAAATTGCAAACCCTCTCTACTCCAGGTAGTCCTGAATCTCCTTTATCCTATTTTCTTTTAGTAAGCTATCACTGGCTAACATATGTCTAACTTATTTATTTCATTATGTTTACTGTTTGTCTCCCTTCCTAGAATGTAAGCTCTGGGTGGGTAGAAGTTGTGTGTGTGTATGTGTATGTGTGTGACTATTCTGTGTACTGATGGATCTCAAATCCCTAAAACAGATTCTAATACGATGCAGGTAAATCCATAAACATTTGCTGAAAGAATGACAGAAATCAGTGTATGACTATACCAGGAGATATGAGAAAGAATGTTGATAGCAGCACTGTTTCAAAGCAAACAGACATTCGAAACCAAATTTCCTTTACAAAACTTTTAAAAATATAGTTTTAAAATCTTGCTTCTTTTTCTGCACTGTTGCAAACTATCTAAGGAGAATATGCAAAGTGAAAGATTATCTTGAAACTAAGATTTATGAGAATACAAAAAATAGCATCAAATGTTATTCTTAGGTATCAAAATGTCTAACAAATACTATAAAAGTCTATAGTACGAGGAATTCTTTTAAAACCACCAGGCCAGGCACGGTGGCTCACACCTGTAATCCCAGCACTTTTGGAGGCCAAGGCGGGCAGATCACCTGTGATCAGGAGTTCGAGACCCGCCTGGCCAACATGGTGAAACCCCATCTCTACTAAAAATACAAAAATTAGCCAGGCGTGGTGGCAGGTGCCTGTAATCCCATCTACTCAGGAGGCTGAGGCAGAAGAATTGCTTGAACCTGGGAGGCAGAGGGTGCAGTGAGCCGAGATCACACCACTGCACTCCAGCGTGGGCGACAGAGCAAGACTCTGTCTCAACAAAATCAAAAACAAAAACAAAAACAAACCCTCCAAAATACCATTCAGGGATTACATGACAAATGTAAAAGTTTACCTAGAATTTTTATAGAATTTTTCTATAGCATTATTGGGAAATTCAATTACGAAATAATCTACACCAAATAATAAGATAATATGCCAACATTTTAGCTGAATCAGTCCATTATGCAACTTGGCCAGCCAGCACTTTAAATATCAACATAAAAACATATAATTTATCAATTATATGTGATCATTCAAACTAATTTAAGACTTCTAACATTACCTCTTCATCATTAGGGTCTACTGTGGTTTCATCATACACTCGCTGGTTGTCAATGGTCTTGGGTACAGGCTTTGGTGGAGCCTAAGTAAAAGAGAAGGGATTACATTTTAGAAGGATTTTACCTTAATTATATTACGGTTGGAGAAAAATAACAGAAAGCTACAAACAACCCCAAACTCAATCTGTTCCTCATATCAATCCACTTCTATTGCTACATCAATTCTAATAACAATATTGAACAAGAGGTTTTTTTTTTTTTTTTTTTTTTTTAACAATCTGGGCAGAGACACACACATACTAGAAGAATGGCCAACACTGAATGAAAAGGCTTAAAACTGTGCAGAAGTAACAAGGAGAAGAAATAGAGATCAAGATAAGTATCTAGTAGGGGGAAACACATCAAACAGCAGAAAAATAAAAGAAAAAAATAACAAAGCGACATCTGTACATGACTTTGTTCCAATACTTTCGGGAAGCTACTCAGAAATATTTAACAAAAGTCTAGTTGTTATCCATTGACCTAGTAATTTTACTTTGGGGTATTTATGTTCAGGAATGTAAATGGGGGAGAAATTTGAACAAAGAAATACATAGTATCCCTATTTATAATGCAAATAAACAGCAAACAGGGCAAATGTTCAACAAGGTAATGACTAAACATACTACGGTACATCAACATTATGGAATACTGTTAGGATCAGCAATCATGCATACTCAGCTTAGACCAAGAAATGGTGTAAATGAATTGCTAAGAAGTAGAACACAGAATTGTAAGAGTACATTAAAACTAATTCAAAATATATGTACACTAGCAGAGCTATGAAGAAAATACAAACTGAAACTAGCATTTATTACTCTATGAAACAAATATTACATTTTAAGCATTTTTTAAAGGAGGCAATTTTAAGAAGTTATCTTTCATCTCAAAAAACAAGAATGGTGGTATTTTCAAATGGTGATCATAACATTAATTTGCTGTAACAGACTGATAACAAGAGTTAAAAAGAGACTAACATGCTTGACATACTAGGATACTGCAGGTCAAAACAGTCTACCATTGACAATTTTCTATGGTTTAACCTAATACTATTCAAAGAATGTATGAAATAGTAGAATGTTTAGTTTGTATACAGTCTTTACATTTTTTTCCCTTCCTCAAACACCCTTATTTGGTAACTTACTTGAATGGGAGGCGGAGACATGAATGTTTTCAAAATTTTGCAAAAATAAATCATAACCTAGGAGTAACTATAAATACACTGAAAATAAAAATAACTTAGCTATGCAATAATGTATGAGCATTTAGTAGTTTAAAAAATTTTTTCAATAAAGACTTCACTTCTTATGAGTACCACAAATACAACCAAATTCTTTCTTGATGCATTATCTGCTCTTTTCTTTGCCATAATCCTCACCGTCCTCCCACTCCCCATTCTCACTTTTCACAGGTTCCTATCCTCTGTACCAGCTCTAAAGCTTAACACACCCTTATCACCCTACTCCAGAAGAGGATCTGTCCTGCCTTTCCCCAGCCTTGCCCGACCAAAAATCTTTGCTTCACATGACAAGAGCCAAGCTCCAGGCCTAACCTGGGGAGCTTCCCCATTCCCAAAGTCAGGGAGAGGTGTTGACCTCTGAAACACAAAGTTATATGCAAAATACCACCACTGTGTTACTGTATAGGTACACAAACATACATAGTAAAGGTAAAAGAAGTGCATGGAAAAAATAATCAAAAATTTCACGAGTGGTTATCTTCGGAGGGAAAAGCAATTATGAAGCAGACGAGGGGCTTCCAACATTCTTTGCTAATGCATTATTTCTTAAGCTGGGTAAATGATACAAAGAGGTTTATTATATTACTTTTGTATTTCTTCATACATCTGAAATATGTAATAATAAATTTTAAAAGAAAGTAATTCAACTTAAATATCAGGAAGGATTCCCTAATATAGAAAGCAAACAGCTAAAAATTTTATTTACCTTATCGCCAAGAGCCTCTCTTTCTTTTTTAAGTTTTTTCTTAGCTGCCAACTTTTCCTAAAGGGTTAAAAAAAGAGAGAACAATACTGAGAAACAACCAGTTATATCACAAACACATACTGAAACTACAAATTACTAATGCTATGAATACTCGAACTGGGCGGTCTTTGTAATCTATTGAAATAAGCATCTGGACATGGAGTTTTCTACCTAAATTACTGTAAGCCAAATGAGCTGGCTAATCAATAAGATTTCTTTAACAAAGACTTGCTCCTTAAAAAAAATCTAAACTGGCAAGTTCGAACATTTAAAATTTGAGTAGCTTAATCTTTTTCCATAAAGCCTCAAATTAGTTAAAGTACAAAATGTGATGGTTTCCGTTGTGTTTTGTTTTGCCTAACTGGTTGCATCCTAAAGACGACCATGGTTATGCTGCTTGCCTCTCTTGAAAAGCACTAAAAATAGGAATGGGAGCTGAGTTTTCAGGTTGTTTTCCATAAAACCATCACCCGTTATTCACATATTTTATAATCAAAATATACTTCTAAAATTTAGTAAGAGCTTGCAAGGTGGATTAAGATTATCTGTATTTGTATTGTCAATCTATATATTCTTCTGGAGATTTCTAGATAGAATGCTTGACAAAATAAAAAATATTTTTTCCCCAGCACCTACTGATCCTCAATCCACCAGGTTTCAGATTAGAAATCATAGCTCCAATAAGTCTTCCAGGACATCCCTCCCCAATACGTGCATACCAGAATGAGTTAAACGCCCCTTGTATGTATTGAAACAGCACCTTGACACTGAACATGAGTAAGAACCAGTCCCGGGCCTCAGAAAGGCCAGTAAGAGGAGGCAGACACATAATAATAATATTGTGTGAACTTCTACGATGTGCAAGAATAAGCAAACGTTTTCTTCCAATTGCAATTTAACCAGAAATGGGCACTGCGACCTTGGCAAGTCGTTTAAACCTCTTTACATTTCAGTTTGTTTACCTACCAGAAACGTATAAGGATAAGGCTGAAAAGAACAAATACAATTACCAGAAACTTTACAGTACTAATTTCGGTAAGGAGCTGCTGCAGGAATCAGAGAAGCAGTATTTTGGATTTATTACGTATTGCCTCCATTTCAGATTCTGCAAATTAACCAACGCTACCCAGACGGACCAAAGGGCTGAGACTTTTGCCTTCTGGGCTAGGAGGGCGTAGTTTTCACTACTAAGCCAACTGGCCTTACAGCTTTCCTTGTGAATCTAGCGTCCTAGGAAAAAGCCTATCAAGAAAATCTTCCACCTTGACGCTCAGGCAAAAGGCTGAACCTAGAGTCTCCAAACTAGGGCGAGGGGACCAGAACATGTGGGCCGCGACGCCACCCTTCCCACGGAGCCACAGAGAACACTTTGAGACCAGCAGACAACCACAGATGTGCGCCCCGCGACCGCCCTAAGCGTCAGGAACAACGCGCAAGCGCCCGGCAGCCCCCGCCTCTCGCGTACCTTCCGCTGCTGCTGTTTCCACCGCGTGAACATTAAGTGTCGCCGCTGTTTGTTTTTAATCTCCGAAATGCTAAAGCCTGGCGGAAAGGCAGCCGCTTTCGGGGGTTGGACCCCGTTTTCCGTCGCCCCATCCCCAGCGCCTGCAGCCTCCTGAAGTTCTTCGGCAGCGGCTTTCCGTTTTAGACTTTTCTTCCCGCCGCTGCTGCTCTTATCCCCGGCTTTCGCCATGGTGTCGGCTCCTTTGCTTCCGTACGGAAACGGAAATAGCCTTCTCCTGTGAACCCCTTCCTTAACCTTTTACTTCCGGGGTCGCAAAGTTTTTGACGCTAGATGTGTTTTGTGAGTTTTAGCCATTCAAGAAAATAGTAAAGCTGAGGCTTGAGGAAACTTTAGGCAGTTTGCCCAGCTGTATAAAGAGTGAGATGATGAGTTTGGGCACTCCTTGCGCATCTATGTGCCCAGCCCTCAAAATAATGGAACAACAACAAAAACCGTGCCTGGATTAGTTTACGTTTTACTTGAGGGAAACCTAAAATGAGCATACAAATAAATTATGGTGAGCTACAGAGTAAGACATGGTATGGAAACAAAATAGAACAGGATAAAAGAAGATGAAGAGACATTCATCTTTTTGAGACGGAACCTTGCTTTAATGCCCAGGCTGGAGTGCAGTGGCAGGATCTCCGATCACTGCAAACTCCTCCTCCTGAGTAGCTGGGACTACAAACGCGTGCCACCATGCCCGGCTAATTTTTGTATTTTTGCAGAGATGGAGTTTCACCATGTTGGCCAGGCTGGTCTTGTACTCTTGATTTCAGGTGATCTGTCCGCCCTGGACTCCCAAAGTACGTTGCAATTTTAAATAGGATTCTCAGAGTAGGCTTCATTGAAAACGTTACACTGAGCCAAGATTTGAAGGAGGTAATGGGCTAAACTAGTTATCTGAGGGAAGAGCTGTTAATCTGAGAAAAGCTGGTTATCAAGGAGAAAAGCTGTCCTGGCAAAGCAAACAGCCAGCTCCAATGCTTCTAGTCAGTAGCAAGCCAGGAAAGGCAAGAAGTGTTGAGATTGGACAGGTGGTGTAGAGTTTTGTAAGGACTTTGGCTTTTATTTTGTATGAGATGCAGATCTCTTATAGAATTTTGAGGAAAAGAATGGTATGATCTTAACATCTTAAAAGTATCAGGCTGGTGCAGTGGCCCATGCCTGTAATTTTAGCACTTTGGGAGGCCAAGGCAGGAGGATTGCTTGAGCCTGGGAGTTCAAGACTAGCTTGGGCAACACTGTGAGACCCCATGTCTACAAAAAGTAAAAAAAAATATATATATGTTTGGGCATGGTGTACATCTGTGGTCCCAGCTACTCAGGAGGCTGAGGCAGTAGGATCCATTGAGCCTGGAAGGCTAGGTTGCAATGAGCCATGTTGGTGCCACTGCATTCCAGCCTGGGGGAGAGGGTGAGACCCTCTCAAAAAAATAAATAAAAATAAAGTAAAAGTGTCATTCAGAATCTTCTTTTGAGAAGAGCCTATGCAGGGGCAGGGTGTGTGGAAGAAGGGAAGAAATGATAGTGGCGTGAACCAGGGTAAGTCTTGTGTAGGTGGTTGAGAAGTGATTCTTCTGGAAGGTAAAGTTACTGATGGAACTGAAGGGAGGACATGAAAGAGTCAAGGATGACTCCAAGACTTTCGACCTGAGTGATTCAAAGGATGGAGTTACCATCAGGTGAAATGCGGGAAAGTTCAGATGGAACAAATCTGAGAGGTAAGATCAAGATTTCAGTTTTGGAAATGTTAAGTTTGAGATACTTTTTAGTGATCTGATTGGTGGTGTCAACTAGTCAGTTGGGATGTATGATTCTGCAGCAGGACAGAGAGGTGTGGGCTAAAGATCAAACTTTGGAAGTAATTGGCACATAGATAGTATTTCAAACCATTAGAATGAGCGTAGATAGAAAACTGAAAAAGAAGATCAAGGACTGAACCCTGGAGGAGTCCTGCATGAAGAGATGGAAAGAGAAGGAGGACCCAGCAAAGGAGAAGGAGAAGAGAAAATCAAGAGAGTAGAATGTCATGGAAGGCAAGTGAAGAAAGTGTTTTCCTAGTGGTTAAATTTGCTGTATTCTTCATTTTAATTTTATGAAAATGCTTTCCAAATAGCAACAAAAAATCCCTTTTGATTTACTGTTAGGAGTCAGTTTTCCAGAATCTGCCTTAATTTCAAATCTTATGTACCAATATCTATATTTAGTGTTTTGAGAATCCAATATGTTTTTGTCCACATTTCATTTTTCACCCGTTCAAGTTCTATTTAACAATAGCAGGATATTAAAAGCATCAAAACTGTGTCTTCCAGAACACAAGCCCCATCCAAACCTGCTATTAGACCACAAATTGAAAATTGTTGTTAAAAAACTTAAAATCATTATGTTTAGATCCAAAATTGGATTTAAGTTATATAATACAAAAAAAAAAAGGAAAAAAATAGCATTGAGTTTTAAAATCACTGACATATAGATTTGGCTGCAGTAAATCATAAAATTTTTCTGGACATGGTGGCTCATGCCTGTAATCCCAGCACTTTGGGAGGCTGAGGTGGGTGGATCACTTGAAGTCAGGAGTTCGAGACCAGCCTGGCCAACATGGTGAAACCCCATCTCTACTAAAAATAGAAAAATTAGCTGGGTGTGGTGACGGTTGCCTGTAATCCCAACTACTCAGGAGGCTGAGACAGGAGAATCGCTTGAACCTGGGAGGCAGAGGTTACAGTGAGCCGAGATGGTGCCATTGCACTCCAGCCTGGGTGACAGAGTGAGACTCCATCTCAAAAACAAAACAAAACGAAAAGAAACCAAAACCATAAAATTTCATATATAGTTTATTTAAAGGGGGGTAATCAAGTCAAAAAGGAAGAGTAGTCCTGGGGCTGTGGCTCATGCCTGTAATCCCAACACTTTGATAGGCCAAGGTGGGAGAATAGCTTAAGCCCAGGAATTCAAGCTTGCAGTGAGCTGTGATTGCATCACTGCACTCCAGCCTGGGTGACAGAAGGACCCTGTCTCAAAAATGAATAAATAAATAAATAAATAAAAGAACAAGAGGAGGGGGAGAAGAAGAAGAAGGAGAATAAGTAAATCTCCATCCTGAAAATACAGACTAAGAAAATATTTTGAAAGTCTCTTCTAACTGTAACATTTTATCTCCCTACATATAATATTTCCTTTTCTCATAAGAATACAAAATAATTTTGAAATAGATTTAGATAACAGTGTTAAATTTATTTAGAAGCACCATACAAATGAGATCATTAACTCCTTAACTTAGACTTCCTTTTTTTTCTTCATGCCGTATTTATAATAACAATTGTATGAGTTGAATGAAAGGATTTCTATAATCAGAATAAGTCCTTATTCTTAAGTCACAAAAACATTGATTAATTCAACAAATATGTATTAAGTGCTACTCTGTAAATGAATAGGGTGGGTTGTGTTCAGATCTTGGCTCAATCACTTAGATGCTATAAAATCTCAGTTAAATCATAAAATGTCTGTGGGTCTCAATTTGTCTGTAAACTGGGGCTAATTATACTGCCACATAGGATGTATAGAGAGGAGTAAAGATAATGTGTATTAAAGAACCAGACACACTCAATAAATGCTAGCTAGCTATTTTTACCATTTATTGGTGTCAGAGACTGTTCTAATTAGTGTGGAAGAAAAAGGCATCATGTTTGCCATTAAGTAGTGTACAATTTTAGAAGAAGATGAAACACAAGAATAGAGGTCACTGTAGAGTGCTTTACGAGGTTCATTTCAGCCATTCGCTTTCTCTCACCAATTCTTTCATTGCCCATTATTTTCCAGGCCCACTTCCAATAGAGTATATGTTATTTTAAAATAAAGCACTTACTTTTAATACTTAATACAATTTTTGCCTATTTGTTTTGATTCTGACATTTGGGGCACGCTGGAATACAACTCTTAGGCACCAGGTGAGTTCAGTGATCCAAATCAAGATTCTCTTCAGAAAATTTGACCTATTATTTTACAGTATGACTTAAGCTTTTTACATCACAGAAACCCATTCCGAAGGCACAAAATATGAATCCATTGCATCAGAATAAGGAATAACCAATTTGGTTGTTGGCAAATTTTTTATTTACAATGTTATATAGGCCTTTGACAAACATAAAGTAAATTAAAGCTTTCTGACTTGAATTATTCCCTACACTCTACTGGTGGGAATAACAGAACTATTATAGAACTAACCTCTCATCTGTGGATGCTTCAGTAGTACCCAAGAGCTATTGTTGGCATTTAAACCACTTATCCTAAGAAGTTCTGAGAGTTCTTTTTTTTGTTTATTGTATTATTTAAGTTATCTTAATGACTAACAAGGTTTGTTTCTCAGGGTTTACTGACCCAGGAAGTACGTTGAAATGTTATTACAGGGATTCATAGTGTCAATTAGATTCTCACAATGTCAGCTCTCCTTTGAAATAGACACATAGACTGATAAAACAGAATAGAGAGCCCAGAAAGAAACCCTAGGGTCAACTAATCTTCAACAAGGGTGCCAAGAATATGCAATGGAGAAAAGATAGTCTCTTCAATAAACAGTGTTGGGAAAACTGACAATCCACATGCAAAAGAATGAAATTGGACCTTTTTCTTACACAATACACAAAAACCAACTCAAAATGGATTACAGAATTAAACATAAGACCTGAAACTATAAAGGTTCCAGAAGAAAACCTAGAGAAAAAGCTCCTTGACGTTGATCTTAACAATAGTTTTCTGGATATGATACCAAAACACAGGTAATAAAAGCAAAAATAACTAAATGGGACTATTTCAAACCAAAAACTTCTGCACAGCAAAGGAAAAACAATCAACAAAAAAAGCAACCAATGGAATGGGAGAAAATATTTGCAAATCATATTATTTGATAAGGGGTAAATATCCAAAATATATAAGGAACTCATACAATTCAATAGCAAAAAACCAAATACAGTAGTCCCCTGTTAGCCACAGTTTCCTTAAGTTGCCCTCAGTCAACTACAGTCCAAAATATTAAATGGAAAATTCTGGAAATAAACAATTTATTTTTTAAAACAGAGTCTCTCTCTTTCACCCAGGCTGGAGTGCAGTGGCGTGATCTCAGCTCACTGCAAGCTCTGCCTCCCAGGTTCAAGCGATTCTCCTGCCTCAGCCTCCCAAGTAGCTGGGATTACAGGCATGTGCCACCACAACTGGCTAATTTTTATATTTTTAGTAGAGATAGGGTTTCACCATGTTGGCCAGGCTGGTCTCGAACTCCTGACTTCGTGATCCACCCACCTCTGCCTCCCAAAGTGCTGGGATTACAGGCGCGAGCCACTGTGCTCAGCCATAAACAATTTATAAGTTTTAAATTTTGCACCATTTTGAGTAGTATGATGAAATATCATGCCATCCTGCCCTGCCTGATGAAATAGCCGTTTCGGTTATTAAATGGATTGGCATAGTGTATATAGGGTTGGATACCATCTGCAGTTTCAGCTATCAAGTGGAAGTCTTGGAAGGTATCCCCTTCAGGTAAGAGGGGACTGTTATAATCTGACTAAAAAGCAGGAAAACTATCTGAAAAGATGTTTTCCTAAAAAAGACATACAGATGGCCACCAGGCATATGAAAAGGTGCTCAGCATCACTAATCATTAAGGAAATGCAATCAAAACCACAATGAGATATCACCTTACACCTATTATACACTATTATTATATTATACTATATTTACTATATACACTATTATACTAATATTATACACTATTATTAAAACAAAAGGTAACAAGTATTGGTGAGGATGTGGAGAAAAGGGAACACTGGTACGCTGTTGGTGGGAAGAAAACTGGTATAGCCATTATGGAAAACAGTATGGAGATTTCTCAAAAAATTAAAAATGAAACTACCATATTATCCAGTAATTCTACTTCTGGGTGTTTATCCAAAGGAACTGAAATCTGGATCTTAAAGAGATAACCACACTCTCATTTATTGCAGCATTATTCACAATAGCCAAGATTTTGGAACAACCTAAATGTCCGTCGATGGATGAATTGACAAACAAAATGTGTTATATACATTCAATGGAATATTATTCAGCCTTAAAAAGAAGGAGACCCTGCCCTTTGGGACAACATGGATTGACCTGGAGCACATTATGCTGAGTAAAATAAGCCAGATACAGAAAGACAAATATTGTATGGTTTTACTTCTGTATGGACTCAAAAAAGTCAAACTCATAGAAGCAGCAAGTAGACTGGTGGTTGAGTAGTAGAGGTTGAGGGGAGAGAAAAATGGGGATATTTTGAACAAGGATATGGATTCTCCATTATGAGATGAATAAGTTCCAAAGATCTAATTATAGCATGATGACTATAGGTAAAAATGCTGTACTGTAAACTTGTAATTGACTAAGAAGGTAGAAGCATTCTTTTTTCCTTTTTTTTTTTTTGAGATGGAGTCTCGCTGTGTCACCCAGGCTGGAGTGCAGTGGCTCGATCTTGGCTCACCACAACCTCCGCCTCCCAGGTTCAAGTGATTCTCCTACTTCAGCCTCCCTAGTAGCTGAGATTACAGGCATATGCCACCATGTCCGGCTCATTTTTGTATTTTTTTAGTAGAAATGGGGTTTCACCATATTGGCCAGGCTGGTCTCGAACTCTTGACCACCTGATCCTCCTGTCTGGGCCTCCCTAAGTGCTGGGATTACAGGTGTGAGTCACCTGCCTGGCCAAGAAGGTAGAAGCATTCTTAATGTAGGGGGATAAAAAAGTAGCTGTGTGAGGTGATGGATATGTTAATTAGCTTGATTATGGTGGTTATTTCACTATATATGTGTATTAAATCATCAAGGTGTACATATAACCTTCAATATATACAATTTAAGAAGTTAAAGTTGGCTGGGCATGGTGGTTCATGCTTGGCCAGCATGGTGAAACCCCATCTCTACTAAAAATACAAAAATTAGCTGGGCATGGTGGCACATGGCTGTAATCCCAGCTAATCGGGAGTCTGAGGCACCAGAATTGCTTGAACCCAGGAGGCAGAGGTTGCAGTGAGCCTAGATCGTGCCTTGCACTCCAGCCTGGCTGATAAAGTGAGATTCTGTCTCAAAAAAACAAACAAAAAAAGTGAAGTCAACAAGAGTAGAATTAATACAATTTTATGAGGAGGCATTGGAGTCACACAACCTCCCACCCAAAGCTGAATTGGAGTGCTATTCAGATATTGAAAACCTGGGAAATAATTGTATGCTGAATACAGTTATCTCTATATACTCCGTGCTATGAAACAGACATAATACATGTGCTGGCTTTTTAGAAACCAAAATTATATTAGCAAACCAACAGGTCTTCATATTATGTCTTTGGTATAGTTTCCAATCATTTCCTTCAGGCGTTTTACTTTTTTCAGGAGACCCTAAACTTGGCCATGATGGTAAAGGATGCAAGGACAATCCTCCAAATATTTTCCAGGTAGCTTGATTGCTACCAACAAGGTGAGCCATTTAGATAAATGGGAATTTTTATGCCTGTTAATATTTCCAGAAAGTGCATAGTTCCACACGAGTCTTCTCAGGTGATCCAAATTTCTGAGCAGAGAAAGAGCAGGGCAACAATCACATTGCAGTTTCACTAAAATATCATCTCTTAAAAGAATTTCTGGTTGTATGAGTCCATCAAAGGAGCTTCTATTTATATCTTTGGAATGTGTATGGTGCCTCTGGCTGGTGTTTCTGACTATAGGACTATAGATCAACCATAAATATAATTTAAATATCAATCTGGAATGGCTTTTTGGTGTCTAAGTATTTATTTTGTTGATTTATTCATTAAGCAAATATTTCAGTCATTCTTGTCCTCTGGATGTAGCAGTCAAAAAGACAGCACTCCCTACCCCTGAGGAATTCCAGTACACTAGCAAGTGCAAAAAAGAGGTTATTTAACTGCCATCTTGTTGTATAATCAAGAACAAATTTAGAATTACAACTTCCTAGTGCCTTCTTCAAAGAGCCAGAGTAGGTATATTTGTAAGTTCCTTTTTGGTAGTTCAGTTATATATTTTCCACAGAAATTCACCTATGTGTAGTGATTAGATCATCCAGTCCAGAGACACAAATATTTAAAACACAAGGTAATAAAGCATAGTCCTTAGCTTAGTCTAGTAGTCCTCAAATTTTTTGTCTTATAACCTCTGCACATTATTAAAAATTATTGAGGACACCCAAAGAGCTTTTGTTTGTGTGGGTTATATCTGTTAATATTTGCCATGTAGACCTTAAAACTGAGAAAAAATTAAATATGCATTTATTTAAATATAATCAAATAAAACCATTATAAAACGTATATACTTTGTGAAAATTACTGTATTTTCTTTTTCAATTTTTTTCTGCCCTCTGTAAACAAAGAAAATGACTATATTTTCCAAAATAAAAAGATGAGAAAAATAACATTAAAAATATCTCTTCAAGTCTCTTTTATAATTAATAGAAAATAGCTGGATTTATATCTGACTCTGCATTTAATCTGTTGTGATATACCACTTTGGTTGAAGTATATGAAGAAACTCTGACCTCAAACAAGTACGTGGTAGGACAAAGGAGGAGTATTTAAGAGCTCTTTCAGGTAATTGTGAATATTCTTCTTTGATACTGCATCAAAATGTGAGAAATGGTAAGTTTCTTAGATGTTAGTTGCAATGTGGAATATGAAATAATGTCAATGAGTTTCCCTGTTCTATTACATTAAAATCTATTGGTCTATCTTGCATTTTGAATGGACCTTTTACCCATGCATAGTTTTATAACAACATGCATTCATTGGTTATTTGGAAAATACTGGTTCGCAGAGTTTTACGTATCTTCTAAAAGTTGACACGTTCATTATATAGTTTCAAGAAATCACATTAAAAAATTACTACTAATTTTATCAGGGAAGTCTGGAAGTGCTGGTAAATTGTCAAGCTAACAGTGATGGATACAGCTTTTCTTACTTAATCCCTAGGTTGCATAGAGATTTTCACTTGAATAAGGGCTTTCTTGGCTCCAGGTCACTGATAGTGGTTCTCTGCAATGCAGGGTGTGGAGGTGGGAATTTAAGGGACTGAGGAGTTTGGGGTGGTAAGGGCCTCTTGCTGATGTAAACTTTCCAGGGCTATTTTTCAGGCTAGGCCATCTCTCAATTATCTTCTTTCATGTGTGGATCCCTGAAAATTGGGATACTTACATTTCCATTACTACCCATTAGTTAACAAGAGCAACCTTACATAAAGCCTTAATATATTCTGGGAGATTGTTTAGGGAGGCAATCTGAGGAATGTTTTGTGGCGGTCCTTCCACTCTACTCAGTTGTGCAGGATGGAAGTCACCATCTCACTGTATGATAGATCCTAGGGCAGCATCTTGGGAGAGTCAAAGTTTATATACCATTTGTTGTTTCTGGCCAAGGTTTTTCTTTTTTGCTGGCCCACTATAGAAAATAATGTTTTCTCAAGGCCTGTTCTCTTATCCTTGAGACAATCAATAAACTTTTTCATTTTTTTCTGAAGTTTTTTTTTTTCCTGTAAGGCAAAAAGGCTCCTCATCCCTTATCTCTTTATACTCCAACAGTGATAAGGTTCTATACAATGTGGATCTTTGACTCAACGAAAAAATTGGAAAAAAGTTAAGCTTCATTTAAGGGGAATAATGAAATTTAATAGCTTTCTTGGAATTCCCATCACAAGAGCCAAGAGGGCTTCCTTGGCAAAGGGAAAGGTAAGGAGAGGAAGAGCAGTCTGAGGAACTGAAGATGTGTATGGGATCAGCATTAACAGTGGTGATACCGTCAGAATACAGAATTGGATGACTTTTCCTATTTTTTTTCCCTATGTTACTGTTACTAGACTGATACTAGAGTGAAGAAGTAGGGATTATATAAAGGACTTCTCAGTAAGTGATTAGGTTCTAAAAGTTTCTATTATATTCCAGTACACTCCAGGGAGATTTTGTTGACTTAGTTTCCCTAAAATTATTCCTTTTTTATTCTAAAACCTAGAGTTCAGGATAGAGACCAGCATATCCCAAAATCTGCCTTGGTCAAAGGCATTAAATAATGCCCATAACTGAGACATGGTAGAAATTTCCAGACATCACTAGGTGCTAGAAGATCTTGCACTTGCTAAAATCTTGCCAAAGCCCTATAGAGCTGTTTTAAGTATGATCCATGGACGAACAGTAATGGCATTATCTGGAATTTTAGGAGAAATGCAAAATCTTGGGGCTCACCCCCAGACCGACTGAAAGATCCCCAGGTGGTTCATAAACACATTAAAGTTTGATAAGCATTATTGAAGAAGATGTGTCTTACATCCCTTATCCCCACTAATTTCTGTTTATCAATCAGAAGCCTTGTTTTGGTCCAAACATTTGTGATTGATTTTAAACTATAGTTATTTTATTGTTGTTAAAAATGGTATTTTATTATTTTAAATATGATTGCATTACCTAAAAGGAAGACAGACTGGTAAAACTATTGTGAGAAACTAATATATTTGTTATGTTTTCTCATTTACTCCTTGCACAGATTTGGAATGAGATTTAACAGATCCCTGATCTAACTGGTAGGCAACATGTCAATTCAGGGACCCATGATTATACGTTGTAAGAAAAATGGCTTTATTTTTCTTTCAGTCAATTATCCATGAAGGTTAACTTAGGGAAGTTCTAGAATAGTGATCCTCAAAGTGTAGTCCTTGGATCAGCAGCATCGGCATCACCTGGGAATTTGCTAGAAATGCAGATGCCTGGGCTCTACGGAATCAGAGGCTCTGGGGATGGGACTTATAAATCTGGATTTTAATAAAGCCTCCAGGTGATCTTGATGCATGCTCAATGGTCTTGATCCATTATTATCTTCCGATATCCGTAAGCTGACCATTTAGGGCTTTGTTTCTGTGGTGTCTATGTTAAGCCTTCCTAATGGGCAGATTTCATAACCAAATCAGCCTCTTTTCATGTACTTATGTAGGAAAATCTAGGTGTTCACACTAGTTCCCACTACTCTAGCAATGGTGGTAGAGCTTGATATAATCAGCACCTTTAACTAAATAAAGTAGACATTAATGACTGATTACAAAATCATGTTAATTTTTCCTGAAGTTAGTTAAAAATCTGACACTATGGTATGCCCAGGTGGCTCTTGGACTGTTATTCATATTTATTCCTGCTCATATTAATATCTAACACTGATTAGCTGCATTGTTCAGAAATAGCTGATTTTTAAATCTCAGCAATAAGACATTAGAGTCTTTTCCTCCCAAATGCAATGTGGTATCCTAGATTGAATCCTGGAACAGAAAAAAAAACAACCCAAAAACAGTAGTAGAAAATGGATGAAATCGGAATAAAGTCCAAAGTTTATCTAATAGTAATGTACCAATGTTGATTCTTAGTGTTGAAAAATGTACTTTGGCCATATAAGATGTTAACATTAGGGGAAACTGAGTGAGAGTGTATAGGAATTCTTTGTATTATTTTTGCAACTTTTCTGTAAATGTAAAATTATTCCAAAATAAAAAAATATTTAAAAAAGTCTCTTCCTGATTCTTCACTTAAGAAAGCCCTTGACATATTACCAGGTAAAGGAACTTAAAGAACTGCCTTACATCAACTCAGGCTGCCTATTTGTAGGTAGACCAACAATTGTTTAATTTGTTTTGTTGGAGTGCTTGCAAACCTATTAACAATCACAAAACGCATTTGCTAAATATATAGGACTGGCAATTAAAGCAGGGTTGGTGCTTTCTTTACCCTTCATTCCTTGTACTTTCATGTATAGAGTTTCTGCTGAAATACTTTGTTCTTGGTGATATGTTGTTTTAATAATAATCCTTAAATCATTTTATGGGTGACTGTTCCCATCCACCCCCGTCCTCCTCCAGAGCACTTAATGCAGTGTGCTGCAGGAAGTAGGTATTCACAGAGCTCAGATCTCTCTGACTAACTGACTGACTCAATGTGCTACCTGTAATTATATTTTAAAATTTAATCAGGGCAGGTCTAGGAACTCAAGGGGATAAAGTCAAAATCAACTATTCAAGTTAGGTGTGCATAAATTGTCTAGAATGAATAGGCTTCATCAAAACTTGTCAAAATGCAGAGTTTGTCAGTGGCAACCAGAATATAAAAAATTTAAATCATGCTTGTGAAATACACTCAAGACTGAAGGTGAATAGTTCGTGGTGAAGTTAACATTTCTAGAATAAATTTTGGGCTAAACACAAAGTTAGCAGTCTTCTTTCATGCTTGTTATTTTATTTCATTTTGCTTTTTGTGATAATCAAGAATCATAAATATGTCTTGCTGTGGTTGTTGCCATGTCTTGAGAAATTCTGCAAAGAGCTGTAATAGAAAGGACCATGTATCTCTCTTATCTTCCTCTATAGTATTATGTGAACTAAAGCCAAAGCTATGTAAAGATATCCAGAATTGGGACTGAGTTCTGTGTAAAACAGAAAAATAAAAATAAAAAAGATACCAAGAATTTGATACATCTAACATTAGAGATTCTCAAAGTGTTTCTAATTTATCTTCTCAATCTTTCTAAAATTCCTGTAAAATAGATGCAAGGCAGGAATTATCATCATTTTCCAGTGGGAAAATGGAAATTCAAAGAGATTAAAAATAGTACCCAGATTAAACTACAAATTGTAATTTTTAATCACTGCTTTTTAAACTAATCATGTGGCATATCTTTAGATCCGTATTATTTAAATTATTAAATGAATACATCCCCATACATGTGCATATAACTCATTTTCTTAATTCTGTTAAGGAAGAAAGCTGAGCTCTGGGCCATATGGATCCTTTAAAAGAGACAGATGCATGAAGTTTGGAGCAGTGAATGTAAGAGCAATATTTGTTTTTCATTTAATGATTTTGATTTTTTATTGTAGAGACAGTAGAGCTTGATATAGTTTTGGCAAAATGAATTTAAGAAAAATTTTATATTTGATCTATCATTTCCTATTTCTGTAATTAAACTAGGGAGATTTACCTCAGGGGTTTCCAATTATAAAAAGTGGGAAAATTATCTTTGATTTCCTGTGGGGAAGTAATAAATTGGAAATTATTTGGTTGACACAATTACAATATCGTTGGTCAGAGGCCAGAAAAATTATTGATTTTTCTTCCAGGTTTCCTTCTCAGGAATAAAATAGTTTTCAAATACCTGAGTAAGATTTTACATTCAAATCATTCACAGGAAGTTTTAATATTTGAGCTGGTAAAAGGAGGTTACCATTTGAGTTACATTGAACTGCCAGAAAACTGTGCCTTCTAGCCTTCTACAAAGTGAAGATGTAACCTAACATACTTTACATATCTGATAAAATATACCATCTATTTTATATTCTGTCTCAAATCTAACGTGAACATTTCTGCATTTGTTGTGAAACCAACATTTAACATAAAGAGGTCATAAGGTTTGTTGTTCTAGATAAGGAGATACAGTGTGTAATCATTTCCATGGGCACATTATATTATTATATTCCATATTAAAATAGGAGTCACAGTATTGATCCACAGGCATCTTCATTAAAAACAGAAATCTCCCTAAACCTGGAATTGTGTTTAATGAATATAGCATATTTCATCCATATAAGCTATTAAGTGAGATTGTTCTGGTACTCATATATTGATTCATACTATAAATATTTTTGAGCACTCAAACCAGAAATGGACCTTATAAGGAAACCAAAGATGCACAGCACAGTAAAGACCCCTCTCTGCAAAGAACTTAACATCTAATGAAGAACCAAAATATACAAACATTAAATCTTAGATCTCAGTCCAGGCATTGAATGGCATTGGAAAAGAACAGTGCTGTAGAAGTCAGAAGATTGTCTCTACCAGTAAATGCTGAGTAAGTGCTATGATCTTAAGTAAAGAGAGATCCCTGTGTTTTGGAAGCTGTGTTTTATAATGGTTAAGAACACAGGTTTTAGAGTCAGCCATATTTGGGTTCCAGTCCCAGCTCATCCTCAGTAGCTGTGTGATCTTGGGCAAGTCCCTTAACTTCTCTAGGCACCTGTTTCTTTCTTCTGTAAAAATGTAGATAATAAAATCACCTAGCCTATGGGGTTGTTGTCAGGAATAGATGAGATCAACAATGCACAGAAAAGCTCTTAGCATAATCTATCTAGCACTCACATGCTCTCACTAAATACCTCCAATTATCAGTGTTTATTATTGTAATCAGAAGATTTCCCAAAGAAAACAAGAACTAAGGTGGACCTGCCTCGTGTTTGAGCTGAGGGCAAGCCCTACCTCATTTGGTGCTGATACTCGGGATAAGAGAAGATCAGTGATGCCTCAGTTGGAGACCTACTCATAACTTTGAGTAAATGCATGTAATTTCACTTATGTATTTATTCATCAAATATTTCTTGTGTGCATTCTCATTGATGGCTCATGTGCTATTTACCAGGAATATAAAGGTAAGTAACAACACTTGGAGTCTTACTTCAGACTGCTGGAAAAGACAGACATCTGAAAAATGATTATATAAAGATACATGATTATTATAATTGGTATTATGAAGGAGACTGCTGTGTCTTCAGAGTCTATAATAAGGAAACACCTGCTTAGTTCAGGGAAGAATTTCCTGAGAAAGTGATTTATGAACTGAAATCGAATGGACTGGATAGGATGGGAGAAGTAGGAAAGGATGTTTTGGCAGGTGGAACAGCATATGTGAAGGCTCAATTTGGTATGCCTGAGGCCCTGAGAAACCAATGTGGATGGAGTACAGAGAGAGTGGAGGCAGATCCATGAGTCTGTAAGCAGAGCTTTGGGGTAGTGGAAGGACTGAGATCTTTATCCTAGGTATGTTAATGGTATACCATTACAAGAGTTTAAGTAGGGGCATGACATGGTCAGATCTGTGTCTGAAGGGTTTAAGTAGGGGCATGACATGGTCAGATCTGTGTCTGAAAAAGCACTCTAGCTGTAGTATGGGGAGGACCAATAGTACTATTAGAGAGGTGTCTCTGTGATTGTGTAACCAAGTGATTGAAGGGACTGAACTCAGTGGAGTTTAAACATAAAAATATTCTACTTTTATTGCTGACCACAATCTTCAAATGTGCTGATAATATTTCCCTTCAAATTCCTTAAAATCTTCAGCAGATTATTGTAGCTTCCATATTACTTTCTGTTATTAAAAGTCCAGTCTGAGCTAGTCCAATCTTACATGTCCAACTTAAACCTTTCCCTCACCCTTCCCTCAGTGTCCTACCAGTCCAATCATGTGTCAAGGACTGAGGGGCATCCTTGGAAGTGGAGTTGGCAGATGGTCTGTGCTTTTACTTTTCTCTATTATAAATAGGTTTTGCTTTGTTCCCTGGCCTGTGGAGCTGAGTGGAGGACTGGGGACAAGTCACAAATGTCTCCCACTTAATGTGAGCTGCTGTTGATATACTTGGTTTGGTAGGCATCCCCATGCTGCCTCTGATGAGGCATTCTTCAGGAAGCCATACAAGGGCCTCTGCACAGTTCCCTTATGTGGGACAGACCACCTCTTCTGATACCTTCCTTAGCAATGAGCTCCCTAGCCTCTTGGTGTTGGGGTCCCATCACTTGGTGCACAGCCCCCTTGGGCAGGTACCAGCAATTAACTTCAAGCTTGGCTTTCTTCTTCAGTGTCTTCTGGAAAATCCAAGCATCTTGCTCCGATCCAAGTAGCATCTCAACTGGTGCCACTTCTTTTTGTTCTCCAATACTTGTTTTTCTCCTGTTCAGGTTAGTGATGAGAGCAGATTAGCAACTCCACTGCCTACATAGATGTCCAACCCAACAATGAGACGCTTTTATCTCCTTCTTATGGGTATATCTAGTCCTTACAAGTAATTTTACTGGGTTCTTTAACTACTTGGCTTTGAGGGAGAAGAAGAGCCACATTACTTGTCCCCAGTGACTCCCATGTGTTCCTCTAGTCTACATACAACACATAATATGTAGATAACGCAGTAGGGAGGAGGAAAGGATGGGAGACTAATGCTTGGAGGAGGAACGCCAGTTCTGTTGCCTCTCAGTAGCCCACTGGTTCTCTTTAAATGATGGGGGTTCCTTGATGTATATTGTCTTCAGCTTTGGAGCATTGATGGCAATTCTGAAAACATGGAAAGAGAACAGTTTACCATCCTGAATTATTAAATGTGGGAGAAGAGAGTCAATGATGATTCCCCATTTCTGACCAAGAAAATGGAAAGATGGTGAGATAGGGAAAAGTCAAGAGGATTAAGTTGTTAGGATAGAAGGGAAGCCCTGAATTTGATTTTGCACGTTTCAAGTGTGAGGTACCTTTTGACCATATAACTAAAATTATAAATAGGCACTTGGACATGTAGCCTGGAGCTCCAAGAAGTCTGAGCAAGAGGTATAACTGTAGGAGTTATTGGTGTATAGATAATTATCAAAAGCATCAATAGGCATATAACTCCCTAAGGAGAGCATAGAGTAAGAAGAACAGTAGGTCTAGTATTAAGGAGTTCCAACAATTAAAGGCTGAAGAGAGGAGGAAAAGTTGGCAAAAGAAACTAAGAAAGAGTGATAGAAGGTAATCAAGGAGGGTGCTGAAAGGTCAGGTAAGCTGAGGACTAAATATCCATCGGATTTAACAACCTGGAGACCATGTGGCCATCTTAGTGACAGTCAGTTCAGGCAAGTGGAAATGGAAGTTAGATCAAAGTGAGTTTAAAAACAAATGTGGGCCAGGCACGGTGGCTCACGCCTGTAATCCCAGCACTTTGGGAGGCCGAGGAGGGTGGATCACGAGGTCAGAAGTTTGAGACGAGCCTGGCCAACATGATGAAACCCCATCTCTACTAAAAATACAGAAATAAGCCGGGTGTGGTGGCGCACGCCTGTAATTGCAGTGGTGGTGCATGCCTGTAATTGCAGCCACTTGGGAGGCTGAGGCAGGAGAACTGCTTGAATCCTGGAGGCAGAGATTACAGTGAACTGAGATCACACCACTGCACTCCAGCCTCGGTGGCAGAGCAAGACTCTGTCTCAAAAATAAAAATAAATAAATAAATAAAAGTGTAGTGAGAAAAAGAAGGCAGAGAGTAGACACACTCTTTATGTTTGTCTGTGGAGGGGAGGACAGAGATAGGGTGGCAGCAAAAGGAGGAAGTGGGGTTAGGGAGTATCTTTATGGAACTGAATATGTTTGAAAGCTGATAGGAAGGATCCAGTATGGGGGGCCAGGAGGAGCAGGAATTGAACATGCAAGAGAGAAGACAGGTAGGGTGGAATCCAGAGCACAGCAGGAGAAACTGGCCTTAGGGAAAAAGGAAAGCAGGAAAGGGTTGGTACAATTTTGTGTAGATGTATACGTTTCAGTTTGTGGAAATTGAGGGAGTTTCTGACCCATTTGTATAGTAGAGGTGAAGTTTTAGGGAGAGATTTTAGCTACACTAAAAAAGAGCATTCATTATTACTGCTTTATGGTCATCTTAAAAGCCTTCAGATTTCAAATTCCATTTGACCCATGACATTTTCCAAGGTAACATGTCTCTTTCCCCATGTATTGTTCCAAATTTGCTGAAATAGGCCAGGTGCAGTGACTCACACCTGCAATCACAGCACTTTGGGAGGCCAAGGCAGGAGGATCACTTGAGGCTGAGAGTGCAAGACCAGCTTCAAGTGAGGCTGTGTCTACCACAATATAGCGAGACCCTGTGTCTACCAAAACAAATTTTTTTTTAGCTGGGTGTGGTGGTTTACACCTGTGGTCCTAGCTACTCAGGAGGTTGAGGCAGGAGAATCGCTTGAGTTTGAGGCTGCAGTGAGCTATGATCACACCACTACACTCCAGTCTGGGCAACAGAGAAATATCCTGTTTTAAACATAAATGAAGATTTAAAACATTTTAAATGCTAAAACAGAGGTTTTTTTTTTTGTAGTCAGTATTAGTTTACTCATTAATACATATCCCAACAAAAGCTAACCGTATAAGATTAGGAAGGAGGGCAAAGTATTTCAGTGATCTCAGTAGTTTAAAGGCTTGGTTCTAAGATCACTTTATCTTTGACCATAGACTTTAGTGCCAGGGCTTATTTTCATGACTACCATAAAATACAATGTCCTTAGTCAACTTGTAATAAGCAAAAACTACAGAATAAGTTTGGATTTCTAAGCATCTTCCCATAGAAATAAAGTTGGAAACTCCTGAATAACTATAACATATCTCGTTATTAAACATCAGAGTGACCAGCATGCCCAGAAAACCAGGACAGTGAGTTTTGTATGGCCCCAATTTCAACTGGACTTACAGACCTAGTGGTGAAAGGACAAATTATTTAAATTTTCTTTAACAGAAGTCAGTTTCTGAGGACAGTAGTCTTCTCTTATCTGTGATTTTGCTTTCTACACTTTCATTTACCTGAAGTCAACCATGGTCTGAAAATGGGTGAATACAGCATAAGATATTTTGAGAGAGAGGGAGACCACATTTTCATTACTTTTATTATAGTATATTGTTATAATTGTTCTATCTTATTAGTTATTGTTGTTAGTCTCTTACTGTGCCTAATTTGTAATTAAATTTTACCAAAGTTATGTATGAATTTAAAAAACCAGTGTATATAGGGTTTGGTACTATCTGCAGTTTCAGGCATTCACTGGGGGTCTTGGAAAGTATCCCCAATATAAGGGGGGGACTATTATAAATGAGATGGGACTCTCTGACATATATCTGATTAGTAAACCTTGTAGTTCTGATCCCAAGAAATAAGACTGACTGAGAACATAAATAATAATTCATGAAGTAAGTGGACTCATTAATTAGTTCTAATTCCCCAAGCTATGTGGGGCAATAAGTTGTTTTTCACAAAGTTCAAGACTTTTTTTTTGTGGGGAAGGGGGTGGGGAAGATGGAGTCTCGCTGTATTGCCCAGGCTGGAGTACAGTGGTGTGATCTCAGCTCAGGGCAGCCTTGACCTTGCAAGCTCAAGCAATCCTCCCACCTCAGTGGTGTAGTCAGGACTACAAGTGCATGCCACCATGCCCTGCTAATTTTTTTCCCCCATGGAGACAGGGTTTTGCCATGTTGGCCAGGCTGGTCTTGAGCTCCCAAGCTCAAATGATCTGCCCACCTCAACATTCCAGCGTGCTGGGATTACAGGTGTAAGCCATTGCTCCCAGCCGAGACTCTTTTAACTGCTGCTTTCCTCCTAAACTAAAGGGCAGTTCCCTTCCTCTCTCGTTACTTCAGATTAGGTAACCTCTTTTGAATCATATTTAATTATTTCCCCCTTACTGACCTCTTGCACAAAAAGGTGTGTTGAAATGTTGCTGGGTAGATGGGTGTTCTCTTTATCCTATTTCCCTCATTCATTTATTGATTCCTTAAGGGTCATTCTCTATTGCAGTGGTTTTGAATTGTTTCTTATGTCCTGAAAATTACTTCACTAAAGAACTTGGATCCTACTATGGTGGCAACAAATAAAACTCCTGCTTACATACATTCTGTTATTATACTTCTCATTTGCTGGATTATTGTAATGATTAAAAAATTGTGATACTATGGTAGGGAGTACATTTTATTGGAATAATAATGGCAGCTAGTATTTATTACATTTTATTGGAATAATAATGGCAGCTAGTATTTATTTAGCTATTTTTAAAGTCAAACAATGTTCTCTGTGCTTTCCATCTATTACTGATTTAATCCTCTCACCAATCTAATGGGTTGGGTACTATTATCGGCCTCATTTTTATAGATTAGGTATCTGAGGCACAGAGAGGTTAAATATTTTGTGGAGTCATGCAACCAGAGCCAGTATCTACACCCAGGCCATCTGGTTCATGAGCCCATATTCTTAGGGGCTATGCTATGAAATGATTCACTATATAAAACCAAGTATTTCATTAGTAATTAAACATATAATATTTTGGAGTATAGGTTTTATCACTACAGATCTGAAATGAAGATAGATAAAAATTTGCAGAAACAATATGAGCAAATAAGGGAGGCAGAGGCATAATGGTACATTATGCTTGCAAGTGAACATGGGGATTAAGGAGAGTGAATATTTGGAAATTTTAATGAAACCATGTGTCCCTCCCCACTGACGATCTGCCTACCCCTGGCAGTGAACTACTGCTTTAGTAAACATTCTTCCTTACTACACCTGCTACGTATGATTCCAGGCAAAGTGGGCCCTTGGGGAATGTTGGTATCTGCTATAACTTGGTTTATCTGACTCCTTCAAACCTCTGGTTGAAGTTTGATTCTCAGGGTTGGAGGTGGAGCCTATTGGGAGGTGTTTGGGTCATTGAGATTGATCCCTTATGAATGGCTTGGTGCTATCTTCATGGTAATGAATGAGTCCTCACTCCCTTAGTTTCCAGGAGAGCTGGTTGTTGAACATGGCCTCTCCCTTTCCTCTCTCTTGCTTCCTTTCTTGCTTCTCTCAACATGTGATCTCTGCACAGCTGGCTCCCCTTTACCTTCTACTATGAGTGGAAACAAGCTGAAGCCCTCACCAGAAAGAGACACCATCACCATGCTTCTTGTACAACCTGCAGAACCGTGAGGCAAATCAACTTCTTTTTAAAATAAATTACCCAGGCCGGGTGCAATGGCTCACGCCTGTAATGCCAACACTTTGAGAGGCTGAGGTGGGCAGATGACTTGAGGTCAGGAGTTTGAGACCAGCCTGGCCAACCTGGTGAAACCCTGTCTCTGCTAAAAATACAAAAATTAGCTGAGTGTGGTGGTGGATGCCTGTAGTCCCAGCTACTCAGGGGGCTGAGGCAGGAAGATGGCTTGAACCTGGGGGGTGGAGGTTGCAGTGAGCCAAGATCACTGCATTCCAGCCAGGGCGACAGAGCCAGACTCTGTCTCAAAAATAAATAAATAAAATAAAATAAATTACCCAGCCTCAGATATTCCTTTATAGTAACCCAAATGGACTAAGACAGTGTCTGATTGGAAAGTTCATTAGTTCTTTCACTCACTTAACACTCATTTTTTCAGAACCTGTCCCTAAAAGCTCACAGACTTGTAGGGGAGACAAACATATAAACAAATAATTACAACACAGTAAAATAAAAAATAGAGGCATGTGCAAGATATACAGTGGGGAAACTGAGATGAAGAAAAAAAGTGGTGAGGGAAAACAGTGTTTTAGGGAGAAAAGGGTACCCTGGAAGTTTCCCTAAGGAGGAGGTGTTTGGATTGAGTAAGTTCTCCAGGAAGACAAGGAATAGGGAGGGAGATTCGAAACAGAGAGAGCAGCATGTGTAAAGAGTCATAGATATGATACAGGATAATGTGTTCAAGGAAATGCAAATCCCTTAATATTATGGGGATATAGGTGCAGGCAAGGAAGAGAATTAAAGTTGAGAACGGTTGACTAGGAGAGACTAGAAGAATATGAAGGAATTTGGAGCTTTACTGGAGGTAATGGTGAGCCAATAAGTAGTTAGAAGCAGGAATGACACAATGAATTCAGTGTTCAGACAAATTGAACTCCAACTTCTTCCAATTGATTATCACACATAAGCAATGTATTTAAAAGTAATTAAATATATGAGATTTTTATATCTCTAAAGTGGCCGTTTGCAGTGAGCATATGTTTTTATGCCTACCCAGCATCCATTCTTTTTTTTTTTGTAATAGCACCTGATTTTCTTTTGGGGACTTACCCACCCCCAATGCCTACAGTGTCCTATCACTATGAAATAAATTGTTTTACCCTCCTTGGCTGAAGGTTGGGAAAGGGATGTAAGAAAGGGTCCTCCAACTCCTTCAGAAATTTAAATTTTGTGAGCGGTGACTCAAGGATAGGACTCAAGGATACCAGATAGATTTGATCCATCTGGTATCAGCACCCCGAAGGGATGGTGCTGCACTTTTGGTTATCCAGGTTACCAAAGTGATTTCACTTTCTGAAGCTAGGTGTTCCCAGATTGCCTTTGATTTCCTGAACTTCTCCATAATCTTCCTGTAAATTCCATGTTTGCTTGAGGTAACAAATTCTGCTCAAGTCAGGTGCAGTTTGCTTCTAAGCTAAGTACCTTAATTTATATATCACCTGGGAGGATGATCAGCTTACTTTTATCTGCTGAAAATTGCTGGAAAATTTGTACTAAGGTTGTTGTACTCCTATCAGCATAGACAAAGCAGGCAGCCTTTCTCTCTCTGGGTCTTGGTGCTGAACCTGTGTGCTGGCAAGAAATGGGCTCACATTTGCTTTGCTCTCAGAACCTGTAGACCTTCTTCACTCTCCTTCTCTTCTCCCCTCAGCCACCAACCTGAAACAGGAGGAATCTCTACTTGTGAAAGTCCTTTTAATTTTATATTTCTGATCATGACACTTTTTTATGTTTAGTATAGAAACATCTCCTTCACAAAAACACCCATGTTATCCCAAGACTTTGGAAGAAGAATGAAAAAGACTTGCAGCCCTCTTCTGCTTCCCATCCTGCCGCAAAGCTACTCAGAGGCCATAAACACATAATTATCTATGTGCTTGAATGTTGGGGGATGGGAGGTGCAGGTTGAAGATAGAACAAAAATGAAAAGGCACAAGGAAAGAAAATAAAGCAAGTTAACAATTCACAATACCTCAGTAGCTTAGTAATAAAAATAATGGTGCATTTCAACATATCTTTATTATCATTCTTTATAATCATTTTGTTTTTGTGTTTTGTCTTATATTTTACCCACAGATGGAGAGTATAAATTTACTACTTCATATACTGGGTTGCTTTCCTGGGTGCATAGTAGCTCTTTTAGTCACTGTAATATCAGCAATGATGATGCTTGTATCTGAAGATGAACAATATTCGTGCATTTTCCAAATCATCTGAAAGAGCTATTGGAAGCCACACTTCCCATCACACAGCCTGTCCATCTTCAACACTGGCTTTTCAGTCACTGGCTAGGGGTTATTTAGTCAACTTTTTCATGCACACCTTCGACTTCTGGCATGCAAAGCTTTCTGCATGCTTTTATGTAATGTGAATCCAGATGGTGGATTGTATGTGGGTGCAATAAATGACTGAATGTTTTCAGATGTTTCTTGGCTGGAATTTATAATGGTGGAGTTTCTTTCCTAAGCCTCCATGACTGCCACATTCTGCAATAATTTTCACCAGATTACATAGATGTTCTGATAGAATCAGGAACCAAGGAAGCTAAAATGGTTCTTCCTCTAATCCTGATCACCTCTCCTCAGCTAATTTATTTCTCTGCTACAGAAACTTGGAACTTTTCAGTACAGAGAAGACTGAGGCAAACAGGGAGAATAAACGCACTGAAAGGAAGGGAAAGCCAGTAAAGGAAGTTGGAGAGAGAATTGAAAATTTGAAAGAGAAGGTGGAATCAATACCCTTAAAATATTTTTAAGTATTCAAAAGCAAACAATTAGAATTAGTGAATGACAACAATAAAATACTAAAAAAGGGGCACTTATGCCTCCTCTCCTCATACACCTGCACCCCCGTTCCCCCATCCATTTCCCCTTCCCAAGCCATACTGATACATGATGTTTCAGCTGCATGTTGTGTTAGAGGCCATTTCACAAAAGTCGCAATGGTCTTGAATGTTATTTTAATATGCATCTTAGAGCTATTGCTCATTTTTACAGTATTTGGATTCCTCTAATAAACAGAGAACTGCTTTGTCATTACTAAGCAGTGAAGTTATCCCTCTTACAGGGGACTGCTTGAGAAGATAACCAAAGACGGGAATCGAGATTTGGACCTACCTCTTACCACTATCCTCATGATGGAGGTAACTTATATTCTGGACCCTATAGAACCACTTTGTATTCTTGTTCATGTTTATAGTTTACTTGCTGTGATTTCTTTTGTGAGATGAGGTCCCACTTTGTCACCCAGGTTGGAGTGGAGTGGTTTGATAATGGCTTACTGCAGCCTTGACCCCTGGGCTCAAGCAATCCTTCTGCCTCAGCCTCCTCCTGAGTAGATGGGACTACAGGCACATGCCACCATGCCTGGCTAAATTTTTTTTTCTTTAAAGGACTGGGTTTCCCAGTGTTACCCAGGCTGGTCTCAAACTCCTGGATTCAAGTCGATCCTCTCACCTTGGCCTCCCAATGTTCTGGGATTACAGGTGCAAGCTACCGCTCCCAGCCTGTGATTTCTTTTTACCTGTATATCCTTGGTAGTATTTGAAAACTTGTGTTTGACTTCATCTGTTTTCTTTGGATATGAATGTAGCTGGTAGTAATATAAATGGTAGTTTGCTTGACTGGTGGCAAAGAAAGCCTATTTCATTCCTTTTATTATAGGTTTGCCTTCTAAGTGGAAGCTACCTTGAGATGAATTTAGCATTATTTTTGCTAGCAAATGCTTGTGTCATTCTGATGTTTCTTCTCTCTCTCTCTCTTTTTGATTTCCTGATAAAATAATAAATCCCTTTATTCTTTCATCCAGTCAGCTTAGAAGGGGAATGTGAAAGATGACTTCATCCATTTTTTTTCTTTGGAGATTTGCTTTACTAATTACCCAGGCTTTGATGTCCACATTTCTGCAATTGTTACCATTCCTTGGTGCTATAGTGGATTTCTCTCATAATCTCTTATCCTTTTAACTTTACTTCCCAGAGGCAAAGGACTTGCTCTGTACCTGACTGCATTATGAAACACCTATTTGCCTGACCCACCCCTCCTCAGGCTGCACCACCCAGGACACTATGAAAATGAAGTTGCAACTGACTGGAAGTCAGCAGTACTACACCGGGTCCAGATGAACGTAAACCAACATGGAACCCCAAGGCCATGCTCTAGAGGGTCAGCTCTGAACCTCCTTGAAGTAAGTGTTCAGCCAGGTTATTAATTCGTTTAGTGTTGGTTTTTGAAATACTACTTTATTGGGTCTTTAAAAATTTGATGCTTGGCATAGAGGACAAGGTCTCTAAATGTAGGGCTTCACTGAATGAAGGTGATCACTACCAGGCTGTCTCTCTTTTTTCTGTTTATAAGGGCCTCTCTCTCTTTTGTTGGCTTTTTTTTTTTTTTTTTTGACAGAGTCTTGCCCTGTCACCCAGGCTGGAGTGCAATGGTGTGATCTTGGCTCACTGCAACCTCCGCTTCCCGGGTTCAAACGATTCTCCTGCCTCAGCCTCCTGAGTAGTTGGGATTACAGGTGCCCACCACCACGCCCAGCTAATTTTTGTATTTTTAGTAGAGACGGGATTTCACCATGTTAGCCAGGCTGGTCTGAAACTCCTGACCTCGTGATCTGCCCGCCTTGGCCTCCCAAAGTGCTGGGATTACAGGTGTGAGCCACTGTGACCGGCCTTGTTGATATTTTATACTCTGTGCCTTGGAAGAAATACTTCCTAGGAAATTATTTTATTTTACAGCAGGCTGGCAAAAATGAAAAAGAGACTTGACAGGAAATGGAGATAAAAATTCAAGGATTAATTAAATTCATACATTTTGTCTTAGATTTTATATGGCTCACAGACAATCTGTATAATTTGTCTGATTCTCACAGATTATCCCAAATGTTATTTATTATTCATTCAACAAGCATTTATTTATTTATTTATTTATTTTTGAGATGGAGTTTTGCTCTTGTTACCCAGGCTGGAGTACAGTGGAGCGATCTCAGCTCACCACAACCTCTACCTCCCAGGTTCAAGCGATTCTCCTGCCTCAGCCTCCCAAGTAGCTGGGATTACAGGCGCATGCCACCATGCCCAGCTAATTTTTTATTTTTAGTAGAGACAGGATTTCTCCATGTTGGTCAGGCTGGTCTCGAACTCCCAACCTCAGGTGATCTGCCCGCCTCAGCCTCTCAAAGTGCTGGGATTACAGGCGTGAGCCACGGCGCCTGGGCTAACAAGCATTTATGAAATTGAGCACTTTGAAAATAAAGAGGGAGAGATTTGAACTAGAAAGTGAGCTCCATGAGCACAGGATTTTTGTTTATTTTGTTCACTGCTCTATTCCTAGCACTTAGAACAGTGCCTGGCACGTAGGTGATACTCAATAAATATTTGCTGATATATAAATAAATGAATGAACACTACTGTGATTTAAAAATATTCATTTTAGAATAAGAGGTGTGTTATGTACATCAGATGTAGGATTGTGAATATAATAAAGCCTATCAATTAGAAAAGGGCCCTAGAAAGACTTGACGTGCAAGTGTCAGAGGAGATATGCTCCTTTGTGTTCAGAGTGGGCAGTTATTTGATGGTCCAGATGGTTTTACCTCAAAGGAAGAATGTGGTTAAATTTTTGTTGTTGTTGTCGTTGTTGTTGTTTTTGGAGACAGAGTTTTGCTCTTGTTGCCCAGGCTGGAGTGCAATGGCGTGATCTCCACTCACCACAACCTCCGCCTCCTGGGTTCAAGCAATTCTTTTGCCTTAGCCTCCCGAGTAGCTGGGATTACAGGCATGTGCCACCATGCCCGGCTACTTTTGTATTTTAGTAGACATGGAGTTTCTCCATGTTGGTCAGGCTGGTCTTGAACTCCCAACCTCAGGTGATTTGCCCGCCTTGGCCTCCCAAAGTGCTGGAATTACAGGCGTGAGCCACCGTGCCTGGCCGAATGTGGTTAAATTTATCTTTTTCATTTTTACTCCTATTTAGAAGGTAAAAAGACTTATTTATAAAAACAATGAATTAGTTCTATTTATTAGTCTTTCTGTGTTCATTTAATGCCTGTGTCTAAGGAACCTAAGGCATTGACCAGGGGATCTTATTAAACCTCACAGCTCAGCAAGGAAGTTGTGAGCAGAGCCAGCTCTTGGGGTAGGCAGTGTGTACTTCTGCCTACGGCAGAAGCTCCTACGGCAGTGCCATGCCAACTCTCACTACAGTTTCTGTTTTTGAATTTTGTGTTTGCTGTTCCTCTATTTCTGTATGTTTCTTAGAACCAGAGGTAAAGAGATGGGGAATTAGAGATGGAGATCTGCAACGCTGCTGAAGGACTTGGCTGGCACCCTCCCTCACCCCCCTTCTTTCCTCTCTACCTAGCTCTGAGCATCTTTTTCCTCCTTTGATCCTCCAGTGGCAAAGTCAAAGTGGGCACCAAATGCAGACTTGGCCAAGTGAGCTACCCAGGCTGGGGGGGCACCATCACCTCTTTTTTGTTGTCTCAGGATTCACAACTTCAGAGTAACCTTTTGGAAGTTAGGCTGTGTCTATGGCAGTAAGAACAGAAGTTCTGCCTTAGGCTTTAGCCATTATACTGTGCTATAAAGAGCATGTAACATAGCCTAATACTTTATGTTGCAGTTGAAGTGTTACAGGATTTTATTTTATAAGAACTTAAATCCAACACATAAATCTCTCTCAGATCAGCCAGGCTTTGTGTTTTTTCCTTTTGTAACTCATTCTGAGTTGATCTAAGACAAACATTCCTAAACTAGCTGGGTAGAAAGGACACTGTGGTGTAGCGGGAAAAGCCCAAGAAGGCAAATCAGGGCTCAGTTCTAGATTGGACTTGGTTGCTAACTAGCTTTTTATCCACAGTGAGTCAAGATTCTGGGCCTCACTTTCTTGGTTTATAAACTAAGAGAATTGCATGAAATGAACTATAGCACTGCTTTCAGCTCTCATCTATTTAGGCTCAAGACCTTTTGCCCCTTCTTTCTACCATTTTGAATAATGGAATATAAAGTGTTGGAAAGAATCCTAGCATTGGCTGAGTAAATGTTAGTTAAATCTGAGTTAAATTGAATATAGCCAACCCACTCAAGTTAATAGAGGAGGGAATTACATGAGTACAGAAAAATCAAGTTACTTGCTTAGGTCACACAACTAATTAATGGCAGAAACCTGACGTTCTAACCACAAATCACGAGTTTTTTTTCTCAGAAAAAACTTTGGTGATCATGGTGGGTGTAGAGGAAGCAGTAGTTTTCATAAAGGTGTTAAATTCTTATTTCTGCTAAGTTGGTTAGCATTGCCTATTGTGACAATCCATGAATATCTTGTGCCAAAATGCTGCTGGCTGTTGTGCAGAGACATGTGTTGGTTGCTTTAGAATTAAGCACAGACCAGAAACTCCTGGAGAAAAAAGGCCACCCCTTTTTTAATCACTCTCTTTAATTTTTCCTTCTGACTTAACTTTTAAAATTGGGCTGATTGTTCAAATAGTAGAAGAGGTCAGAAAAATCTGTTCAGGAAGACAAGAACCAGGAGTTGTAGTCCAGTCTCTACGTGGGGTTTGGAGAATCTGGGTGGCCGAGTGGCATAAACTAACATGAAATTGGTAGCTCTCTTCTCCATACACTATTTCCCTGCTTAGAAATGAGTGTTGTCTAAGTAGGAATTCATCTTCCTCTCCGAGGCTGGGCTCTTTCTGACCTCCCTGTTTCTTTGAACAGTGTCACTTCTTCAAGTTACTCACCCTTCAAACCTTAGTAATCTCTGACTCCTCCCCTTTCTCTGATACACTGAAACAGTTGCTAAACTTCATGGATTCCTCCTTCACAATGTGTCCTGCATTGGTTTTACTTCTTCATTCCTATTATTGTTCACATATGTCACTTAAAGTCATATCTTGTGAGTAGTTAAGAATGTGAGTTTGGAATCAGGTAGAACTGGGTTTGAGTCCTAGCTCTGCCACTTACTACCTGGTGTCATTGCTTAATCTCTGTTCCTTAATTACTTTATCTTTCAAATGGAAATAATAATTGTGTTGATCTCAAAGAATTGTGAGAATTAAAGAACATATGTAAAATACTTAGTACAGTGCCTAGCATATAAGTGTTCTAGTTTTTTGGTTTTTTTTTGAGATGGAGTCTTGCTCTGTCGCCCAGGCTGGATTGCAGTGGCACCATCTGGGTTCACTGCACCCTCTGCCTCCTGGGTTCAAGCAGTTCTACTCCTCAGCTTCCCACATAGCTAGGATTACAAGCTCCTGCCACCATGCCTGGCTAACTTTTGTATTTTTAGTAGAGATGGGGTTTCACCATGTTGGCCAGGCTGGTCTCAAACTCCTGACCTCAAGAGATCCGCCTGCCTCGGCCTCCCAAAGTGCTGGGATTACACGCATGGGCCACTGCACCCAGCCCTGGATTCTAGTTTCTAGACTAGGCTTGACTAGGGGGAGGATGAGGGGTGAGAGACAGGAGGGCAGGAGAAGGTCAGAGAGAGATTTTGCTCTGAGGCTGCTTCTTAGGCCTTCACTTTGGGGTATTTTTTTTGAGCCCCAACATTAGGCAAGAGCATATGGTTAAAGCTATCTTATTTGTGTATAATAGAAAAAAATTATATCTAACCTCAATGAACTTTGAAGTATCTTGAGTTTTCAATTAAAAAGATTCTGCTTTTAATAACAAAGCATGCTCAGGTTACCCTGATATCCGAAAAGTTTTCTGCAATCTACTTTTCATCAAATTCAAATATATGTCAACATTGATTTGATATAGATGGGAGAATTGAAAAAGAAATAATGTGTAACAGTTGGAAGAGGGATCTTTGGATATACTTTATAAGAGTCTAGGGAGAGCTCTGCACACACTCCTGTTCTCCAGAAACTAATTTGTGAAAATGCAACTCGTTGGGTCACCCAGCCTCCTGGATTAGGCTTTAGGAGTACACCAAGAGAAATATCATCTATCTTCAAAAAAGATATAATTCTATTAGCAATCAGTTTTTGTTATCATAAATAGTAGGACTGTGGTGCTAATTATTCAAAACTTTGAACCAGTAGCTTGTTTGGACTTGGGATGCATTGCATTATTGTCCAGTAGCAGATTTTCCCTTCTAATTTTGATCTGTTTTAGGCAGATGGCGTTTAAAATGACTTTACTTTGGGGAGCACCCACCATCTGAGAAGAGAGTAAGTGGGTTTGGGAGAAAGCTAATAGCAGAAGAAAGCCAGCTTGTTATTAATGTTCTATGCAGAAAATATACCTAGTAGTAATAACTCAGAGTTAATTTTGCAAGCACAACTCATTACTCCAGCTGATTTCTGAGTTTGTTGAGTTGTAACTCTAATCTCCCTGGCACACCTTGTCAATACCTTTATGTCTAAGGGTGAGTTAATCAGATATTGATAGAATTCCAGAAGGAAGATACTGGGTACTCACAGTGGGCAAAGCCCTGGACACCTGCAGATTCCATTTAAATGAAGTAAAGACTTGAATTACTGCTGAAACAAGTTTAACATTTCAAAAGTTGTAGATTTATTTTTGTAGACATACATTTTTATTTCTTTGTGGTAGACAGGTAGGAGTGAAACTGCTAGGTCATATGGTAAATGTGTCTTTTTAAAATTATACTTTGAAGTTCTGGGATACATGTACAGAATGTGCAGGTTTGTTACAAACATATACACATGCCATGGTGGTTTGCTGCACCCATCAACCCGTCATCTACATTAGGTATTTCTCCTAATGCTTTCCCTCCCCTAGCCCCCCAGCCCCTGACAGGCCCTGGTGTGTGATGTCCTCCTCCCTGTGTCCATGTGTTCTCATTGTTCAACTCCCACTTATGAGTAAGAACATGCAGTATTTGGTTTTCCATTCCTGTGTTAGTTTGCTGAGAATGATGGTTTCCAGCTTCATCCATGTCCTTGCAAAGGACATGAACTCATCCTTGTTTATGGCTGCGTGATATTCCATGGTATATATGTGCCACATTTTCTTTATCCAGTATATCATTGGTGGGCATTTGGGTTGGTTCCAAGTCTTTGCTATTGTGAACAGTGCTGCAATAAACATGTGTCTTTATAGTAATTTATAATCCTTTGGGTATATACCCAGTAATGGGATTGCTGGGTCAAATAGTATTTCTGGTTCTAGATCCTTGAGGAATTGCCACACTGTCTTCCACAATGGTTGAGCTAATTTACACTCCCACCAACAGCGTAAAAGTGTTCCTATTTCTCCACATCCTCTCCAGCATCTGTTGTTTCCTGACTTTTTTTTTTTTTGCTATAGTCTTTTTAATGACTGCCATTCTAACTGACATGAGATGGTATCTCATTGTGGCTTTGATTTGCATTTCTCTAATGACCAGTGATGATGAGCTTTTTTCATATGTTTGTTGGCTGCATAAATGTCTTCTTTTGAGAAGTGTCTGTTGATACTCTTTGCCCACTTTTTGATGGTGTTATTTTTTTTTTCTTGTAAATTTGTTTAAGTTCTTTGTAGATTCTGGATATTAGCCCTTTGTCAGATGGATAGATTGCAAAAATTTTCTCCCATTCTGTAGGTTGCCTGTTTACTCTGATGATTGTTTCTTTTGCTGTGCAGAAGCTCTTTGGTTTAATTAAATTCCATTTGTCAATTTTGACTTTTGTTGCCATTGCTTTTGGTGTTTTAGTCATGAAGTCTTTGCCCATGCCTATGTCCTGAATGGTATTGGCTAGGTTTTCTTCTAGGGTTTTTATGGTTTTAGATCTTACCTTTAAGTCTTTAATCCATCTTGAGTTAATTTTTCTATAAGGTGTAAGGAAGGGGTCTAGTTTCAGTTTTTTGAATATGGCTATCCAGTTTTCCCAACACCATTTATTAAATAGGGAATCCTTTCCCCGTTGCTTGTTTTTGTCAGGTTTGTCAAAGATCAGATGGTTGTAGATGTGTGGTATTATTTCTGAGGCCTCTCTTCTGTTCCATTGGTCTATATATCTGTTTTGGTACCAGTACCATGCTGTTTTGGTTACTGTAGACAATTAGTAGAGTTTGAAGTCAGATAGTGTGATGCCTCCAGCTTTGTTCTTTTTGCTTAGGATTGTCTTGGCTATACGGGCTCTCTTTTGGCTCCATATGAAATTTAAAGTAGTTTTTTTTCTAATTCTGTGAAGAAAGTTAATGGTAGCTTGATGAGGATAGCACTGAATCTATAAATTACTTTGGTCAGTATGGCCATTTTCACATTATTGATTCTTCCTATCCATGAGCATGGAATGTTTTTCCATTTGTGTGTGTTCTCTCTTATTTCCTTGAGCAGTAGTTTGTAGTTCTCCTTAAAAACGTCCTTGCATCCCTTGTAAGTTGTATTCCTAGGTATTTTATTATCTGTGTAGCAATTGTGAATGGGAGTTCACTCATGATTTGGCTCTTTCTTTGTCTATTATTGGTGTATAGGAATGCTTGTGATTTTTGCACATTGATTTTGTGCAATCACTGAAGTTTCTTATCAGCTGAAGTTGCTTATCAGCTTAAGGAGATTTTGGGCTGAGATGATGGGGTTTTCTAAATATACAGTAATGTCATCTGCAAACAGAGACAATTTGACTTTATCTCTTCCTATTTGAATACCCTTTATTTCTTTCTCTTACCTGATTGCTCTGGCCAGAACTTTGAATACTATGTCTAGTAGGAGTGGTGAGAGAGGACATCCTTGTCTTGTGCTGGTTTTCAAAGGGAATGCTTCCAGCTTTTGCTCATTCAGTACGATATTGGCTGTGGGTTTGTCATAAATAGCTCTTATTATTTTGAGATATGTTCCATCAATATCTAGTTTATTGAGAGATTATAGCATGAAGAGGTGTTGAATTTTTTCAAAGGCCTTTTCTGCATCTATTGAGATAATCATGTGGTTTTTGTCATTGGTTCTGTTTGTGTGATCGATTATGTTTATTGATTTGTGTATGTTGAACCAGTCTTGCATCCCAGGGATGAAGCCAACTTGATCATGGCAAATAAGCTTTTTGATGTGCTGTTGGATTCAGTTTGCCAGTATTTTATTGAGGATTTTAGCATCGATATTCATCAGGGATATTGGCCTGAAATTTTCTTTTTGTGTTGTGTCTCTGCCAGGTTTTGGTATCAGGATGATGCTAGCCTCATAAAATGAGTTAGAGAGGATTCCCTCTTTTTCTATTGTTTGGAATAGTTTCACAAGGAATGGTATCAGTTCCTCTTTTTACCTCTAGTAGAATTCAGCTGTGAATCCATCTGGTCCTAGGCTTTTTTTGGTTAGTAGGCTATTAATTACTGCCTTAATTTCAGAACTTGTTATTGGTCTATTCAAGGATTCGTCTTCTTCCTGGTTTAGTCTTGGGAGGGTGTATGTGTCCAGGAATTTATCAATTTCTTCTAGATTTTCTAGTTTATTTGCATAGTGGTGTTTATTCTCTAAGGGTATTTTGTATTTCTGTGGGATCAGTGGTGATTTCCCCTTTATCATTTTTTATTATGTCTATTTGATTCTTCTCTCTTTTCTTCTTTATTAGTCTGGCTAGTGGTCTATCTATTTTGTTCATCTTTTCAAAAAACCAGCTCCTGGATTCATTGTTTCTTTGAAGGGGTTTTCGTGTCTCTATCTCCTTCAGTTCTGCTCTGATCTTAGTTATTTCTTGTCTTCTGCTAGCTTTTGAATTTGTTTGCTCTTGCTTCTCTAGTTCTTTTAATTGTGATGTTAGGATGTCGATTTTAGATCTTTCCTGCTTTCTCTTGTGGGCATTTAGTGCTATAAATTTCCCTCTAAACACTGCTTTAGCTGTGTCCCAGAGATTCTGGTATGTTGTGTCTTTGTTCTCATTGGTTTCAAAGAGCTTATTTATTTCTGCCTTAATTTTGTTATTTACCCAGTAGTCATTCAGGAGCACGTTGTTCAGTTTCCATGTAGTTGTGCAGTTTTGAGTGAGTTTCTGAATCCTGAGTGCTAATTTGATTGCACTGTGGTCTGAGAAACTGTTATGATTTCCATTCTTTTGCATTTGCTGAGGAGTGTTTTACTTCCAATTATAAGGTCAATTTTAGAATATGTGTGATGTGGTGCTGAGAAGAATGTGTATTCTGTTGCTTTGGGGTGTAGAGTTCTGTAGATGTCTATTAGGTCCACTTAGTTCAGAGCTGAGTTCAGGTCCTGAATACCTTTGTTAATTTTCTGTCCTGTTGATCTGTCTAATATTGACAATGGGGTGTTAACAGTCTCCCACTATTATTGTGTGGGAGTCTAAGTCTGTTTGTAGGCCTCTAAGAACTTGCTTTATGAATCTGGGTGCTCCTGTATTGGGTATATATATACATTTATATATTTAGAATACCTAGCTCTTCTTGTTGTGTTGATCCCTTTACCATTATGCAGTGCCCTTCTTTATCTTTTTTGATCTTTGTTGGTTTAAAATCTTTTTTATCAGAGACTAGGATTGCAACCCCTGCTTTTTTTTTGCTTTCCATTTGCTTGGTTAATATGTCTCCATCCCTTTATTTTGAGCCTATGTGTGTCTTTGCACATGAGATGGATCTCCTGAATACAGCACACCAATGGGTCTTGACTCTTTATCCCATTTGCCAGTCTGTGTCTTTTAATTGGGACATTTATATTTAAGGTTAATATTGTTATGTGTGAATTTGATCCTGTCATTATGATGCTAGCTGGTTATCTTGCCTGTTAGTTGATGCGGTTTCTTCATAGTGTTGATGGTCTTTACAATTTGGTATGTTTTTGCAGTGGCTGGTACTGGTTTTTCCTTTCCATGTTTAGTGCTTCCTTCAGGAGCTCTTGTAAGGCAGGCCTGGTGGTGACAAACTCTCTCAGCATTTGCTTGTCTGTAAAGGATTTTATTTCTTCTTCACTTATGAAGCTTAGTTTGGCTGGATATGAATTCTGGGTTGAAAATTCTTTTCTTTAAGAATGTTGAATATCGGCCCCCACTCTCTTCTGGCTTGTAGGGTTTCTGCAGAGACCTGCTGTTAGTCTGATGGGCTTCCCTTTGTGGGTAACCCGACCTCTCTCTCTTGCTGCCCTTAACATTTTTTCCTTCATTTCAACCTTGGTGAATCTGATGATTATGTGTATTGGGGTTGCTCTTCTCGAGGAGTATATTTGTGATGTTCTCTGTATTTCCTGAATTTCAATGTTGGCCTGTCTTTCTAGGTTGGGGAAGTTATCCTGGATAATATCCTGACGAGTGTTTCCAACTTGGTTCCATTCTCCTCATCACTTTCAGGTACACCAATCAAATGTAGATTTGGTCTTTTCACATAGTCCTATATTTCTTGGAGGCTTTGTTCATTCCTTTTCATTCTTTCTTCTCTAATCTTGTCTTCACGCTTTATTTCATTAAGGTGATCTTCAATCTCTGATATCCTTTCTTCTGCTTGATCGATTCAGCTGTTGATACTTGTGTATGCTTCACTAAGTTCTCGTGCTGTGTTTTTCAGCTCCATCAGGTTATTTATGTTCTTCTCTAAACTGGTTATTCTAGTTAGCAATTCCTCTAACCTTTTTTTAAGGGTCTTAACTTCCTTGCATTGGGTTAGAACATGCTCCTTTAGCTCGGAGGAGTTTGTTATTACCCACCTTCTGAAGCCTACTTCTGTGAATTCGTCAAACTCACTCTCTGTCCAGTTTTTTTCCCTTGCTGATGAGGAGTTGTGATCCTTTGGAGAAGAGGTGTTCTGGTTTTTGGAATTTTCAGCCTTTTTGTACTGGTTTTTCCTCATATTTGTGGATTTATCTACCTTTGGTCTTTGATGTTGGCGACCTTTGGATGGGGTTTATGTGTGGACGTCCTTTTTGTTGATATTGATGCTATTCCTTTCTGTTTGTTAGTTTTCCTTCTAACAGTCAGGCCCCTCTGCTGCAGGTCTGCTAGAGTTTGCTGGAGGTCCACTCCAGACCCTGTGTGCCTGGGTATCACCAGTGGAGGCTGCAGAACAGCAAAGATTGCTGCCTGTTCCTTCCTCTAGAAGCTTCGTCCCAGAGGGGCACCTGCCAGATGCCAGCCAGAGCTCTCCTGTATGAGGTGTCTGTCAACCCAGTGCTGGGAGGTGTCTCCCTGTCAGGAGGCACAGGGGCCAGGGACCCATTTGAGGAGGCAGTATGTCCCTTAGCAGAGCGCAAGCACTGTGCTGGGAGATCTACTTCTGTCTTCAGAACCAGCAGGCAGGAAGGTTTAAGTCTGCTGAAGCTGCACCCACAGCTGCCCCTTCCCGCAGGTGCTCTGTCCCAGGGAGATGGGAGTTTTATCTATAAGACCCTGACTGGGGCTGCTGCCTTTCTTTCAGAGATGCCCTGCCCAGAGAGGAGGAATCTAGAGAGACAGTATGACTATAGTGGCTTTGCCCAGCTGCAGTGGGCTCCACCCAGTTCAAACTTCCTGGTGGCTTTGTTTACACTGTGAGGGGAAAACTGCCTACTCAAGCCTCAGTAATGGCAGACGCTTCTCCGCCTGCCAAGCTCAAGCATCCCAGATTGACTTCAGACCGCTGTGCTGGCAGTGAGAATTTCAAGCTAGTGGATCTTAGCTTGCTGGGCTCCATGGGGGTGGGATCTGCTGAGCTAGACCAGTTGGCTCCCTGGCCTCAGCCCCCTTTCCAGGGGAGCGAACGGTTCTGTCTTGCTGGCGTTCCAGGCACCACTGGGGTATGAAAAACTACTCCTGCAGCTAGCTTGGTGTCTGCCCAAACAGCCGCCCAGTTTTGTGCTTGAAACCCAGGGCCCTGGTGGCATAGGCCCCAAGGGGATCTCCTGGTCTGTGGGTTGTGAAGACCATGGGAAAATAATAATAACTGGGCTGGAGTGCACCATCCCTCATGGCACAGTCCCTCATGGCTTCCCTTGGCTAGGGGAGGGAGTTCCCCCAACCTTTATGCTTCCTGGGTGAGGTAATGCCCCACCCTGCCTTGGCACGCCCTCCATGGGCTACACCCGCTGTCTAACCAGTCCCAATGAGATGAGCCAGGTACTTCAGTTGAAAATGCAGAAATCACCCACCTTCTGCATTGATCTTGCTGGGAGCTGCACACCGGAGCTGTTACTATTCGGCCATCTTGCCAGCCACCCAAAAGTTGTAGAATTTAAATGGTGATAGGAAACCATCACTTTTTTTACATTTAAAGTTACCTTCTTAAAAGCTTTTGCAAAAAAAATCTTGTGGAAGTTCCTACAGAAGGCAAAATCTTGACCTGAAGCAAGATTGCATTCTTAGTGCATATTCACACAGAATACCTTCCAGTGGGGTTTTATAAATGCATCTGTGTTGGGTTTCTTGCAACATCAACTTTCATTGAGAAGATAATTTTGGAGAAGTTGTACCAATAGTCATATGGAAAATTATGCTGTTTTTTTCTTTAGTGGTTTTGGGTTGATGGTGATGATTCATGTCTGTGACTTAGCTAAGGAAGTAGAATCTTTGGTTTTTCTGCACAACACTGCCTCCTTGTGTAATGAGAATTATCTTCTAGTCCTTGAGTGTGTATATATACGTGTATCTGTGTACATACGTATGTATCTATATATATATATGTATATCCATTGTAATTCAGTGGCTTCAGCAGCTGAAACCAGATAGGTTGCCTCTTTAAAGAAAATTCGTGTTGTGCCCACACTTGATAATTTCCATTGATAAGACAAAATGTCTTTTTTTCTGAGATTGTTTGCCCAATTTGACATTATCTATATTTTTTGCTCTTACTCCTAATCTCTCTTACTGTACCTTTAAGTTGGTGTTGAGGAATAGACACAGTGGATGAAAAGCAAAGCACTACTTTTGCTATTTACTACATCATCTTTGGGAGGTTTTGTGGGATAGAAGATAGAAACCTTTGGATAAATGAAAAAATCCATGAATCAGAGGATGTGATTTATGTAAGTGTTTTAATTTTATCAAAAGCAATTGGTTGGCCAGGTGTGGTGGCTCATGCCTGCATTCCTAGCACTTTCGGAGGCCAAGGCAGGAGGACCACTTGAGGCCAGGAGTTTGAGACTAGCCTGGGCAATATAGTGAGAACTCGTCTCTACAAAACTAAAACATTACTAAGTCACAGTGGCATGTTCCTGTAGTCCTAGCTTCTCGGGAGGCTGAGGTGAGAAGATTGCTTGAGCCCAGCAATTCAAGGCTACAGTGAGCTATGATCATGTCAGTGCACTCTCGCCTGGGTAACAGAGAGAGACCCTGTTTAAAAAAAAAAAAAAAAAAAAAGGCATGGGCAAGGACTTCATGTCTAAAACACCAAAAGCAATGGCAACAAAAGCCAAAATTGACAAATGGGATCTAATTAAACTAAAGAGCTTCTACACAGCAAAAGAAACTACCATCAGAATGAACAGGCAACCTACAGAATGGGAGAAAATTTTTGCAATCTACTCATCTGACAAAGGGCTAATATCCAGAATCTACAATGAACTCAAACAAGTTTACAAGAAAAACAAACAAACAACCCCATCAAAAAGTGGGCAAAGGATATGAACAGACACTTCTCAAAAGAAGACATTTATGCAGCCAAAAAACACATGAAAAAATGCTCGTCATCACTGGCCATCAGAGAAATGCAAATCAAAACCACAATGAGATACCATCTCACACCAGTTAGAATGGTGATCATTAAAAAGTCAGGAAATGCTGGAGAGGATGTGGAGAAATAGGAACACTTTTACACTGTTGGTGGGACTGTAAACTAGTTCAACCATTGTGGAAGTCAGTGTGGTGATTCCTCAGGGATCTAGAACTAGAAATACCATTTGACCCAGCAATCCCATTACTGGGTATATACCCAAAGGATTATAAATCATGCTGCTATAAAGACACATGCACACGTATGTTTATAGCGGCACTATTCACAATAGCAAAGACTTGGAACCAACCCAAATGTCCAACAGTGATAGACTGGATTAAGAAAATGTGGCACATATACACCATGGAATACTATGCAGCCATAAAAAATGGTGAGTTCATGTCCTTTGTAGGGACATGGATGAAGCTGGAAACCATCATTCTCAGCAAACTATCCCAAGGACGAAAAACAAACACCGCATGTTCTCACTCATAGGTGGGAATTGAACAATGAGAACACATGGACACAGTAAGGGGAACATCACACACCAGGGCCTGTTGTGGGGTGGGGGGAGGGGGGAGCGATAGCGTTAGGAGATATACCTAATGTTAAATGACGAGTTAATGGGTGCAGCACACCAATGTGGCACACGTATACATATGTAACTAACCAGCACGTTGTGCACATGTACCCTAAAACTTAAAGTATAATTTTTTTTAAAAAAGCAGTTGGTACAAAGTAGTAAAGCTTAATGAATTTGTTACATATTTTTTCACTTTTTCCTATTTATTTTTGGTTCAGGCAGTTGGTGCTATTTGGCTTCATTCAATTCATTCAACAAATATTTGTACCTGTTTAGGAAACAGGCACTCTTTTACTGCAGAGAACAAAATAGAAACACCCTGCCCTCATATAGCTTATTTTCTAGTTGGGAGGACTGACAAAGATACTGAAATAACATATATATTATGTAAGATGGTGATAAGTGCTAAGGAGAAAAAATAAAACAGAGAAAAGGGAGAGGTAATGTCCATAATGGGGAGTAATACTATAGTGTTAGATAGAGTGGCAGGAAATCCCTTACCTAAGAGGTGAAATATTTGAGTGAAATTGTTGAGGAGTCGGAGAGCAAACCATGGGGATGTATGGAAGAAGAATGTTCCATGCACAGTTAATAGCACTTGCAAAGATCCTGACTAGAAAATATGTACTCTACTCCAGCTATGCTATGCAGTACACATGGGGTAGAGTCATAGAAGATGAAGCCAGACAGGATCTAAGAGACTCTATAAAGATTTGGCATTTTAGGTATTGTGCAGTTTTGAGTAAAGAAGTGAAACGTTCTCTTTTTTTTTTAAATAGGCTGTAGTGCTAATAATGGAATTAAAGAGGGCAAGGGTGAAAATAGAGTAGATGTCTAGAGGACTGGATTTTGATTTTTTCTTTTTTTTTTTTTTTTTTTAGACAGAGTCTTGCTCTGTCACCCAGGCTGGAGTGCAATGGCGCGATCTCGGCTCTCTGCAACCTCTGCTTCCTGAGTTCAGGCGATTCTCCTGCCTTAGCCTCCTGAGTAGCTGGGATTACAGGTGCCTGGCACCACGCCTGGGGCTAAGTTTTGTATTTTTAGTAGAGCTGGGGTTTCCCCATGTTGGCCAGGGTAGTCTGGAACTCCTGACCTCAGGTAATCCACCCGGCTTGGCCTCCCAAAGTGCTGGGATTACAGACGTGAGCCACTGTGCCCGGCCTGGATTTTGATTTTATAATCACCCCATCATTTACTCTGGAATATGCATGCCCTCATGAACTGAGAATTTGTTACTAATTTCCAGAGGTATTTGTCACGATTATGGTTTGTTATTAATAATGAGTTAACATATAGTAAAAAAGTTGAACACAAAGTAGGGAATCCTTTCTAGAAATTGAACCATTGGCTGAATAGTAGTCATCAAGGAGATTTTTATTTAAAAAACAAGTGATCAGATTTGGGAATAGAAATACAATCATGATTCTAATTAATATTATGTGTTTTTAAAAACATCCCATGTTACGAAATTGTGACATGTAGAATGAATTTAGGACATTTAGATGGAAAAGAGCAGTTTGTTCCTGACTGTATTAATGTAGGTTCACACGATTTCAACTAGGAAGATCTGTTGACAAGAAACAATGTTAAAAGATGCTTTCTTTACTTTTATATATAGAAACTCACACCAGTCACACAGCTGGTGTGAAACTTACACCAGCTTTCGCACCAGTCCTACTTTCCAGAAAAATCTTTATTTACATTGCACTGTTTGTGTTTTCCTAGAATTATATTAAATGCACTCGACTGCACTGCATTGCTATCATACTGAATTCACTTTATTTTTTGTAATTAATGCTTGGAAAACTTTAACATTATTACTCCCCAAACTAGTCCCTGACAGCAGACTGCGGTTTCTATATATACTGTAAGAGGTTTAGCATATTTTTTAATTTGCAGAGATTCCTTATGGCACCCTTTCACACAGGTATCATTAGAGTCTTAAAATCTATAATAGTGTTGAAGATGTTCCACTAACACGGAGATGAGAGCTCCCAAGGATCCACCTTCCCCCACCACCCACCACCAAGAGACTCTATCCAATGGCTTGACACTCACAAAAATCTTTCATTATTTGTTCATTCAACATACATCTGTTGAACACTTACTACATGCAGGCTGCTGTGGGAGGATGAAGATTTTCAAGAGTCAAAAGAAATAGCCTAGTGAATGTATAGATTGCCTCCCATTTATACTTTTCTACTAATAGCAACTGTCCTTAGGTGTTATTAGCCATAAACTAAAAATGAATCCTAGCTACATAAAATATTACAAATATGTGTAGAACATCACCTTTTCTTTATTGACCATGGATTTGAGTATCACTGTCTTATCTCTTCCTCAGGCTTAGAATAGACAAGGATCTGTTTTCATTTATCCTTCTACTTCCCATCCATTTCCAAAGTTCTTAAACATTTATTTCACCTTGTCTTATTATAGATGCTAATTCCCTCTCATTAGCCAAGCTTGTTAGTTTGACACAAACCCAGTATTCAGACCTTGAGGAATAGCTCTGTCAATTCTAGGAAGGATTATCACCTGTGTTTCCTTAATTATGTTTCCCTTGATACCGGAAAGAATCCCAGCTTTTTGCCTACTCTGGGTTTAGGGCCAGTTTTAGTTGCAGTGTGGAATTTTCCTAAGCACTCCATAGTCTTGTTCAAGGCCCCTCTCCTTTACAGGCCCTCAGGGCCCCCCACACTGCCCTTTGACTCCTTGAGTTCCCTCAGGATCACTTGACAGACCCCCTTCATCCCAAGAGCACTCTGGGTCTCTCCTAGCCACCTTTCCTTCTTCAATCCTCCATCTAGAATTTTACAGGATAGATTTTTGAACAAACAGATCCTTATGGATCTCCTTAAACCATGGCAAATATCAGCGTTCCACCTTTAGGGTAGCTGCTTCATAGAATTATGATCATAGCATATTTTTAGAACTAGAAAGAATGTTGGAGCTTATCTGTGTTTTTTTGTTTGTTTGTTTTGTTTAATCAGCATGATATTTGCTTAAAAGAAACCTTATTTGGATATCTAGTTTATAAAACAAGTAAGAGTGGAGCTGTGCTGGATGGAGGGGCAGTGTGTCCCCACTGTCCTTCAACTTCTCACCTCTGAATTCCCAGAACAGCCTACACATGCCATCAACATAGTACTCTACAGAAGACCTCCGAAAACTGCCTGATTTGCTAGATGAAGATAGCCAAAGAGTTTCACTTTGTACTTCCTCCTTCCCCTTGGAGGTCTGATCTCTGTTCTCATGAACTTGAGACTATTGTCTGCCTGCCTCCAACCTACTTAGAGGGTCTCACGCCAGCTGCCTGCCAGTCACAGGCTTAACAACACTTTGCAGCAGTGAGTGTCATGAGGCTAGGTTTCATTGACGAGGGTCCTTGAAAATATTCCAAGAGCCTGTACACAAGTGCTAAGTTTTCTCTTATTATAACATTACACTCTTAAAAATATTTAGCAAAAATAGAGACTTGTGAAAATGTTCTCCCTTCCAGTGACTGTGGTGAGAAAGTACTTCCCTGGGAGTCTGCAAAGACACAAAACATTTCTTGTTCTCACTTCAGCTTTTGACCAGCAAAATCCAGCTGAATTTTCTTTCATATCAATTGTTTCTGTCCTCAGAGGCATCTAGATGCATTTGCATTACTTTAGTGGAAGCAGAGGGAGGATTGGCATGAAACTGGTAGTTGTGATAGTTTCTGGAAAGGTCCATGTTAGAGAAGAACAGATTGTTTTATTTACGTGCTCCATATGACAATTTAGGACAGATAGAAGATAACCAGGAAGGCTTGATGTAGAAATCTTAATTTAGCTTAGGCTCTGATTTAAAAATAAAATCTATGTGAATGGTGGGGGAAGAAGAAGGGAGCAATTGGAGGACTTCTTCATGTTTTACAGCTGGTAATTAAATTTTGCCATCCTGTTAGACCATATATTTTGAGAAGGCAAGGGAATATAGAAGAAAGCATGTGGGCTGTCAAGTCCTTCCTTCCTTCCTCTATTCATTTTTTTGTCAATAATTTATGATTTATTTTTCTTCCTTCTTCCCTTTCTTTCTTGAAAATTTTTTTAGGCTCCTAAAATGTGCTTGGCATTGTTTGCTGCTAAGGACACAAGACTGAACTACACAGTATGGAGCTTACAGCCTGGGGAACATTATCATTCTACCTTTGTCATTTACTAGCTGAGTGACCTTGGGAAAAGAATAACTTAATCTTTCTGAGCTTCAGTTTCATCTTCTGTAAAATGGGAGTAATACTGACTTCTCACGTGGGGGCAACAAATAAATGAGAATTGAATGAGTTAATGTGCCAATTACTCCCACAGTATGCCAGGTACATAGTAGGGGCTTAAAAAATTGGAGCCTATTCCCCTCTTACAGTCATTGTAACCTGATATTTAGGTTCATCTTCCCACATTCTACAAGGGTTAGGGCATCAGGCTCTTAATTCACTCTGCCTCAGAGTGCTCCTGAACATCCCCTTCAGCAACCTATAGGCCTTCCTAGCCATCCTGAATTCTCAAAACCCCTTCCAGACTTCAGCTCTTTCAGTCTCCCATTGAATCAGCATTTCAGTCCCTTCAGCCTCTCTGTTCTCTGGATCCCATCTTAGTGTCAAAAACTGTCAGCCTCACCCTTCCCCCTTCAGCCCATCCTTTCTCTCCATGACGACTTTATTTCCTTTCATGTTCCTCCTGTATGCCACAGCCAAACATTCACTGCTGCCATCTCACCAGGATACCGCTCTTTTGTCTGCTCCATTGGCCATGGCAATATGTAACTCTGAATCTACCCAATTACTAGTTTTTTTTTCTCTCACCTTTGGTTTACCTGTTGCTGCTGGAGAAAACTGCTCAACCACACCAATGTTCATCTCTTTTAGTTTTATATTTCTTGTTTTACTGTTCCCTTTATACTGCCTTGAGAAGCTTTTACACATTTTTAGTTGGTTTGATCTTCCTTTCCTTCAATAACAACTACTGTAGCATGCAATCTTTGTCTCTCTTTGCCCTCATCTCCATGCTATCTTCCTAAAATCATCCTCCACCATTCAAAAGTCACGCGTACCTCCTTTCCTACTTCCTAGTTGTCCAAGAAGAAAATGTATTCTTACTCTTTTCCAAACTCAATTAGTGCTCTTGTTCCTTTCCTCCCTCCCAGCTTCTCTTGAATCTGGTAGAACCAATAATTTCTTCTCTTGTTTGTCTCTCCCTCTTCATTGGCTCTTCCTCATTAACCTTCAAACATGTTCAAGTCAGTCAGTCTCTCATCAGGGTGCTACCTTGCTTCTCTTGATTATTGCCAAATGTCTTCATTGTGTTGTTTGTCCTCATTACTTTCACTTTCTCATTTATCATTTAAAGAGCCACTAAAATTGGGCTTTCACCCAATTTTCACACTACCATACTGAAACTCTCTTGGGGTCACCAGGGTCCTCTTAACAAAGCCAATGGTTTCTTGAAGTTCTCATCCTTCTTGGCATGTCTTTGGTTTTTGACACTGTTGACTTCTTTCTTGAAATTTTCTTCTCCTTTGACTTCAATCCAATAATAATTTCTCTTAGTTTTTCTCCAAAATCTCTAAGCTTTCTGTTTCACTTTTCCATTAATGGTTCCTCTTCTGCCTATTCTTCAAGTGCTGGTGATGTTCCCCAAGTTTCCATGCTCAATCCTCTTTTCATTTTCTACATTCTTTCTTAGGATGATCTCACGCATACTCATGATTTCAACTGTAACATATAGGTTAATGATTTAAAAATTGGTAACTCCATGCCCCAGTCTTTCTCCTGAACTCTACTCCCTCTGCTAATAGCTAACTGGATAAATTGCAGGCACATTCGGTGGGGCTCACCTGCCCCACCACAATCTGACCAGGCCACTCCTACCACTTCTCAGCTTTAACGTTAGATGCATTCAATAAAACCTGAGGTACAAGACACTTAAGACCTCTGTGGAATTCTCTCTCTTTCTCCTTTTCCTTCATTATAAGTAACTAGTGCTTAGTAAAAGTCACTAGTTAATATTATAAGCAATTTCCTGTCCTGGGCCTTTACAAAAATTCAGTGGCATCCCAAAATAATTTTAGTAAGGTGAGAAGGATCTGAGTCACCAGGCCCACCCTGAGTTAGAAGAAACAGGCTGGGCGCGGTGGCTCATGCCTGTAATCTCAGCACTTTGGGAGGCTAAGGTGGGTGGATGACTTGAGGTAAGGAGTTCAAGATAAGCCTGGCCAGCGTGGTGAAACCCCGCCTCTACTAAAAATACAAAAATTAGCTGGGCCTGGTGTTGCACACCTGTAGTTCCAGCTACTTGGGAGGCTGAGGCAGGAGAATTGCTTGAACCCGGGAGACTGAGGTTGCAGTAAGCCGAGATCATGCTACCATGCTACTGTACTCCAGCCTGGGCGACAGAGCAAGACTCTAAAAAAAAAAAAAAAAAAAAAAAAGAGAGAGAGAGAGAGAGAGCAGGAGAGAGAGAAGAAACAAAGACAACCTCAAGCAGTGGCACATGGTCAGAATTTGCTTTTTGTCTCATATGTAGCAGGAAAGAACATTTCAGGCATCATTTCAGTAAGTTTCTGATATTCTTGCAATGCAATACAGTTTTGCAGGTAAAGCCCAAAGTTATTTGCTAAAGATGTCTAATTGCCCTTTTCATTTTGTTTTAAACTGAAAAAAAGCAAAACAAAGCAAAACAAGAAAACAATATCCTGGACTTCTTGGTCAGCAGGGGGAGCACTATCACTTTGCTCCGGGAAGATTTTCACCAAGGCAACAACTATCTTTTAATATAGACCACATCCTAGCAACGAGGAGGAAAAAAATAATGACACGATCGATACATTTGCTCCCTGGTGGTTGCAATTTTTAAACACAGGGTTTTTTTTTTTAGCCTTTGTATTTGAAAAATGTTTGCTTCGGAAGGGGTCATCAGCTATCTTTTTTTTTTTTCTGTCCTGCCTTTTAGTCACTTTCTAATTTGAGAGAAAGGTATTTAATCCAGAAGACAGGGTTTTAAATGTGTCGTGGAGGCTGGTGTTACAGCACCTGGTTAGTATCTGGGCTATGTCTGTGTGACACAGAAATAAAGACACTGATTTGCTCATTTTATTTAAACTAGTCAATACGGTGAGAGAAATCAGTCATACTGGATTTCTGTCTAAAGTGACCTTTTGTTTGAGTGAATTGATTCAAGGAAATTGAAATGGGGACATGATGTCCTTCTCAGACTCAGCTGGAGCAAAGCCTATCAAGCGAGGGTGGCAGCATCGTCAACAGGAAGCATCGGGCAACCGGGCTCTCATCTGGCTTCTGCTCTGTGATCTTGGACAGAACGTTTAACTTAACTCTTTGTACCATGATTTCTTCTCTTATAAACATCTCACACTTTTATGATGAGGAAATTATAAAATGGATTTGGAAGCATCTTGAAATATCAAGAAATGTCTATATAATAATTTACACAAAAGACCTAGCTTAGCTCATATACATTCAGACATATATAAGCTATAGAGGCATATATAGTACATATATACCCTATGTGTACATATGTATATATGTGTGTATGTAGCTAAATCCATATATTTATATATATGTAAGATATATATACACACACATATAAGAGATATTATAATTATACACATAAAGGAGGTGTTTAGGTGAAGATAATTCTTTCTGAAAGTATGACAGTTTATAGTAATTTCCCCACAGAATAATAATAGCTTACAGGCAGAAATAATAAAGAATCCAGGACTCTTTTGATAATCTTTTATTTCCTAAAATTCTTATTTGGTGAAGAGAAGTTTATATCACTTATTTTCCATGAACATTTTAAAAAGAAGGAATTCTAATCTGTAGATGCTGCTTTAACTAAAGCTATCCTTATCTAATAATATACCTGATTAAATACTCTGCCAGAGTATTTTCTTTCATCTCCTTTGTACCCTGAATGGAAGCATTGCATCAAAATATTTCTACAAGCATTTTAAGAGAAATAGATGAATAAGGGGAAATCTAGTTGGCACCAAAGAAACATGCATTTTATTCACTCAGGATCTAAAATGGCTGACTCGTTCTTTTTAAGTAAATCTTTCTCTTTTTCCAAATGACAACAAATAATTTAACATGTGACATTAGGCCTTTTCTTTAAGTAATGAATTTTTAATAAACAAATGGAATGGCTTTCATTTTTAATAATATATTATTCCATTATAAAGTGCAATTTGATCTATTTGATCTGTGGCTAGTTAACTCAGAGGTTAAGAGTGAGGTGCTAATGAATTCCAAGTAATAAGTTTAATTCCTGTGAGGTTCAGGGTTACTCGATACTATGGCTACAGACATATCCCTAATCCTAAATAATCATCCATCTTAAAAATTATTATTGCTATCCAAATCTGAGACCACGCAATGTAATGTCAGGTAAATAAGGCAAAACTATTTCTACCGTTAAGAGGCAACCAAGTCCATCTGCCCACTTGTAAGTGTTTTCAGTATCATCTTGGGATAGCTCCTTCATAATTATATTTTATATTTTTGGAGTACTTAGGAAAGGTATAAGTTGGGGAATTCCAGGTATTTTAATTAAATCCTACAGGACAACTGTGGTATCATACCTGACAAAAAGCTGAAGTACAGTGAAAAATATCTAGACTGGGAACTAGACATACTGTGTTTGAATCCCAACTCTTCCATTAATCAGCTTTGAGCACTTAGACAAATCATTTAATCTTTCCCAGCCTTGATTTCCTCGTGAAAATGAAGACAGAAATACCTATCTTCCAGCTTACTGTAGGGTTTAAATGAATTAATATATGTAAATATATGTAAATGAGTTTTTATATATACTTAGCATGGTGCTTGGCACATAATAAGCACTTAGTAAATAGTAGCTATCTCTAGCCTTCTCATCATTATCGGAACTCCTACATAAGAGGTATTGTAAGAATTAAATGAATATTGAATATGGACCACATTTTTTTTTCTTTTTGTTTTTTGAGGTGAGTCTCCCTCTCACCCAGGCTGGAGTGCAGTGGCTCTATCTCAGCTCACTGCAACCTCTGCCGCCTGGGTTCAAGTGATTCTTCTGCCTCAGCCTCCTGAGTAGCTGAAATTACAGGCATGCACCACCACGCCTGCCTCATTTTTTGTATTTTTAGTAGAGACAGGGTTTCGCCATGCTGGCCAGGCCAACTCCTGACCTCAAGTGATCCACTTACCTTGGCCTCCCAAAGTGCTGGGATTATAGGTGTGAGCCACCATGCCCGGCCCACATTCTTTCTCGAACTGAAGGTATTTTGTTTATCGGTGAGCATTACATTCATAGTAAAATATTACTATCTCACTGGGGGCAATTATCTCTTTATTCATTAATTAAAAACTCGCATGACACGTTATTGTGTATTATGCACAAAATATTGAGATAGGAATAACAAGGGATTTTTTTTTTAAAAGTGTGAGTATGAGACTTTCACTTCTGGGTAAAACGTAGAAGTCCATGGAAGGCCAACACTCTCAGTGCAACAACTTGGGGTAACCTGGATAAATGTAGTCCCAGCTACTCGGGAGGCTGAGGCAGGAGAATGGTGTGAACCCGGGAGGCAGAGCTTGCAGTGAGCCGAGGTAGTGCCACTGCACTCCAGCCTGGGCGACAGAGTGAGACTCAGTCTCAAAAAAAAAAAAAATTATGTTTTAAAGGCATCAAGTTTCTGTGGAAGCATGTGGATTAGATGAACCAAAATTCCAGATAGAGTAGAATCCTTGCCAAAGTGAGCTGACACTATCTTATATTTTTTCACCAGATATATGCCAATCCTGAGTGTGGGTTGAAGGATTTGCCTACACAGAGAATCTCTGCTGGGACAAAGAAAAACCAGTAAAGTTCTTGACAGTTATAAAGGGATGACGTGACAAATAGGAAGAAGGCAACTCAAACACATGACTGATTTTCCCGTAACATATTTGCTGAATTCTGGTACTGCACAGAGGGATATGAAACTAGGGCAAAAACTTTTAAAAGAGTGAAATCTATCTCTCATTGTCTTGTGATGCTTAGGAAACAGGTCCCCTGGAGACCTTCCCTTACATACACCTCCAGTTTTTTCTTAAGACGTTTGCCAAGTATTGAAGCTATGAGGGACAGAGGGCTAAAGATCTAGGCTGGAACTTCTGAAGGACAGAGCTGGATCTCCTGCAGTCTTTCAGGGCTGAGGAGATGAAGACTCCAGGGCTCACAATCACAAGCCCAGAAGGAACATGCCCTAGAATAGGAGCAAATTAGAGGTAGAGAAAGTCTTAATAAAAATGCAGCTCACACTCAGCACAGTTTCTCGTTGTATCAATTTCTCATGTAATCAAAATGACCAACTCCTTACCCTCTCTGCCTAACAGAGGAAAGGGAGAACCCTCTCTGTAGAAGATAGCATTTGGAATCTTCACATTTTTTTATACCCCATGTCTGACACATAATAAAAAACTAGTAGATATGGGACAAGGCAATAAAATGTGGCCAGTAATAAAGAGAAAAGGCAGGTAATAGAAGCAGACTCATAGATGATCTGGATATTAAAGCCAATAGACAAAAGCTTTAGAGCATAAGGCAGAGGCCAACAAAAGAACCAACACTTCCAATATAGAGTAATAATTATTTATGGTTGAGTGACGGTTTGTAGGGGGCTGTCCTCAGTTGGGAGAAATTTTCCTGTTTCTCTTGTCCTTATTGAGGGAGGGGCATTGGTAAGAATAGAGGAGAAGTGGTCCTTGGACTGTACACCAGGACCAGGCCTTGTGGCCTAGACTGTGAGTGAGAGTGAATCTTCCAGAGTTCCAAAAGAGTGGTAGTGAGGCAGATTGGGAGAGCTGGGTAACCAAGTCTCAAATACCAAAGAGGAGCAAAGAAGCAGAGGCAAAACGTCCAGGAATCAAAGAGAACTGATGCATGAAGGTGGAGACTAAAGACATTTCCTGATTCAAAATACAGATAAAGCAGCACATAGGAGGCAAGCTGGAGGGAACAGATTTGAGATGTTAACGAGGCACAATCAAGTGGTGGTGGTGATTGTTTGGATGAATGAATGAATGAATGAATGAAAAAAAAAGTCCATATGTCTCCAAAGCAGGGTTACTGGATTAATGGTTCCCAGAAAGGGAAACTCAAGGAGGAGCTGTTCTGATGAGCATATAGGAGTCATGGATATGGTATGTTTTCAGTGTCATCTAGGTGGAGGTATTTACTACACGGTTTTTCACATCCACATGCATGTGCATGCAGACACACACACCCCCAGTGAGAACTTTGTCAGAAATATAATATGGGTGCCATCATGATAGTGGATAAGATTGCCCAGGGAAAATATTTCAAATGAGAAGAGATCCAAAGATAAAACCTAGAGAATTATTGACATTTAGAGTTCAGACAGAGAAAGAGAAACTTGAAAGGAGACCCAGGTAAGTCAGAGGAAGAAATAAAATAAGGTAAAGCAGAATCTCAGGGATGTGGAGGAGAGTCTGGCTTAAGAAAGGGACACAGGCCAATGGGCAAAGGATACAAACAAATCTTTTTTTTTCTTTTTTTAAAGCACTGGAAATTAGCAAGACAAGAGTCATTGGAGAGGTGGCCACAAGATTGAGAGCTTTTCCTACAAGTTTGATTGTGAAGGGAAAGAGAGGTATAGGTCAGTTCTAGGATAGGGTGTGGTGCTGTAGAACCCAGGCAGGTTTTTTGTTTGTTTTCTTTTCAAGGTGGGAGAGCCTTGAACATGTTTATATGGTAAAGAGAAAGATCTAATAAAGAGCAAGTGGCTGAAGAAGTGGGAGGAGATAAATGATGGTGTCAAGTCCTGGAAGAAGTAGGAAGATATGAGATCTATTTAATAAAATAACCAGTGATGAGATTCGATTAAAAAATACACACTGTGTGGCCATGTGTGCATGTGTGAATGTATATATGTGTGTATAATATACTTATATATCAATAAGAACATATAAGTAAAAATCAATTCTTTCTGGATGGGGATTTTTAATAATGTAGTCTATCTAATATATTAAGTGGTGGTACTATTAATTGTCAACATATTATAACCTAAACTTAAATGCCAATTTTAAAATTTTATTTTAGAAAGTGATTTTTCCAAAATGTTTTACATACTATGTTGCCTTCTTAAATGAAATATTCGGAACACAATTTGACCTTTTCTCGATGACTCACTTTGAACATCAATCATTGTTCAATTCTGTAATACTACCATGCCCTCAGGAGCCACTAAGGTCCACAGGGCCGTTCACCCAATGTTAAATGACTCCAGACAGCTGTGCTCTTAAGAGTTCTTCTGTCTTTCCACCCTGTCATTTGTCACTTCTCTGCTGTTGTCATTGTTTGCCAAGGCATCCTGCTGCTTTTCCTTTTTCTTTCTTTTTTTTTTTTTTTTGAGACAGAACTGTGCTTTGTCGCCCAAGATGGGAGTACAATGGTGTGATCATGGCTCACTGTAGCCTCAATGACCTGGACTCCAGTCCTGCCTTAACCTCCCAAGTAACTGGAACTACAGGCATGCACCACCATACCCAGCTGGTTTAAAATTTTTTGGTTTTTTTTTTTGTAGAGACAAGGTCTCACTATGTTGCCCAGGCTGATCTTAAACTCCTGGGCTCAAACCATCCTCCTGCCTTGGCGTAAGACTTCCTGCTTCTTATATATTGCCTTCACTCTGTATAAACCTGCTGAGTGAAGACCTAAGAGCAGCTGCAGCCATTCCTAAAGTGCAGACACAGACACAGGGACAACTTGTTCAGCCACTCGGGTGTCTTTTTGCAGAGCCCTGATGGGAAGATGGTTGGACTGGCCTGCCACCATTCCTACTGGGCCAAGGAATGGACTGAGGTTGGCTGCAAGTCTGACTTTTTGGATATAGGGAAACAACTGGCTTGCAGCATGTACCAGTCTCTCCTTGGTCACCAGACACTGCTCCATCTCACAGAGGTGTGTAGACCTGAGTCATCAGAAGACTGGTTAAACCCTTATCTGCATATGGTCATGAGCTACTGGATATTACAGTAAATTAGTCATGAAATCTGACCAGTGTTTTGTTTTTGTTTTTCTGATGGTGGGGACAAATTATTTTGCCTGTGGCAAAAGTAGCTGGATTTTTATAGCTCCTTTTCCTGCTCTCTAGGACCAGCTACCCCAGAGACAAATTGTCCCATTGTTGAAATCTTTGTCTAACACCTCTGGGAGGAAAAACTACCTCCCTGGCTCATACATCAAAGCGTGGGATTGCCATTTTCTTCCTTTGCCCCTTACCTCTCGCTCATCATTTGGCTGATCCAGAGTGGCTGAGACCAGCGGTATCTCTAAAGTCAGAGCTCACAGCCCACTCATGAATCAGCAATCTTTTCACCCAAAATGAAAACAAAAGGAAGCAGTCCCCTTTCCAGAAGGTTGTAGATATATGACATTGATATCAATCTATTATTTAGGATAACCATTTAAATTATACCTCTCCTTCAATTCTGTTTTTTTTTTTTTTTTTTTTTTTTGAGATGGAGTCTTGTTCTGTTGCCCAGGCTGGAGTGCAGTGTTGCGGTCTCGGCTCACTGCAAGCTCTGCCTCCGGGTTCATGCCATTCTCCTGCCTCAGCCTCCTGAGTAGGTGGGACTACAGGTGCCCACCACCACGTCCAGCTAATTTTTTGTATTTTTTAGTAGAGACGAGGTTTCACTGTGTTAGCCAGGATGGCCTCGATCTCCTGACCTCGTGATCTGCCCGCCTCAGCCTCCTTCAATTCTGCTTTAAACACCTCTCAGCCATACAGTGATAATTCGAACATAGGGGAAGCTTAAGACAGTCCAGGTATATTGAAAAGATTGTCTTCTGTGGCTAGCTTTCCTGCCAAACCACCAGAAACTTCCTGACATTACAGGAAATGAATAAAAACAGTGGTGAATGGAAGAGATAGGATCTTGGGATTAGATTAGGATACTGCAGACCTAGCAAACTGGTGGCTTCCCTATCTACAAAGGTAATGAAGAAGATCCTGGACTAGCGATTGCATACACAAAGTACTTCCATTAAAGCCAAAACAAATGACCAAATATTTATTGAACACTTGACTGCCTAATACCCAGATACAAAGTCTTCCTTTGTACTAAAGCACCATGTACACTTCAGATGTTGCAGCCTAGAAATCCTGATCAGAACACACAATTTTATTTAGCGAACATTGCCCTAAGAGAGTAGGGATGCATTATATACTGTTTATCTTGTGTAAGAACCTTATACATATTATTTTTCTTAATTTTCTCCATTTTACAGATGACGAAATCAAGGCTTTGAGGATTTAAGAAAATTGTCTGAGGCTGTAAAGTGCCACGACTGTAATTTAAAATTCTAAAACCCTATTCACGTGGCGTCATGTGTGTTTGCTCTGTAAATAATTACAGCAGCACCTGGCAGGGTGCGGTGGTTCACGCCTGTAATCCCAGCACTTTGGGAGGCCGAGACGGGCGGATCACGAGGTCAGGAGATCGAGACCATCCTGGCTAACACGGTGAAACCCCGTCTCTACTAAAAATACAAAAAAATTAGCCAGGCGTAGTGGCAGGCGCCTGTAGTCCTAGCTACCCAGGAGGCTGAGGCGGGAGAATGGAGTGAACCCGGGAGGCGGAGCTTACAGTGAGCCGAGATCGCAACCACTGCACTCCAGCCTGGGCGACTGAACAAGACTCAATAATAATAATAATAATAATAATAATAATAATAATAATAATAATAATAACAGCAGCACCCTTTAATCTGCTTGTTAATGTTATAGCAGGAACTTTTGTTCATACTGACAGCATTTGCAAAGAACTTCATGGATGTTTATAAGGCATTTGGGCTTGTGTTTGTAGCTTCCTCTTCCTTGAGAAGATTTCTTCTATTTATTTCCTCTTCATTCGTCAAGTATGAGATAAAGTAAGAAAAAGATTGGTTTTTATCTATTTGTCTGTTATTGAGAAAACACTATCACCGTGGAGAAAGGGAACAATTTCAATAAATAGCACTCTCAGTTCCTTTATTTCTACCAGTCTCTTAGACTGATTTCTTCATGGAATTGAGTACTTGTTAGAATGTGGTACAGACAGAGCATTTGCTTTCCCTCAACTTCTGAATTAATATGATTAATTAATATAGTTAATATTTATTGTTGTCCTGCCAGTTAAAAATGGAAGATAAAGTTTTTATGTGCTAGGCACTGAACTGTTTTACATAGATTGCCTTAATGCCTATTATTAACATTCTTGTTTTTCAGTTTAGAAACTGGCTTAGAGAGGTTAAGTAATTTGTTCAAGGTCACACAGCTGGTAATTGCTCAAGGCTGACAAAGCTAGGTTTTCACCCATGCTGTGTGATTCCAGAGCTGTTATCTTGTACTCTGCTACCACCCAAATCCAACTGGGTTCTCATGGGATGTCATATTTAATTGATTTAAATAACACTGATATATTTAACATTTCCTTCAAAGAGCTTTGCAAAAAATGTGGGGAAACAACGGGAAAAAAATCAAGCAATATTAGAAATAAATCAGGCATGTGGAAAGAGAAGAAAAGAGGGGCCAGTTAACAAGGAAGAGAGAGTGTAGTGGGGCTGGCTATTGATCTCTAATCATCACTGCTTAAGGCAAGGAGTTGTGTGGATACTTTAAAGGGTGTTTGGCAGAGAGTTACATGGCAAGAGTTACATGGCAACACACTGCCTACAGAGTGATGAGACATTTTTCTTGTTTGGCTGGTATGGGGCTTCTGAAAGCCTTTTCTAAAGAGAACTGTCAGAAAGGGTGGAAAAAAATGAGACTAGGGTATGGGCTTCTAAAGTGATTAACTCAAAAGAACTACGTTCATTTGGCTGCATCCAATTTTAAAGTGATTAATTGGAAAAGACGACATTTATGTAAGTGCTGGTGAGATGGATAAGACACTTAAATCTCAATATGGCACTCCCTCATATATCAGGTTATAACAAATGGTCTGTATGGAGTGTAATTCTAATAGGGTCATACTCATAGGTCACAGATGCTGTCTATTTACAGTAGAGGACATCTTTTCCACCTGACCATGATGAGCCAGCTACCTGCAGGACACTGATGACAAAGGAATCTGAGTGACAGAGTATATGCAAATTCATTTTCATTCTTACGCAGGCTTGCAGATAGCCTGCCGATGTTCAATAATATGATCATTTTATGATAAATAAGCAAATATTTATTGAGCACCTACTATATATTAGGTTCTTATTATGGAAATAACTATAGATATTATTAATTTAGGCATGAAATCATGGTGTTCATCTATCTCCTCAAGAATTTTCAGAGTTTGCTCACCGAGTTTAATTCATTGCTTGGTTTTGAGGTCCTACCTGCATTGCAGCCCCACTCTACCTGTCTATCTCATTTTTCTCAATTTCCCAATCCACATTCTCTCCTCTTGTCAAGCCTAGCTCATTACAGTCTTCTCCTTGTATGGTACTTAGGTCTGCCTCTGAGACTTTGCTCACGCCAGTCCTTCCTTCTAGAAATCCTTTCCCTCCCATTCCAGCTGTCCAAATTGTACCCATCCTTGAAGAGCCCTCAATTTCCACCTCTTCATTAAAGGCTTCTTGACTGTTCTGGGTTTTATTAATCATATTTCTCTGAACTGATAGTATAATTATAATGTGTTTCACAGTTTAGTACTTAATCATAGAATTTCAGTACTGAAAAGGACTTTAAGATTGTCCTCAATTTATGCATGAATCCCCTCTACACAACCCTCCCAACGAGCTTTTAGTCTGCACTCAAACACTTATCTTGGGAGATATTGCTCTCGTTTATATTCATTCTTTCAACCAATATTTACTAAACAACTATGTTTCAGGCATTACACTAGGGACTGGGGATTCAATAGTGAGCAAGACTCCAAAATCCATATCCCCTCATAAAGATAATATTATATAGTGGTAAATGCTAAAATAAAATAAAGTACTGAGTTGTGTTAGAAAGTGATTGGAGATACTAATTTAAATAGGGTGACCAGGAAAGGCCTCGCATAAACAATTTATTTGATATCGAGGGCCTTGATGATGAGAAGAGGCCAGCTCTGAGCACATCTGGAAGAAAAGTTTTTTAGACAGTGAGAACAAGTGCATGACTTTGAGGTGGGATTGGATTTGGTGAGTTTGAGGAATAGGAATAAGGACAATGGATGAAGTGTAGCGAGTGGGTAGGTGAGAAGTAGAGATGTAGCTACAGAGAGAGCCCAGGGAAGATCCTGTGGAGCTCATAGGCCATGGCAAGAGATTTGGACAATATAGTTTGCACTTAATTTGAGCTGAATCTGGCTCACCTGACTTTTTATTCCTTTATCTTAGCTCTGCTTCTAGGCATCATATAGAACTAGTGTAGACCCTCTTGCACAGAACAGCCTTATATATTTGAAGACACCTATGCTATCCCTAATGAGACTGTTCAGGGATAAACAATTCCATTTCTTTCTGCTGTTCCTTCTGCAATCTCAGGAGCTGTCCCCATTCTGGCTAATTTCTTTTACACATCACCTGTATTACTCATAAGGGTGGCACCTAGACCACGAATACAGGATACAGTCAGCCTATTTCCTCACCCTTTCTAGGATATGTTTTGTTCATACAATTAAAAATTGTATTTTTTTCTTTTTTCAGCCAATTACACTGTTTAGTCATGTTGAGTTTTCTGCCAAAACCTTTGGATAATTTTCTACATCATCTGTTGCTAAACTATATTTCCCTTCAACCTATATATCTGTGGTGAACATTGTGTTTTATTTTGTTTTGTTTAAAGGGAAGAATCTTAACATTTATTCTTATTATACTTAATATTATTTGACTTAATCCATATGCTAGCCTTTCAAGATCCCTTGGGATGCCAATTTCATCATCTGCTGGATCTGTTATTTTTCTTATCTGCATGTCATATACAAATTTAATAAGTGTATTTTCCAAACACTCACAAAAATCTTTTAAATGTTTTTGGAAGAGGGCTATGGACAGAGTCAAGTAAAAGATCTATAAGAGCACGAACTATCTGTTTCGTTCCTTCTTCCTTCTGTTCATTACAATGCCTGGTAAAGAGTATGTTTAATGGATTCAATTGGAAAAAGTGCTTGGGATCTGTTATAGTTTGAATATCTTCTCCAAACCTCATGTTGACATTTAATTGTCATTGTGATGATATTAAGAAGTGGGACCTTTAAGAGGTGATTACATCATGAGGGCTCTGCCTTCATAATTGGATTAATGCTATTATCACAAGAGCAGCTTAGTTATTGCAGGAGTTTGACTCCCTTTTTCTGTCTTGTGCTCTATGGCCCTCTCGCATCATGTAATGCTTTTTGCCATGTTTTGATGTGGCAAGAAGGCCCTCACCCAGTGTGGCCCCTAGATTGTGGACTTCCTAGCCTGCAGAATCATGAGCCAAATAAATATCTTTTCTTTATAAATTACTCAATCTGTGATATTCTGTTATATCTGCAGAAAATAGACCAACACAAGTTCCCTTTTAGCCATACTGATCTCTTTAGTAAATGGTTGTTCAGATACGTCCTCAGATTTCTCTCCTGAAAGTACTCTTTCATTCTCTAACATAAGGCTAGGCAACAAATTTTCCAAATTTTTACCCTCTGTTTCTCTTTTACTTACAAATTTCACTTGAAGGTCAATCTTTTGCTGCCATAACTGAATGTAAGCTATTAAAATACCCCCACCACTTCTTGAGTGCTTTACTGCTTAGAAATTTCTTCCACCAGATACCCTGTCACTCCTAACTTTGGCTCTCCAGAATCCAGGGTCATGCCCTAGAATTTCCCTGCCTTCAGAGCCATGATCTAAACAAAAACTCTTTTCTTTATAAATTATCCAGCCTCAAGTATTTTGTTATAGCAACACACACAAAACCAAGACAAATGCCATTCACCTTTACTGAGAAGAAAGAAATAAAAGAGACAAAGTTTTTTTTTGGTATTCATAAACTACTATTAGCTCCATTGTAATCCTGATCCACACATAAATATAAACCATTTTTTTAACTTTAGCACTTTTTTTTTTTACAATCAGTAGCATTGAGGTGTTAGCCTGCATATAACTCTATGTATAAGTTGATGCCATTCTTTTATTTTTCCTTGTTCATTGATCTCTTTTTTCCATAATATGTACATAGTTAGGTTGTATATATATGAGTTTGTGAGAAGGTAGGCTATGTAGTTACATTGTTTTCTCTAGATTCTTCCTCCCTTTCCTCCTTATGGAGAAATAACATAGAATTTCATTTTAATCTCTTGAGCTGCGTTTCCTTGAAGAGTCTTTTGCCACTGAATCACATTTTCTTCTGTAGTTCAATCTCAGACTTTTAAAACTTCAACTGTGTTCAGTTTTTCTTTCCCTGCTGATCATCCAGGGACAGTTTTCTCCTAGGACATCATTTTTTCTTTCTTTTCTTTCTTTCTTTCTTTTTTGTTTTTTGAGACAGGGTCTCATTCGTTGCTCAGGCTGGAGTGTAGTGGTGTATTGCTCACTCTAGCCTTGATCACCTCCCAGGACTCAGGTGATCCTCCCACCTCTGCCGCTCCAGTAGCTGGGACTACAGGCGCACGCTACCATGCCTGGCTAATTTTTGTTGTTTTGTTTGTTTGTTTGTTTTTGGTAAACATGGATTTCGCCATGTTTCCCTGGCTGGTCTTGACCTCCTGGGCTCAAATGATCCACTGCCTCAGCCTCCCAAAGTGCTGGGATTACAGGCGTGAGCCGCTGTGCCCAGCCCATTATTTTCATTTCACAAACCTCTCCTTGTCTGTAAGACTTAGGTTCAGAGTGGAAGTTCCTCTAGTTATTTCATCTCTTTGGAAGATGGCATTGTCAGTGAAGCCAAAGTTAATCAAGAATTATACTAGCTGAATGAAATCCTTAGTAAGTGTCTGAATATTTAAAGCCCCGTCATTGCTCTTTCTTATTCATTCCCACCAAGTTCTTTCTGTTGCTTCCTATGAAAGCATATTCTCCATCCTATGCTACAATCGCAAGTTTACTTCTTTTATAACTCATGTTCTGTGTCAGTCTGTAAAACATCTGAGATTATGAGACTATGAGAATTGTTTATGACCTATGTCTTAATGATTATTTCAATTGAAATGATTTGGATCTGCAATCACAATATCATTCTTGTTTCTATATGACTTAGACAAGAATTGTTTGCTTGCAGAAAACAGGAACCTACTGAGACTAACTTGAACTTAAAATAGGGGCATTTAATGAGAGACTATAGGGGTATGTCATAGACTATATAGCCAAAGAGACTAGTTCAGCTCTGCAAGGAACTCAGTTGACATCTGGACAGTTGGGGATTGATTTCATTCTTTCTGTTCTCCTGTGCTTCTTGCAGTGTGTCTGCACCATTCTCCAGCTTCTGCAGCCCCACATTTTCTGCTTTGGCATGCATATAGCAGAAAACAACAATCTTATCTCCAATGCACATGACCTCCAGATCAAGTGTCCAATCCTGGAAACTCAGTCTTGGTACCTCTACTTTAAACTCTCTCCCACATCTGATTGCCTTGGCTTGGCCTATGATTTACTTTCTTTGGTGTCACAAATCACTCTTGGTCCAGTCATTTGGAGCTGGAGAGAAAAGGGTCGTTGAATACCAACAGACTGTGGAAAATTATTTTTCTAAGAAGGGTGTGAGGGCAGAACAGAAATGGTTTGGCATTTCCACATTAGAACTGCCATTCTCTACTCTGTTTATTTCTGTTTTTATTTTACTTTCTCCACAATCACATTAAGTAGTTTCCAGCCAAACACAATCTTATACTTTTTTGTAAGATACACTCTCATCTTAGACTTGTCTTTCATTACAATATTTTTTTGTGTGTGAATATAATAAAATTATTTATTTATTTAATTGACACATAATAATTGTACATATTCATGGGGTACAGCATGATGTTTTGATACATGTATACATTGTGTAATGATCAAATCATGGTAATCAGCATATTCATCACCTTAAACATTTATCATTTCTTTACTGTGAGAGCATTCAAAATCCTCTCTTCTAGCTATTTGAAATATACAATGCATTTTTATTAGCTATAGTCATTCTACTCCATAAATAGAACACCAGAACTTACTCCTCCTAACTGTAACATTGTTCCCATTGACCAACCTCTTCCCATCTCCTCCATTCCCACATTCTTCCCAGTCTCTGGTAACCACTATTCTACTATCAACTTCTATGAGACCAAGTTTTTTAGATTTCATGTATGAGTGAGATTGTGTAGTATTTGTCTTAATGTGCCTAGCTTATTTCTCTTGGAAGACTGAATATCAACATGCAAAAGAATGAAATTTGACCCCTATTTCTTACTATATAAAAATCAACTCAAAATAAATTAAAAGATTCAAATGTAAGGCCCAAAACTATGAAATTACTAGAAGAAAATTCAGGAGAAACACTACACGACAGCAGTCTGGGCAAGGATGTTTTTACACTAAGCCTCAAGAGCATGAGCAACAAAAACAAAAATAAACAATTGGGACTACATCAAACCAAAAAGCTTCTTTATAGCAAAGGAAACAAATCAGTAAAGTGAACAGACAGCCTGCAGAATAGGAGAAAATATTTGTGAATTATATACCTGACAAGGGATTAATATCCAGTATTTATAAGGAATTCAACTCATTAGTAAAAAACATAATCTGATTTAAAAATGGGCAAAAGACTTGAGTAGTCTTTTCTCCAAAGAAGACATACAGAGGGCCACCAGGTACATGAAAAAATGCTCAATATCATTGTGTTAGTCTGTTCTCATGCTGCTCATAAAGACATACCAGAGACTGGGCAACTTATAAAGAAAAAGAGGTTTAACAGACTCACAGTTCCACTTGGCTGGAGAGGCCTCATAATCATGGTGGAAGGCAAAGGACGAGCAAAGTCATGTCTCACCTGGCAGCAGGCAAGACAGCGTGTGCAGGGGAACTCCCATTTATAAAACCATCAGATCTCTTAAGACTTATTCACTATCATTAGAACAGCATGGGAAAGACCCACCCTCATGATTATGTTACTTCTCACTGGATCCCTCCCACAACACATGGGAATTATGGGAGCTACAATTCAAGATTTGAGTGGGGATATGGCCAAACCATATCAGTCACTAACCATCAGAAAAATGCAAATCAAAACCACAATGAGATATCATCCTGTTTTTTTTTTTTTTTTTTGAGATGGAGTTTCGCTCTTGTTGCCCAGGCTGGAGTGCAATGGCACAATCTTGGCTCACCACAACCTCCACCTCCCAGGTTCAAGCAATTCTCCTGCCTCAGCCTCCTGAGTAGATAGGATTACAGGCATGCACCACCATGCCCACCTAATTTTGTATTTTTAGTAGAGACAGGGTTTCTCCATGTTCGTTAGGCTGGTCTCGAACTCCTGACCTCAGGTGATCTGCCCGCCTCAGCCTCCCAAAGTGCTGGGATCACAGGTGTGAGCCACTGCACCCAGTGATATCATCTTACCCCAGTTAAAATGGCTATTATCAAAAAGACAAAAAATAATGAATGCTGGTGAGGATGAGGAGAAAGGGAAACTTACACACTGTTGGTGGGAATGTAAATCAGTACAGCTATTATGGAAAACAGTATGGAAGTTTCTCAAAAAATTAAAAGTAGCTCTACTGTATGATTCAGCAATCCCACTACTAGGTATATAGCCAAAGAAAATGAAATTAGAATATCAAAGAGACATCTACGCTCCCATGTTTATTGCAGTACTATTCACAATAGCCAAGATGTGGAATCAACCTAAATGCCCATTAATGGAAGAATGGATAAAGAAAATGTGGTATATATACACAGTGGAATACTATTCAGCTATAAAAAGGGAAGAGATCCTGTCATGTGCAACAGCATGTATAAGCCTGGAGGACATTACATTAAGTGAAATACGTCATTCTAGTTTTGGAGGGGGTTTGTTTTTGTTTCTGTTTTGAGACAAGGTCTTGCTCTGTTGCCTAAGCTGGAGTGCAGTGGTGTGATCATAGCTCACTGCAACCTCAAACACCTCGGCTCAAGGGATCCTCCTACCTCAGCCTCCTGAGTAGCTAGGACTACAGGCACTCACCACCATGCCTGGTTAATTTCATTCCGGTGTGTAAAATCATGATTTAGAACTTAAATTTCATTCATTAATATCTCCCATATTCTCCTCGTTTTTCCTAAAGGGAATCAATAAAATTATCCCCTGTTTTCTAAAATGTATCAGTTTCCCTCCAGTGATATTATTCCCGAAGATACTTCCTCAGTCTCCCTGCAGGTATCAGCATGACTGGGTAGCCGTCCTGGGCATATGCCTGAGAAAGATTAGCCCTCTTTGGTTTACTGTGGTTGCCTTTAGGTTCTACAACAAGGAGTTACCGTCACCAAAATATACCAACACCCCTCCCACGGTAAGTATTAGGTATTCTTGAACTACCAGGACTGTTCAATTCCTTTCCAGCATTTTTTTCTTCCTCAAGGAGAGTCTGGCCACTTCCTATTTCCCCTTCAGCACATCCGTAATGTGTGTCTCCAGTGGGCCAGCATGTTCTTTTTCTTTGTTATACTCCTACACTCTTAATTACACGAATCTAATTATGATTCTCCTCTCCTTCAGATTCAGGGGAGAAGGCTCCTACCTATTATGTATTTTCAGTCCAATAGAATTTCTTCACTTTTGCTTTTTTTTGCCTTTTCATTCATCTCTCTATTTACCATTGGATCAAGTTTTGGCCCTCTTTACTTTTAAAGTCAGGATCTTGTACTTTAAAATTTTTCTCTTATATTATTTGGATTACTTATGCTTTTTTGGCCTCAGATGCTCTCTCAGAGGCCAAATAATTTTTTTCAGGCCTCTTTATATTTGCAAGAATGTTAGTTAGCTAGATAGCGTACAACATAGTTTATGCTTGCTCCTGACAGGAAAACCAAGTTAGTTTTTTCTCTGTTTGTCACTGAACTAGTGCCATGAATTTTGGTTGGTATTGAGATATTAAGATCGATAGCCTCCGAGGTAAGATGGACCTCTATGATACTAGGCAAGTTCCTAAAACTCTGTAGGCCTCAATTTCCTTGTCAGTAAAATGGGGATAATAACAGTTCCTACTACATAGAATTGTTATGAAGATTAAATAAAAATGTAATTAATCGGCTGGGCACGGTGGCTCACGCCTGTAATCCCAGCACTTTGGGAGGCCGAGGCAGGTGGATCGCGAGGTCAGGAGATTGAGACGATCCTGGCTAACACAGTGAAACCCCGTCTCTACTAAAAATACAAAAAATTAGCCAGGCGTGGTGGCAGGCACCTGTAGTCCCAGCTACTCGGGAGGCTGAGGCAGGAGAATGGCGTGAACCCGGGAGGCAGAGCTTGCGGTGAGCCGAGATCACATCACCGCACTCCAGCCTGGGCAACAGAGCGAGACTCTGTCTCAAAAAAAAAAAAATATATATATATATATATATTGTAATGAATCCTGAATTACTATGAGTTGAATACTTATTACATAGTAAGTGTTCAGTAAGCGCTAGCTTTATTATTGTTGTGATTACTTTTTCTAGGTTGTAAGCTGCTTGAAATTGTGAACAACACATATGTCAAATGTTATTAAGCAATTAGTACTTAACACAAGTTTATTATTATCCATTTATATAACAGTTACAAGTAGTGATAAGAATGCCAGAAAAAGAAACACATTGAAATTAAGATTATTGCATTTGGCTGGGTGCAGTGGCTCATTCCTGTAATCCCAGCACTTTGGGAAGCCAACGTGGGAGGATTGCTTGAGCCCAGTTCAAGACCAGCCTGGGCAACAAAGCAAGACCTCATCTCTATTATTAAAAAAAAAAAAAAGACTATTGCATTTGATTCTGGTTTCATTATGTTACACTTCTTTATTTCCTTCAAGTTGATGAGTCACACTTATGCAGTTTTTTTCCTCCTAATGTGACTTTAACATTCTTCTTGTAAAATATCACTCATTTCTGAAACTTATTTGTCTTTTTTTTGCTGGAATTCAAACTCAAATGCCACCATTATTTTTAAGTGTCATCTATGTGCCGGGCTCTGTGCTAGGTACTTGAACATACCTAGCTATTATCTCCCTTTCATAGATTAAAAAAAACAAGGTTCAGAGAATCCAAGTGAATGGCTCAAGATCATCCAATTAGTAAGTAGTAGCTGAAAGAATGACAAATAAGTCTTAACCGTAAACCAGTGAGAAAGAACTTTAGGAGCAATATGATCAAATAGTATGGAAGAATACGCAGAGAGAGTTATTTGCTTTTCTTCAAAAAAGGGTGGGGAAGAGAGTCAGGAAAGTCTTTGTGAAGGAGAGGAAATGTAATCTACTAGGTGGCCAGTCAATCCATAAACAACTGGAGTTGACTAATGTGGAAAAATATTTTTCTTTTTATTTCTTCTGTTCTCAGTTGTGTATAATGGTTTATGTCTATGATATATAGTGCAAAGTAAATAAATTACCATCAAATAGAAGATTAAATGGTAAACATGAGAGAAAAATGTTTTATTTTGTGATATGCAGATTATAAGTATATTCACAGGCCTTTAAAATATAAAGAAGGTGTAATGGAAGAAGACCCATTGTCAAGGTTTTCAATGATAGTACCTGTGTCCTTTTACCAAGTTTACTTACAGCTTTCATAATATAATACTAATCCTTGAAATGCTTGGTAAATATGCCAATTCTGGGTACAAATGAATCCTCCACTTCTGAAGGCTTGGTGTGGACTCCGATTTAGGTCTCCAATACATGTCCAGCGATTTTTGGTGCCCTTTTGGGAAATACACCACTTGGCATGATCCTGATAAGAACTGAAATAATAGTGTCGTGATAACTTAATTGCTTTTATATTGTAGACATGGTAAGGAAGGGAGCAGTTTGAAGGAAGCTCTTGTCTTTTTCGCTGCCAGGTTTCTGTTAACAAGTGTGTCTTCAGCCGTTGAGCCATCCAGGCTGCAAAGATGTCTAGGGTTTAGGAGGAGAAAGATAGTGAGGTTGGTATTTACACTTAGATTAGTCCCTGAAAATATACTCTGGAATGGAAATCATCTTTCACCCCTGATATGTGGATGTCACGAGCACAATAATAACAACATAATTGAGATAGTGGATGAGAAAACATTTTGTAAATGCTAAAGTGATGTGCAAATGTAAGTTATTATCATCATTACTATGATGATGTTGGTGTTTGCAGACATCTTCTGTTCTATAAAACGAATGAAGCAATATATGTCTTTGTCCTGGAAAGACCTTTGGAAAAAATTAGTCTAGAGAAGGAATCAGGGCCAGTTTCTAGGGAACTTTGTAAATCATGCCAAAATGTTTGGATTTTCCTGAAATCAGTGGAGAGTTTTTAAAGGAATGTTAGTAAAGAATTAATAGAAACTGGTTTATGATCATAAATATCAGTTGAGAGGCAATGGGCAGGATGAATTGGGAAGGACAGGTTAGAAAGAAGAAAGGAAAAACATAAGGCTATCATAATAACTGTGTCAGTAAACACAGGTGTGACCCATGGCAGTGGCAAAGAGTTTGGAGAAGATACAATACATGTGAGTGTTATTAAGGATCTGGAACTGACTGAATTTGATGGTTTGATAGAAGGGTCAGAAAAAGAAGAGATGGGGAGTGACTGGGTAACTATGCAGAATACAAGAAAAAGTAGATTTGTAGGGGATGATGATGCAGTGAGTTTGGCATGTTGAACTTGATGTGGCTGTACCACCTTCAAGTAGAAATGTCTCACTTGCTGTTAAATACATCAGTCAGTATAGAGGTCTGGGGTAGAGATGAAGACTTGAGAATCATTGGAGGGCTTGCTGGAATTGCCCAGCATGGGTATGTAGAATGAGATAAGGAAGGGTAGGGACCACATGGCAACCCAGTCACCTAAAGAGTAGTCAGAGGAAGAGGACCTGGCAGAAGAAACTTAGAAGTGGGAGGAAGACCAGGGGACTGCGTATTCCCCAAAATCAGTGAAGGTGAGAGTTTCAAAAAGGAAAGAATTTCAACAGTGCCACATTCTGCAGAGACTCTCTCTGTCCTGTCAAGTTTGAGATCTCTAGTACCTAACACAGGACTTGGCTAGTAGTAGGCATTCAGTAAATTTTATTCAACGTATAAAGGAAGGAAGCAAATAAGCAAGGAAGACAGTGAGGTCATCTAAGACAGCCATTGGTGACTGGGGAGAGATTCAAGAGTCTACAGACAGAAGCAAGACTGCAGTGAAGGAACATTGAGCAAGTGAAGGCCCTGATGAGTTTTAAAAAAATAAATCTGAAAGAAAAGGAAAAATAGAGCTATAGATGCTTTAGAGTTGAGGGAGGGTTTTTAAGCATGTTTGTATGTTATGAGAAAGTAGCCTGGGGAGTGGGAGAGCTGAAACGGAACAGAGAACAGATCAGGTGGACAAATCAAGGTATGCTGAGGCTGAGATAGGTTTCAGAGCATAGGGGGTGCGTCACTTCTTTGGGGGTGGGGGAAAACCCTGCAAAAAGGAAGGAGAACAGATAAGATTGTTGGAGGGGTGTGGGGGGGGCATATTGAAGTGGTTTCTCCCTAGTGATCATTGTTCTATTTATGAAGGAGAAAAGGAAGCTATGAGTGAGGGGGCAGAGTAGTGTAAAGGGCTTGAGAGTAAAGAAGGCTTAAAATAACTGCTCAGGGAATGGAAGAAATGGAGATGGCTATGGCCCCTTGCCAAGCAGAGGATGGAGACTGTGAGTTTTCACTGGCCCCTGGCTGGATGGTTGCGAGATACTTTTGTGGTTGACTCAGCAACCTGGTTATTCAAGTATAGCAGGCTGATGTTCGAACTGATCCGTGACTTTCCTTTTTCCTTTTCTTTTGCTCCCTTTTTCCATCTCTCTTTCTCTGAATACTCAAAATATTTCTCTAAGCTATCCCTAGTCAGTTCAACAGCAGAATTATATAGCATGTTGTTTGATGATGGTCTTTCATACCGTCAAGAAAAGAATCCGACTTTGCAAAATGGAGGAATTTTTGTCCCTGGGCTGACTGAAGTGTGGTGAGGAGCCTGCCAGGAATCTCTGATGAGCTGGCCCTGGTGCACAGCTGGGGCATGTGAATGAGCTCCTGGTGAAAGGTGGCTGGGATGGAACAGCTATAGACGTTGGGGTTGCAGACCAAGAGCTGAGAATCTGAATCAAGAAACAGTAAAGAAAAGTTGAGAATTAAGACACAAATGGAAATACCTGCTGTTATTATAGATCTTTTTGTGGATTTAAAAACAAAACAACACAAAAACAAAGGCATTTCTTTCTTTAAACCAATAGCCTTCAAATAACTTTTTGTTTAAATAACTGACACCTGTTAAGCACTTCCTAGTTTCCAGACATGGTCCTACAAGTTTTACATGGGTTTATTCATTTAATCCTCACAGCAACCATATTGTCAGGTAAATTCTGTTGTTATCATTATCTTTACTTTATAGATGAATTAACTGAGAATTTACATCACACACCCAAGATTATAAAGTTTGTAATTGATGAAATTGATATTCGAACCCAGGTAATCTGGCCTTGGAGACCATATATTTTTTCTTCTAAATGTACATATACATATACAAAAGTTGAGAACTCCATGTACCAAGCAGCTTTAAGAATCATCAGCTCCTCAGTGTGCATGCCTAATCTCTGTGATATTCGGCATCATTACATGATTTCAACTAGTGAGACTAGAGCTTGACTTGGGTGAGGAGCTCAGTGATCCTTGCCATAAGATGGAAATTTGATGAGAAACATTTTCTAAATTTCCTGTTTCTATAGGCAAGTTGCTTTTCACTACTATTTAGCTACCAACCTGTCCCTACTTCTCCTTTCCCACCACAGTTTGCCAAATCTAAGAATTTTTCGCTGAGCTTGAAATCTTAAAAGGAGATTATCTGGCTCAGAGGTGTCATGTTGGTGGCCTACAAGGAACATGTGGCCTGGAAAACTTCAAAAACAAAATTAAGATTGAACTCATATTTGGAAATCAGTTTCTCTCTCTCTCTCTCTCTCTCTCTGACACACACACACACACACACACACACACACACACACCCTAGGTTTCTGGTACTTCATGAGAAATATGGAGCTCTGTAATCATTAGGCTTGTATTCCTGTAGAGCCACAATATGTTGGAACTGAGGCTTTAAGGGAAGCTAGGTGAGTCAACACCCCAGTTCGTCACTATCCTCACTTCCCATGTAACATGTCTGTTTCACTCATATATGTTATCTACCAGGCCCCTGAATACATTTGAAACTACTGCCCTGATCGAGTTCAACAACTGCACTGGTAGATTAAGAGCCAAAGCCCAGTAAGCGAGCCTGCCCAAGACCTCACCATGGCAAAGCCAGCATTAGAATCTAGGTATCAGAGGGTCTATGAATAGATTAACAGATGAAGTGACACATTTATGAATATATTTCCAAATCCTTTCTTCAACATAGTTATCTGTTTTTTTTCCTCACATACTTTAGTTTTACCTATTGCCTCATACTGGTTGTACTTGAAAGTTATGCAGATGCCACTTTGTCCATTTCGTCTCCCTGTGGGTGGATAATCATAGCCTTCTTCCGGAATTGGAGGAAACTGAGGGATGGAATGAATCAGCCAGAACCCTTGAACTCTGTTCCACAGCAGTAAACCTACCAAAGACACATTTAACAAAGATAAATCAGAAAAACAAAGCTTCTTTTATAATAGGGTTCACAGTGGCAACATTTAAGCCCATTTATGCTTCAGACTAGTGTTTTATTAGGCTAATAATCACAAGGATCATGCTTATTTTTCAAAGATTTCAAATACAATTCTGGCACATATCACATTGCCTGATTACTGATAAAAAGCCACCACGAAAAGGGAACCAAGGTAGCCATCCTGTGAAGAGTTAAGAGGAATTTCATTTTGAAATCACAAGGAAAATTTGTTTTGGCAGAATGCAAATTTGCTAAATTGGAATTTGACCTTGTTAAACTATACAGTCACCTAGCAAGATTTAGATAGTGTCTTCACTGCTAAGCAGCTAGGCTCTTTTCAAAAGCTGACTAAAAAACAGAGTTGAAAGAGAAAATATCAAATGAAGAAATGTACTCACAATAATTTGTTATAAAAAACTGCTGCCCATTTATTGGCAGAAGAGTCACTATTTCTACAAGCCCAATAAAAGAAGCAAAGAGAAAAAAAGGAAGCTGTGCTAAAGCATCCTAGTTAATTACATTTGTAAAAATCTCTAGAGCAAAATAAACAACTTGAAAGCCAATAAGGAAGAAAATAGAAAGATTTTTATCATTTTGTGACATACCAAAAAGAACTTTGTAAAACAGACATCTGACTATTTTTGTGTTTAGAAATTTATCATGGTAGGTTTGGTATGATAGCTAGACTTTCCAGTTTGCATATGACTATGCAAACATAAGATTCACTCGTGTTTGCCTAATTGTTTTTTTTTTTTGCAGGAGACTGGAGCTTTATTATTACTCAGTTAGTCTCCCTGAGCATTCAGGGATCAGAGTTTTATTTTATTTTATTTTATTTTTTTTTTTATTTTTTATTTTTTATTTATTTATTTATTTATTTATTTTTTTATTTTTTATTGATCATTCTTGGGTGTTTCTCGCAGAGGGGGATTTGGCAGGGTTACAGGACAATAGTGGAGGGAAGGTCAGCAGATAAGCAAGTGAACAAAGTGCTCTGGTTTTCCTAGGCAGAGGACCCTGCGGCCTTCCGCAGTGTTTGTGTCCCTGGGTACTTGAGATTAGGGAGTGGTGATGGCTCTTAACGAGCATGCTGCCTTCAAGCATCTGTTTAACAAAGCACATCTTGCACCGCCCTTAATCCATTCAACCCTGAGTGGATACAGCACATGTTTCAGAGAGCACAGGGTTGGGGGTAGGGTCACAGATCAACAGGATCCCAAGGCAGAAGAATTTTTTCTTAGTACAGAACAAAATGAAAAGTCTCCCATGTCTACCTCTTTCTACACAGACACGGCAACCATCCGATTTCTCAATCTTTTCCCCACCTTTCCCCCCTTTCCATTCCACAAAACCGCCATTGTCATCATGGCCCGTTCTCAATGAGCTGTTGGGTACACCTCCAAGACGGGGTGGTGGCCGGGCAGAGGGGCTCTTCACTTCCCAGTAGGGGCGGCCGGGCAGAGGCGCCCCTCACCTCCCGGACGGGACGGCTGGCCGGGCGGGGGGCTGACCCCCCCACCTCCCTCCCGGACGGAGCGGCTGGCCGGGCAGAGGGGCTCCTCACTTCCCAGTAGGGGCGGCCGGGCAGAGGCGCCCCTCACCTCCCGGACAGGGCGGCAGGCTGGGCGGTGGGCTGACCCCCCCACCTCCCTCCCGGACGGGGCGGCTGGCCGGGCTGAGGGGCTCCTCACTTCCCAGTAGGGGCGGCTGGGCAGAGGCGCCCCTCACCTCCCGGACGGGACGGCTGGCCGGGCGGGGGGCTGACCCCCCCACCTCCCTCCCGGACGGAGCGGCTGGCCGGGCAGAGGGGCTCCTCACTTCCCAGTAGGGGCGGCCGGGCAGAGGCGCCCCTCACCTCCCGGATGGGGCGGCTGGCCAGGCGGGGGGCTGAACCCCCACCTCCCTCCCGGACAGGGCGGCAGGCTGGGCGGTGGGCTGACCCCCCCACCTCCCTCCCGGATGGGGCGGCTGGCCAGGCGGGGGGCTGACCCCCCACCTCCCTCCCGGACAGGGCGGCAGGCTGGGCGGTGGGCTGACCCCCCCACCTCCCTCCCGGACGGGGCGGCTGGCCGGGCTGAGGGGCTCCTCACTTCCCAGTAGGGGCGGCCGGGCAGAGGCGCCCCTCACCTCCCGGACGGGGCGGCTGGCCGGGCGGGGGGCTGACCCCCCCACCTCCCTCCCGGACGGAGCGGCTGGCCGGGCAGAGGGGCTCCTCACTTCCCAGTAGGGGCGGCCGGGCAGAGGCGCCCCTCACCTCCCGGACGGGGCGGCTGGCCAGGCGGGGGGCTAACCCCCCCACCTCCCTCCCGGACGGGGCGGCTGGCCGGGCGGGGGGCTGACCCCCCCACCTCCCTCCCGGATGGAGCGGCTGGCCGGGCAGAGGGGCTCCTCACTTCCCAGTAGGGGCGGCCGGGCAGAGGCGCCCCTCACCTCTCGGACCGGGTGGCCGGCCAGGCGGGGGGCCGAACCCCCACCTCCCTCCCGGACAGGGCGGCAGGCTGGGCGGTGGGCTAACCCCCCCCACCTCCCTCCCGGACGGGGCGGCTGGCCAGGCGGGGGGCTGGCCCCCCCACCTCCCTCCCGGACGGGGCGGCTGGCCGGGCGGGGGGCTGACCCCCCCACCTCCCTCCCGGACGAGGTGGCTGCCGGGCGGAGATGCTCCTCACTTCCCAGACGAGGAGGCTGCTGGGCGGAGGGGCTCCTCACTTCTCGGGCGGGGCGGCTGCCGGGCAGAGGGTCTCCTCACTTCTCAGACGGGGCGGCCGGGCAGAGACGCTCCTCACTTCCCAGACGGGGCGGCAGGGCAGAGGTGCTCCCCACATCTCAGACGATGGGCTGCCGGGCAGAGACGCTCCTCACTTCCCAGATGTGATGGCGGCCGGGAAGAGGCGCTCCTTGTTTCCTAGATGGGATGGCGGCCGGGCAGAGACGCTCCTCACTTTCCAGACTGGGCAGCCAGGCAGAGGGGCTCCTCACATCCCGGACGATGGGCGGCCAGGCGGAGACGCTCCTCACTTCCCAGACGGGGTGGCAGCCAGGCAGAGGCTGCAATCTCGGCACTTTGGGAGGCCAAGGCAGGCGGCTGGGAGGTGGTTGTAGCGGGCCGAGATCACGCCACTGCACTCCAGCCTGGGCACCATTGAGCACCGAGTGAACGAGACTCCGTCTGCAGTCCCGGCACCTCGGGAGGCCGAGGCTGGCCGATCACTTGCGGTTAGGAGCTGGGGACCAGCCTGGCCAACACAGCGAAACCCCGTCTCCACCAAAAAAAATACGAAAACCGGTCAGGCGGGGCGGCGCACGCCTGCAATCGCAGGCACTCGGCAGGCTGAGGCAGGAGAATCAGGCAGGGAGGTTGCAGTGAGCTGAGATGGCAGCAGTACCGTCCAGCTTCGGCTCGGCATCAGAGGGAGACCGTGGAAAGAGAGGGAGACGGAGAGGGAGAGGGAGAGGGAGAGGGAGAGGGAGAGGGAGAGCTGTTTGCCTAATTGTTAGATTAAAAACCAAATGCCTTCTAGTTATTTTTTTTTTCAAAGTGCCTATTTTAAGAAAGCATACTGTTGTTCTTTGGGTGGAAATAGAATCAATACCTGTGTCAAGGTGGAAAATACTGAAAGTTCTGTTGTGTAACAGAACTGGATAACCTTCAAGAGTTCTCCTCTGTGCAGATGAGTGTGCCAGTTTGCTGGAATCCTATCCTCCTGGTACAAATGCCATAGGATATTAGGGCATCTGTTGGCCAAGAGAACCCCTCCACTTGATATTGTGCCCTACTTCTTTAGAGCCATTTCCCCAAAGCCTTGTGGCAGTTAGCAGGGTAGAGCAGGAATGGTGTGGGAGATTGTTGGAGGAGAGGTTGAAGGATGTAGCATGTTATGAAAATTGTTGGGTTCCCAGTAAATAGGGCATTCAGGAGAGCAACTTTGCTAAATAAAAAGCTTTCAAAGTTCATGACCTTTGTCAGCCATTACAAACTACATTCTAAATCAGAGGCTGCAAACTGGCATCCTCTGAGCCAAATCCAGCCTGTGGATACATTTTATTGCACTTGCAGAGTATTTTTTAAACTTTGAATTTAGTGCCAACATTTAAAAACTGGGGAGTTTTTCCACAAATATTAATTTTCAACATCTCCTGGAAAATTGTGTCCGTATCAGGCAAGTTGAATAGTAACTGCCTCCTTTCACTTGCTGACATCATTTGCCTGCTCCCTTGAAGGCATTTGAATTTGGAATCTTCTGAATACTTGTTGCCATGGAAAGTTATTTATGATATACGAAATTGAAAAAAGGTTGAAAAATAGTCATTACAGTAGTTTTGTAAAAATGTTTTAAAATATGTATTTTAGAAAAAGTAGAAAGGATTAAATATGGTTTATCTAATGGGCATTAGGATTATAGATTTTTTTGTTTACCTGTATTTTGAATTTTTCTGTAGTTCACAAACACATATGCAAAGTTTAGAAATAAAAAAATTGTGAAAGTATAATAAAAATTATATGTGATAATGTAAATAACATGATAAAAATTAATATAAAAAGCTATTTAAAATACTTTTTCAAAAATGTATATTTCCAAGGGAACTGTATGTTAAGAAGAGCTCATTTTACTCTCTATAAATTATACTTCAGTAAATCTGACTAAAATGTGTTTGTACATATATACTACATGAACATATACATATATACATATTCATGTGCATATATATATATATATATATATATATATATATATAAAATTGCTGGTGTGTGTGTGTGTCCTCAGTATCAGTACCTGGATTCCTGCTGCTGCAAAGCAAATATTTTAACATATGTTAAGAAATAAAATGGGATTTCTAAAAATGAGATTGCCAAGTCAAATCATATAATTATATTATAACCAGTGATATAGAAGTCGTACATTTCAATAACTCAAATAAACTATTAAGAAGAAAGGCTATCTATTTAGTATGGAATATAAGGATATTCAAGATGAAATATTTAAGAAATTGTTGATTTCCAATAGGAAAGAGAAACCAAGAATCTTTGTCATACCTTTGGTGTGTCCATACTTTCTGCTGTAATTCACAGGTTTAGGGACTCCATCATTGTATATTAGATAGGCTGTGTTGTTACTCTGCAGGAATATATTAGGGTTATAATGGCGTAAATCTTCCACTTACAAACGCCCACAACATTTCTACCAGCTACCCAGCCTGCAATACGTTGCTTTCATTAATACACATGAGAAGTCATCTATTCCCCTAATAGGCAGCTTCCCCATCAATATGAAGCCTGTGACATGAAAGACAGGGGAAAGGAAGTCCATTTTTAACTGTGCATGATTTTTACTCATGTGACAGGAGCCCTGTGCATTGTGATCTGTGTGTGAGGGCAATGTTCCTATTTCTCTTGGTTGTTTTGGAACCAAGTTTCTGATTAAGCAACCAGTGTATAATAAAGGAGTACTGAATTATTTGTTCAGGAAATGAAGTAGGAACAACCAACCAGGGATTACATCTGAGGTTTTTTCCATTGATATTATAGGCACAGTGCAGAACTGGCTGTCAGGATCTGATTTTCTCTGCACACTTTGTGCTTCACTTCACTGCTGGGTAGTAGCGTTGTGTTTAATCAGGATTCCTCATTATCTGCTCTCCCTTCCTCCCATTATGAGAGGATTTTTCTGCAATCCATTTTTCAGTGTCACTTCACCTTTCCAACTTGATATTTTCCTGCTTTAAAAAAGTGGTGAAATTTACTGTGTGATATTGGATTTCCTCTGGTAAGGCCAAATATGAGTCAATTTTCAAACAGCCAAATCTTAGAGCCAAAATAAAGCTATTATTTCGATAGTATCTATTTTTCATGTTTTAGAAACTTGCTAATATTTGTTCTAGGTGGTTCCATTTAATTTGTGTGATGATACAACTTTAATTGAAGCCAATAATGTCAATATTAAAAAAATCTGAGTGACATAATTAAAAGCAGGAAAGGATAACCTATGTCCTTAAAAAAGGCCTTTGCTTTTTTCTCAGAAAACAAAGTCAATAAAGAAGCCTCTCATAGTTGCTTAATTATATGATGTAATAAAATTTGTTTTTCAATGCACAACATAGTCTGTTGGAGCGTTCTTGTCTACTGTGCTTAGGAATGCCCCGAAAAGTAAGCTGTTTTCTTACCTTCATTTTCCATAATTGATCATAGCTACTGAATGGCATTCATATCATCATTTGGAGAACTCTGAAGAGTTAGTTACTCTGTGAACCTGCACTGAATGTGGTAAGGAGGCCATTTGTGTGCCTTTGGGGTACAACATGGAGGAATTCTGGGATGATCCAGTGAGGAATTTATTTTTTATGATAAATGAAGTTTATTGTTCTAACTGAGTGTAACTGCCAGCTGAGGTTAAGTGGATTGTAGCCTTAGTTGGAAGAGAGGCTATTGATAAAGGGAAAAGATCATGGACTTAAGAGTAGGTAGATGTAGGCATGTGCCTTTGAATAGCTTTATTCCTTTAACACATATGTTCAGTATTGTTTTGACTATTGAGTGTTGAACAAGAGGGGTACAGTCTCTGCCCCCTGTCTAGCAGAAAATATAGTCACACAAGTGCAGGCAATATAGTTTGATAAGTGTTTATGAAGGTACACGGAAGATTCTTATTTGTAAAGGCAAGAGAAGGGAAACAATTCCAAATGTAACCCAGCTATTGGCCTTGGTCACCTTCACATTTGAGATTTAAACCAGTCGGTCTAATCTTGCATTTCACTCTCTGTCAGAGGTTCAATTCCGGGTCGGGGGTGGAGGAGTAATATTCTCACAGTCACTTCTGGCACATAATTCCAGCTTCCAAAGAACACTGAGTCATACCTGGATATCACCAACTGCTGTTGCTCTCTTCTTTTGGCTCTATGCCAATCAGGCATGGAAATCAGTCCCTTTCCTGTCATTTTCCCCCCAGAACCAATCACTCAAGACATTGTATGTGGCAGGTTTTACTAAAGGTAAGAAATATTGAATGCTTTTACATCACCATAAGGCCTTACCCCAGTCTTTCTCCATGTTTCTTATGCTTTTTAATCCCTGGCTTCCTTCTATCCCTTTTTTGTTTAGCAGAGCAGTTTAACTGTGTCTCCCTGCTAGGGTGTGGGGCTACCTTTGCACCTTCAAAGATCATTATTGTATTTGGCCAAGTGAAGGCCTATCTACTCCAACTAAGGCAAATGATAGAGGCTTTACAATGTTGCTCTTTCCTTCTTCCTCCCCTAGCAGTCTCGTTGATGTGGAAAGGAACAATGTAGGCATTATTTTCCCACTAATAGATATGCTCCTGGTCCCCATCCCCAACCTGGAAAGCAGAAGCAGCTGCAGGCGTTTTCATTTTATATAATACGGTTGGCCCTTGGGTTTGAACTGCATGGGTCTATATGTATGCGGGCTTTTAAAAACATATGTTGGAAAATTTAGGGGGAGATTTTTGACAATTTGAAAAAAAAAACTCACAGATGAACCACATAGCCTAGAAATATTTTTAAAAATTAAGAAAAAGTTAGACACGTTATGAATGCATACAATATATGTAGATACTAGTCTATTTTATCATTTGCTGCCCTAAACTATGCACAAATCTATTATCAAAAGTTAAAATTCATCAAAATTTACATATACAAACATAGACCAAACATGTGCCATTCACAGTCAAGAAATATAAACAAACATAAATATGCAGTACTAAGTCATAACTGCATTAAATTAACTGTAGTAATACTGTACTACTGTAATAATTTGATAGCCACCTTTCGTCACCATTGAGGTGAGCTCAAGTCTTGTGAATATCTGCTGAAAATGCCACATGACACTAACAACCTCCATGTGAGCAGTTCTCTCCAGTAAATTGCATACTGTAGTCAAAAGTGATCTCTCACAGCTCTTGCATATTTTTCATCATGTTTGGGGCAATATCAGAAACCTTGAATAAAACCGTAGGACCTATACTGAGTGCCACTGCTGATGCTGGAAATGCTTCTAACAAGCAAAGACAAGTCATGACATTATAAGAAGATGTTGAATTGCTTGATATGTACTGCGGATTGAGGTCTGCAGCTTCAGTTGCCTGCCATTTCAAGTTAAGTGAATCCAGCATAAGAGCCATTGTGAAAAAAGAAAAGGAAATTTGTGAAGCCCTCACTGCAGCTATGCCAGTAGGCATGAAAACCTTGCACTTTTTACAAAATACTTTTATAGCTCATACTTAAAATTAAAATGCAGCTTTTATATGGGTGCAAGATTGCTATAAGAAAGGAATACCATAGACTCTAATATGATTTGAGAAAAAGTGAAGTCACTATATGACAAAGCAGAAGGAAGGTAGATCATCTAAAGCTGGAGAATTTAATACCAGCAAAGGATGGTTTGACAATTTTAGAAAGAGGTTTGGCCTAAAAAAAAAAATTAAGATAACAGGAGAAGCAGCTTTTGCTGACCAAGAGGCAGCAGATGAATTCCCAGATGCTATCAAGAAAATCATTGAGGGGAAAGAATTTCTTCCTGAGCAGGTTTTTAATGCAGATGAAAATTCCTTATTCTGGAAAAAAGTGCCACAAAGGACATTTATTGGTAAGAAAGAGAAGCAAACATCAGGATTTAAGGCAGGAAGGGACAGACTAACTGTACTGTTCTGTGCAAATGCCGTTGGGTTGATAATCAGGACTACACCTATCTATAAAGCTGCTAACTCTTGAGCCTTGAAGTGAAAAGATACATACCAGCTGCCAGTTGTACAATAAGAAGGCCTGGGCAACAAAACCCTTTTTCTGAATTGGTTCCAGTGATGCTTTGTCTCTAAAGTTAGAAGGTACCTTGCCAGTAAGGAACTGCCTTTTAAAGTTCTTTTGGTATTGGATAGTGCCACTGGGCACTAAAAGTCCCATGAGTTCAACACCAAAGGTGTCAAAGTTGTCCACCTGCCCCCAAACATAATGTCTCTGATTCAGCCTCTAAATCGGGTTCATAAGAACCTTTAAGGCTCATTACATATGGTGCTCTCTGGAAAGGATTGTCAGTGCTATGGAACACATGATAGAACACATGAAAGGATTACAGCGTTGAAGATGCCATTTCTGTTATAGGAAAAGCCATGAAAGCCATCAAGCCCAAAACAGTACATTCCTGCTGGAAAAATCTGTGTTCAGATGTTGAGCATGACTTCACAGGATTTATGACAGAGTCAATCAAGAAAGTCATGAAAGAGATTGTGGATATGGCAAGAAAGGTTTGGGGTGATGGATTTCAAGATATGATTCTTGGAGAAGTTCCAAAGCTAATAGACACCACACTAGAGAAATTAACAGAACATAACTCAATGGAACCAGAGCCAGATGATGAGCAAGAAGACATAGAAGAGGTGGTGCAAGAACACAAATCAATATTAGACGCATTCTGATCATTCAAGACTGCTTTTAGGCTGGGTGCAGTGTCTCATGTGTATAATCCCAGCACTTCAGAGGCCAATATGGGTGGATTGCTTGAGTCCAGGAGTTTGAGACCAGCCTGGGTAACATCCTGAAACCCTATCTTTACCCGCCCCCTCCGCCAAAAAAAAAAAAAAAAAAAAAATTAGCCAGGCATGGTGGTGCATGCCTGTAGTCCCAGCTACTCCAGAGGCTGAGGTGGGAGGGTCACCTGGGCCTGGGAGGTCGAGGCAACAGATAGCTCTTATGGTGCCACTGCACTGCAGCCTGGGTGTCGAATGAGATCCTGTCTCAAAAGAAAAAAATAAAAAGATTGCTTTTAACTTCTTTTACAACATGAACCCTTCTGTGATACGGGCACTGAAACTAAAGCAAATGGTGAAAAAAGGATTACTACTGTATAGAAACATTTTGGAGAAATGAAAAAGCAAATAGATAGAATTCATTATGTATTTTCATGTGAAAATTACACTGAGTATGCCTGCCTCTCTTGCTTCCCCTTCCACCTTCCCCACCTCTCCCATCTCTGCCACCCCCGAGATAGCAAGACCAGCCCTTCCCCTTCTTCCTTCTGCTCAGCTGACTCAACAGGAAGATGACAAGGATGAAGACACTTATGATGATCCATTTCCACTTAATGAAGAGTGAATATATTCTCTCTTCCTTAATGATTTTCTTAATAACATTTTCCTTTCTCTAGCTTACTTTATTGTAAGAATATAGTATATAAGATATATAACATAAAAAATACATGTTATTCGACTATTGATGTTATCAGTAAGGCATCCAGTCAAACAGTAGGCTGTTAGTAGATAAATTCTTAGGAAGTCAAAAGTTATACATAAATTTTTGACGGCATGAGGGCCGGCACCCCTACCCCAGCATGGTTCAAGGGTCAGCTGTCGTCTGTTTATTCAAAGCAGGTTTGTTGAGACAAATAATTTTGAAAAGCATCTAGAAAAGTGCTTGGCACGTCACATGTTCTCAAATAGCCTACAGATAAGCTTTAACTTTGTAGCTTGGCTCTGAAGGCTAGTCTTAATGGCAGGTAAATAACATGAATATTACCACACACCATGACAGTTCCGTGTGTATTTTGACTAAATACTCAGATACACATGTGCAGTGCCAGAGGCTAAAACAGGATTGTTGTGGGCATTAAATTACTTGACATATGTAAAGGCCCAGCATACAGTCCAGCATATTATAGGAACAGAGTCATGTTATATATTTACTTGTCTATAAGTTATTGTTAGGAAATGCATACATGAGTATAATTGGATGTTAATCATGGCTTGATTTTACTTGTCACTCCTGGTTGGAAAGCAGTATCTTGAAACTAAGCAACAGATGATGCCTAGAATATTGGGAGCATGCCCATAATAAGCCAGCAGGCCTACTTACCTGTGTCTCTTTGGCTGATTAGCTCATTGCCTGATAAAGTCCAGATATAGCAGGGATAATCTCCATCCAGGCAAGTTAGTTCTAGGGCCTTGAACTAGAGTCCTAGTTTTCAACATATCATTTTGAAAACAATTAATTGAAAGGAAGATCAAGTAGAACCCTTTACTGAGCTCACCACCACTGATTAACACCATGATATAAACAATCCATAACTCATAGCATGTTAATCACAGTTCTGTATTGCCCTGTAACAGCAGAGGCTTCTCTCCCTATTTCTATTAGATGAATAAGCAAACTGACAGGCATTTTGGCAGCCAGAAGACTTCAATATACAATTAATTCACACCTTGCCTAGTGACACCACTGGACATGGTGCCAAGTAAATTTGGCATTGCTGTAGAGTATGATGACATGTTTCCTTAGGTGTTAGTCAGATTGACTCAGATAGTTGTCTTGAGCTGGTCCTGAGCTAGCTCACTTCAAGGTGCTAGGATTGGGGGTTGGGTGGGTGAACAGAAAACTCTGGTGAAGGCTTTGGATTCAGTTTTATGCATTTTATATTATTCAAGTGAACAATTAACTATATAACATACCTTAGAGGCATATGCTTCATATAGCTGTTGTAATGTCCTTCCCAAAACACTCTTGGTGTCATTCATTAGTTGCTCACTCTTCCTCCAGCTTCTAGTTGTAGAGTCTAGGTACAGGTACTCTAACCCAGTCTCTCCACTTTCCTTGTTTTGTCTTTTAGGTAACTTATAAAAAGTAAACCTAACAGACAAAATGATTATGAATTACTAACATTTATTGACTGTTTTCCTGTGGCAGTAACTGTATTACACACTTTAATATATCTCTCATTTATGTTTCACGGAAGGCCTCTAAGGAAAGGGATTTGCTCAAGCTCTTTGCCTCTTTCTTCACTCTTATCTTTGCTCCTCCCCAGAGAAGAAAATAAAAATCTGATTGGATATGTTCTAAGACCTTGGTTATACTGGTGGGTGGAGTCCCTGAAGTGGAAGTCCATATACATTGAGAGTGGCTCTTTCTGTTGCTTCCATGATCCATGTGGCTACAGTGGAGAGAAGGCCAAGGCCCAGACCATGCCGTTGGCTGACTGGATATGAGATTTGGGTTTGGGCTTCAGGAGAGGTGGAAGGTACTTTGAGCCCCTGTCGTAAGCTGCATTCCTCAGCTCAGTTCATCAGAATACTCTGCCTTGATGATTCAGGGCTAAAACCAAGTAATTAAGTAGGCCCTTTCCTTCCTTTACTATTGTTTTCCATTTGTATATCTCCCTTGGATATCTCACAGGGAGGAGAGGTAGCTCAGCCAAGACAGCATTAAGGCATTATTGGATTACCTAGCTCAGCGTTTCTCAGTGTGCTCTATTCACATTTTCGGCCGATCATTCTTTGTTGTGGGAGCTGTCCTGTGCATTGTAAGATCCCTGCCCTCTACCTACTAGATGCCAGTAGCACTGCCAAGTTGTGACAATCAAAATTATCTCCAGACATTATCAAAAATCCTCTGAGGGCAAAATTACCCTCGGTTGAGAACCACTGATCTAGCCAAATACTTTCTAATAGCATGAACCCCACCATTAACCCCTAAACACTCACAGTGCACCAAACATTATAATATATACACTATTACCATACAACAGTGTCACAAACCTGTAAAAGCTTCACACTCTTCACTTGGTCCCCTTCGGTCTTATACTTAATTTAAGTGAACTCTTTCCTGCCCTGCTTATGCTTTCTTACAGGGTCAGGTCCTCACATGTGGCAGGAAACATGAAATTATTCTTTGGTGCTGACTTGATGGTCTCTTTCCTTACCTTTCTCAATAAATGTTAGCAGCTTGGCAACAAGTTGCTTATATTCTCTCTAACAGACATTGCTAAGTAATATGTCCATTCACTTGTGGCAAAAATGATTTTCCATATCAATCACAATTTGGTGGCCCACCAGTGAAGGGTTTGTGAACTATCAGTGTGCCGTGGCACACCAGTTGAGAGCTAGTACTTTTAAACATTTTTCCTAGGTGACTGTCTCTAATTATGTACTCAAGAGTCCTCAATCTGTTTCTAGCCCAGACCTTTCTGCTGAGGTCCAGAGAAACCTAAACTCAAAGATGTCCCATTAACCCCCAACTCCGTATTTTTGAAACCAAATTTATAATATTTTGCTCCAAATCTGCTCATCCCACACTATTAGGGAACATATTCATGCAGTCACAGAAGCAGAAGCCTAAAATTATTTCTTTCTTTTTCTTTCTTGTTTTTTTTTTTTTTTTTTTTGAGACGGAGTCTCACTCTTGTTATTCAGGCTGGAGTGCAATGGCACGATCTTGGTTCACCACAACCTGCGCCTCCTGGGTTCAAGCAATTCTCCTGCCTCAGCCTCCCATGTAGCTGGGATTACAGGCATGCGTCACCATGCTTGGCTAATTTTGTATTTTTAGTAAAGATGGGGTTTCTCCATGTTGGTCAGGCTGGTCTTGAACTCCTGACCTCAGGTGATCTGTCTGCCTAGGCCTCCTAAAGTGCTGGGCTTACAGGCGTGAGCCACCACGCCTGGCCAACCTAAAATTATTTCTTAACATCTCCCTTTCTCCTACCGGCTGCAGCCCATCCATCACCAAGTCTTCTCAGCATGTCCTTCTTTCTATTTCCATGACCGCTTCTTTAACTCAGGTCCACACCTCTTCTCACGTGTAATGCTGCAAAAGTGCTCCTGGTCTCAGTGACTCTAGGCTGCTTCCCATCCATCCAGCCCTCATAGTACTGCCAATGGGTTTCCTAAAGTGCAAATCTGACCATTCACACCCCTGCGTGAAGTCCTCCAATAGCTCCCTTTCAATGTCAAGTTCAAACCTTGTAGCTCAGCACACAGACCCCTTGGCTGTCCCCACCTCTCTAACCTCACCTCCGCTCATCTTCCTGTATTCTCCTGAAGTTCCAGCAATACCAAACTACTTTGCAACTCCCAAATTTCCATGTTGCTTCTTGCCTCTCTACCTCCTCATTGCTCCTTCATTGGCCTGAGATGCTCTTGCACATCCCTTCTTTTTCCAGCTACTTCTTAATTGTTCTTAAAACTTAGCTCAAAAATTACATCCTTAGAGAAGTTTTCTGGGCTTTCTGTTCCCCAGTGTTCCACCTATGCCCTTACCACGTAACTGTGAGGTCCTTGAGGGTAGGAACCATGTTTCGTTCATATTTATATTTTCAAAACTCCACACAGACCTCTGTTGAGCTCAGTAACTGAGGAAAGACTGACTACTGCCTTGAGCATATTTGTGTTCTCTAGCCTGAAGTTTACACAAAAAGCTTGACACCAACCATTATGGCAAACCTAAATATCCCAATTAAAGAGTGAAAAAGTAGTTAAAGCTTTAGGAGAACCCATGACTATAATGCAACACAGCATTTAATGTCTTTGACACTGTACAACAGGCCAATGGCCTACCTACCAATTATGGCAACAGCTGCCTCTGCTTCCAAACAAACCGAGGTTAGGCAAACAGTGCTGTGTGTGACCAGGTCCCCCTTCTCTTTCTCATAAGGAGCAGCACATGCTCCATTTTCAGAAAAAAATAATCTGCCTTCTTTACTCTGTCAGTCTTTCAAAGGATGTTGGAAATGTTCTGTTAGGAAAAGCCATGATGTAATTAAAAGAAATTGCCAGCTGACAGAAGCTGTCAGCTCAATCCCACTTCTGTGGCTACCAGCCTTGCCCCGCTGAGAACAGTGAATCAGGCCCAAGAGGGGCTGCTCAGCTCTTTTTCAGGGGGAAACTCCGTCACTCAGAAGCCTACCCCTGCCTGGGAGTTTGGCCGATTTGCACACTTTAACTTCCTTTATTTGTAAAGGGAGGAAAGAGAATGGACATTCCCCTTAGGAACTTCGCAGTGAGCCAGGCCAACTCTGTACCGAGGCTGTTTGCATGCAGCAGTCCTTCCATTTCATTTACCTACCAGTCCACAGCTTTCCCTTCTTCATTTCTGCATGAAATTGTTGCTGCCCCCAGCACCCCAAAGAGGCCGAGGAAGAGCAAAGCAAAGGATGTTCTTAGCAATCTTGCCATCATTTTCTGTTTCATTTATTTCATGCCACAGCAGGACACTTTCCCCATAGATTGTGGAGTCTGAGTTTCAAGGCGCTCTCAGGCTGTGCTGGCTCTGATGTTTGATTTGATTTACCTGTTCTGTTCGCTGTTCGGGGCATTTTCAGAATGGGATGGATCCCATGTAATTGTGCGATTCTGTCACAACATGCCAGCGTGACTCTGGATGCCTTTGTGCTGAATTGTTGACTGGTTTGCAAAGTCATCAAAAAGTTCTGCAGAAAAAAAGGGAAAGATAGTTAACTCTTTGGACTGAACATTGTTGTATGAAATTCAGTGGGCAGGGGGACTTCATTTTAATAAGTAGATGTTAAATATATTTCATGTCTTCTCCTCCTGTTTGACTCAATGAATGAGAGCAAATGCAGGTGGTTCATACATTAAACAGAAATGATAAAACCTTATGTCTTAGTAATAATTAGGATCTGTCACTTATAATAATCTCTGTCTTAAGGAACCGGTTGCTAAGGGATACTTCAAAGGGTTGCTTCAAAGTAACAGTAAATTTAACTGTATTTTACCAAAGATGTTTACATATTCTCTCCATCTTCCTGGTTTTAGCCACTCAATGTGGTGCTTCACTTCAAAGAGGCTTTGGTGTCCAGTTGGCTGCTATGCAATAGGTAAACATATTGATCACCCACTCTTCAGGTTAATAAAAAATGTTACAAACATCTATTTTGCCCAAACTATGCTTTCTCATTCTCGAAGCTGAATCTGAAGTAGAAAACCAAAATAAAACGGACCACTACCATAACAGCTATAAAAAGGTGAGACCAATTTCTTTGTGAATCAGGGAAGGAGTAGATAGACATATGAAAATAATTTCTTTAATGCATACTTTTGCATCAGTTATTAAAGCTGCCATCATAATAAATAGCAGGTTACATCATGCCTGGAAATAATGCTGCCCCTAATCTGTCTCTCTGATAATCACAATGATAACTATAATAGTTCCAGATCAGAGGATCCAGACCAAACTGAACCCTTGTAAATCAGATTACCTCTGTGGTTGCACTAGAACTGTTCACAATTCTCAGGATTCATAGAAAAGGGGAAGGCTTGTGTCTCTGTCCTAAGACAGAGTTTTGGGAGGAGGACTCTGTACCACCTGCCCAATTACCTGTGGTGCCTGCAAAAAAGGCAGAATTCTAGGACTTATTCCAAACCTGCTACATCAGAATTCTTCCAGTTGGGCTCAAGAATCTATATTTTTAATAAGCTTATTGGTGATGCTGGTGTACCCTAAAGTTTGAAACTCACTGCCCTGAGGCCAAGACTATGCTGTATTTGGTAGATTCACAGCTTTCTGCAGGTTAAATGAAGAAATATTTTTCTTACCCATTCCTCCATTGGTATTATTATTATTATTATTTCGAGATGAAGTTTTGCTCTTGTTGCCCAGGCTGAAGTATACCCACCTCGGCCTGGGAATCCATCCACCGCGGCCTCCCAAAGTGCTGGGATTACAGGCATGAACCACTGTGCCTGTTCTCATTTTGTTTTATATATTTTCTTCCTGTGTTCAGAAAAAAGGATTTCAACAACCCCAATCTTTTTGTCAATTTTTAAAAGTTTTTTAAAAAATTATCAGCTGGACGCAGTGGCTTATGCCTGTAATCCCAAAACTTTGGGAGGCTAACGCAGGAGGATTGCTTGAGCCTGGGAGTTCAAGACCAGCCTGAGCAACATAGCAAGAACGTATCTCTACAAACAATAAAAAAAAAAATTAGTCGGGCATGGTGGCACATGCCTGTAGTCCCAGCTGTTCAGGAGGCTGAGGTGGGAGTATTGCTTGAGCCCAGGAAGTGGAGGCTGCAGTGAGCCATGATGGTACCACTGCACTTTAGCCTGGGCGACAGAGTGAGATTGTCTCAAATATATATATATATATGTATACTGAGAGAGAGAGAGAGAGAGAGAGAGAGAGAGAGAGAGAGATTACTCTTCTCTGTTAAAGTAAAAACAGAGTGTTGCTGTGTCGCCCAGGCTGGAGTGTGGTGGTGCAATCTCAGCTCACTGCAACCTCCGCCTCCCACGTTCAAGTGATTCTCCCACCTCAGCCTCCTGGGTAGCTGGGATTACAGGTGCCCACCACCAGGCCCGGCTAATTTTTGTATTTTTAGTAGAGATGGGGTTTCACCTTTGGCCAGGCTGGTCTCAAATTCCTGACCTCAGATGATCTACCCACCTCAGCTTCCCAAAGTGCTGGGATTACTGGTGTGAGCCGCTGCACCCGGCCAAAATAATTTTATTTATTTACTTACTTATTTATCTGTGAGACTTTTTGGTATTACAACTAATAATAGAAACATACCAGTAGGATTCACTGATGCATTTAGAGAATGTAAGCAAATTGTTTTCAGTTATGTAGGGCTAAAGACAGTTTGTTGAGTAGGATTTAAAATCATTCCTATTTTCTTCTCCTTATTACACTTAGCACAGTGCCTGGTAATAGTAAATGATTCATAAATGTTAGCTAAGATTATTCTTACTACAACCTGAGCTTTTCCTGGAAGGTGGTTGGGGGACATCTGTATTAGAATGATATTTGCTAAATCCAATTTTATTTCAAGGTCTGGAAAGACACTGTTAGGTTGGTTTCTTTCAGATGTCACTTTCAATAAACTTCCTTATCTCCCATTATTGCTAACCTGATCATGCTGGTTGTCAGTCAACAACCTTTCTTATGCAATCACTACTGTGTCTAATATTGTACCAGACACTGAAGATCTCCAGGGATTTCAACGTTACCTAAAACCTAGAGTCCAGTCTGTTTCAGTTTTTACTGAAAACAGTGAAGTAATTTGGAAAAAAAACCTATGAATTTGGTGAGTGAGGAAAATGCAAACTGTGCAGAATGTTTTTCATAATATTATCTGCTTTTGAAGCCCAAGAAGTATAATGTTATGTAAGTGCCATAGTTCCTTCATAACCTGATTGCCTCTAAAAACAGTAGAAAATGCCTTCGTTGTAACTTGGCCAAGTACTATATAGTGTACAAGTAAGAATTCTTTCTAGGTAATGGGCTTTTAATTTTATGATTGAAGTTTTGTAGTCACCCAATTATTCTGGAAAATCTCAGTCTTGAGCTCTTCAAATAGTGCCTTTTCCACATTCTCTTTATTATATCTTTCTAGTACATTTTATGTGTTGTTCATATATTCTAGCTCCTTGTATGTCTGCACTAATCCTTATGATTATTTATTTAGATCTGTCTTCCAGTTCTCTAATTCGCTCTTTGGCAGCATTAATCTGTTACCTAATCTATCTCTTCCAAATAACTAATTCTTTTAAAAAATATTTTCTTGAAAAATCTTATTTTTTATTTGTACATTGACAAACTATACTTACATATATTTTAATTCTTTTTTGAGTTATGTTTAATGTGTTTCTTAATCCACTTAATGCATTTTTACAAGTTCTATTTTTTTTTTTTTTTCAAATTCGCTTGGTCTTTCTTATGGTCTTGTTTCTTGCTCATACATCCAATCTTTTATTTCTGTAAAAATATTAAATATATTATTTTATATTTTTGTATCTTATTCAAATACCTGAAGTCTTTGCAGGTCAGACTTTGCTATTTGTTATTTCTGAAGCTCTTTGTTATAATACCTTGCTATTGTATGTACTTTTGATTTTTGGCTATGAGTTCACATTCTGTGAGGATTTTTGGGGGTTGAGATAAAGTTGGGTTTCTCAAGAACCTGGTCTCTACTGGCTTCATCAAAGTTCAGTTGTCCTTTGAGGACTCCTGGGAGTCAGGATGCTGGCTTTATTTATTTATTTCCAATATCTTTTTGAAGTATTATTTACACACCATAAAATTTATCTGTTAAAGTTCAGCTTATTTTTGTTCAGATTTTTACAAGACTGTCGATGGATTGAGTAAAATCTAGAAGTTGACATACTGAAGGAAAAAGTTGATGTACTTGTTGTGGGAGGATGGGGAGAGGACTTGAATTATTTTGATGAAAAGGAATGAGACAAGCAAATGATTCAAGTATTTATAGATTAAAGAATTTGAAGATTAAAAGAATTGTTACTGAGAAATGCAGTTAAAGGAAAACATAAATACAGTAAGTGGAAGAGGACCAGAAAATTATGTTTGGTTAATTCCTACTCATCCTTCAGGTTGCTTTGAGGATGCCAATTCTTCCTGGAAGCCATCCTTGCTCTCTCCCAATCTGACTTAGGTGTCCCTGCAATATATTCCCAGATCTCACTATTTTCTCAATTAGAGTAATTATCACAATGTGTTGTTAATTACTTGCTTACCTTTCTGAGTCTTCCTCTAGACAGCAGGGGTCAGAAAACTCCTGTGCCTATTTTTGTAAAGTTTTATTGGAATACATCCACATCCATTCATTTATGTATTACTTATAGAAGCTTTTATGCTACAATGGCAGAGTTTAGTTGCAACAGAGACCCCACAACCTAAAAAGCATACAAATTAACTTCTGATTCTTTACAGAAGAAGTTTGTTCTAGTCTATGAAGGCAAAACAGTGCCTGGCTTGTTTACTGTTGCATCTGCAGCACATACCACAGTGCTTGTCACCTAGAAGGAGCTAAATAAATACAAGTGAATATACTGATTGAATGAAAAAGTTTTCAGATCCTGCTGTGATTGAGTCGGGGAAAAAAACAAGAAAAAGTTTTCAGAGACATCTATTTTGGGGTTATATGGAATTTAGAATGAATTTAATCAGAAGATATATAAAAGTGGGTATATAGTAGGTAAAAATCCCATTAGAAAGAATTTTAACACAGCTAAGCATAGTAAGAAGAATCAGCCAGACCTGGGGTCCATGGCTGCCTCTCACTCGCCACGTGGTTTCCATCAAATAATCAACCATGTTGAGCTTCAGCTTCCTTTTCTAAGGGTGGGGCTTATGATTTCTACCTTCATAGAGTGCTCTCAGGATTCAGTGAGACGCTATGTGCACAGTCCCTGTCACATAACTGACTCTCATAAATGCTGGTTCCTTCTCACTTGTTTCCTTTCCTTCCATGACAAAGTAACTTTCTTTTCCTTGCAGATAGACTGGAATCAGTCCTTTGGTGAGGTTTTAAATGACCTCAAGCCCATGTTATTTGCGTTTTCAATGCTCTTTATCAGATAAAAGTCTGTGTTCCACTCAAATGAGTGCCATGTTGTTGAAGACATGAAGCCGAAGGGGCAACCACCCTAAGATTTTCCTCCTGTTTCACAGCTTAAACCTTCCCACCATAAACACAGAATTCATCTGAGTTCAGGATCCTCTGTAATTAAAAAAAAAAAATGACTGAAGTGCTAGAAAAAGGGATGGTTTGTGCAGGGGCAGCTCTTGGTGTGGGGTAAGTTCTGCCTAGCATAGTGTCTTTTCCATCTCAGTGGGACTTTTTCCACTATATCAGTCTGCCTGTCATCTGTGTGACTTTGGGTAGCTCACTTAACATCTCTGGGCTAGTTTCTTTCTTCCTTTTTTTTTTTTTTTTTTTTTTTGGAGATAGAGTCTCTCTCTGTTGGCCAGGCTGGAGAGCAATGGTGCTATCTTGGCTCACTGCAACATCCGCCTCCTGGGTTCAAGTGATTCTCCTGCCTCAGCCTCCCAAGTAGCTGGGATTACAGGCATGCACCACCATATCTGGCTAATTTTTTTTTTTTTTTTTTTGAGACAGTCTCGTTTTGTTGCCAGGCTGGAATGCAGTGGCGCAATCTCGGCCCACTGCAACCTCTGGCTCCTGGGTTCAAGCGATTCTCCTGCCTCAGCCTCCTGAGTAGTTGGGACTACAGGTGTGTGCCACCATGCCCAGCCAATTTTTGTGTTTTTAGTGGAGACGGGGTTTTGCCATGTTGGCCAGGCTGGTCTCCTGGCCTCAAGTGATCTACCCGCCTTGGCCTCCCAAAGTGCTGGGATTACAGGAGTGAACCACCATGCCTGACCTCTCTGGGCTAGTTTATTTTCAAATAGAGTCTCTCTACCAAATCACAGGGTGCTTGTGAGGAATAGATAAGGTAATATTGATCCCAGAGGGTGGAAATTTTAAAAATGCTAAAGTGGTATATAAATGCAACTTTCTACAGCAGCATGGCCAATTCCCTGCTTTGCTGGAATCAGAATAAATGCTTCCTTTCTTCCCCTAATGAATGCAGGAGCCAGCCATCAAAGTGGGTGTAGGGCCTATGATGTAGTGGGAAAGAATATGTCGTCTAGGGGCACATGGGCTGAGCTCTCATCCTGTCTCTGTCACCTAGTAACTATGTGACCTTGGGATATTACCTAACCCTACTGTCTTTTTTGGTCAAAGTTAGATAATAATACATATTTTACAGGGCTTGTCAAGAAGTAGAGGAAATAATATATGCTCATTTCTTGACATATCAAACTCTTAATAAATGGTTGTTGCTATTTTATTTTCAAGACATACATTAGGAAACAGACATCTTTCAGTGTATGAATTTCAGCAAAATGTTCTTTCAGCTGCGTTTTTGGTGGTCTCCATCAATTCTTTGTTGTGGGATCTTCTGCCCCTAATCCTAGAAGCTTCTGTGGGCCTTGTTCCAGGTTCAGTGCCCTAAGCCTGTTGGTGCTGTGGAAAGGCTGGCAAGAAAATTAGTATTTCTCCTGGCAATTAGCAATGAGTTTCTCTTTCTTGGTAGTAGGTGAAAGAATGAAAAGAAGACTCCTGTAAATGGAGTCTTTATTAGGTAACAGGTTACCGTTTCTGCCATAGTTATGCGGATGAGTTGTTATACTGTTCTTGAAACATCTGCTTGACAAATCCCTTTAGAGTCACTCTTTGAACATAACATATATCTTCCCCCATGATAGCAATAATAGGCCACTCTGCAGGTTAAAGCAACATGCCATTCCCTACTGGATATCAATATTTTCCCATCAACATTTAGTAGATCCTAGGCAATCAAAATGATACCAGCTGTCACTAAGATTAGCCACCATTATTGTTCTTATCATTATTGTGTATTGTTAAAATCTACCAAAGTGATATTAAGATTGTCCACGAGTGCTCATTTTTCTCATGTTAGCTCAGCATTTTTCTCTGAAGTCTTTTTGTTCGTGAATGTCCAAAAAATAGCAGGCAAAGGAGAAACCTGGGAAAATAATTGGAAGAACTTCTCTACCACATTCCAAAGACAAAAGAGGCTGTCACCGTGAATAATTTTTCCTTCTATCATGGCACACTGCAACTGAATTGATATTTATCTATATGTGATGGGTCCTACATAGCTAGTATTTTTGTATTTCTCTCTATTATATAGAAGAGAGATGATGCTTTAGAAGCTCTTCTAAGACTTGAGAGAAAATTCTAGTCATTTTAAAATTTACATTTATAAGTTTCCCCTTATCTTTCCTAATATTTTCCAGTCATTTTTCTCTAATTAAAACTACATACATAAACACACATTTGGTGAACATACACATACACCAAATGAAAATTCATATGTAAGTATTGGGAAAAGCTAAAATTAAACACAACAATAACCTTTAATATCTGCCTTTGCCAGCAGAGTAGAGAAATTTGATGTTGAAGAATGACATGCTAGAATCAAAAACATAAGACTATAGCTAAAAGAAGCCTCTAAAGTGAGGCAGTCCTGTGCAAAAAATAAATGAATATGTGCCAAAGGTTTAGGTAGTTGGAAACTGTGTTATACTATTACTACCTCTGCTAATATTTAATAATATAGAGGCCCGTGGGTGGTTTCACAAGGATTTTTATTTTCTGAGAATGATGTTGAGCTCACAAGCCACAAAAATCAACCGTATTTCTTTTCCCTATAAGAGTTCTTGTAGGAAAATAAGTACCGATATAGGCTGAATCTCCTTATACCCCTCCACCTCATCCTGTAACTTGAAAATATGAACCTGAGGCTCCATTGATGAGCGACTTAGAGCTGAAAACCATGTTTTTCCTGCCAAAATAAAAATGACCTAAATTTTCTGAACTAATCTGCAAAATGAGGAAGCGTGTTTCTTGGACAAATAATTTATGACAATTTTCAAAGCACTGTCAAGTGCTATGGGCAAATATAAAGATGACTCAATCTTGCCTTCAAGACATTGATATTGGGAATACTAAGACATGTACACACATGAGAATAATAAAGAGTGACCTCAGCAGCTAGTAACTCTTCACCTAAAGTGCACTGGAAGTTCAAAGGCAAGAGGTGTCATTTCCTCTTGGGGGCATTGGGAAAGTTTTATGCAGAAGGTCCAATGTGGAATGAACCATGCTCTGTGGAGAGAGGGCATTCTAGGCTGAGGGTAAGAGTGTTGGTTGGTGGTTAAAATCAGAGAGACTTGAAGTCAAATCTTGGTAGTTTGGCCAGAGAAATGTACTTCTTTCTGCCTCAGTGTTTAACTAGAAAATGGAGAAATTCATTTGGTACCTGGTACATGTAAGTACAAATATGTGAGTGCTATTATTAAAAGGAAGCATGCATAAATACGCACAGAGCTAAAAAGTATGGCCCATGGGTGGAGAAGAATATTAGCTTTATGTAACGATTTGCCCTCAATGTGTATAAGCAGCTAGGATTCATTTAAAATACAATTAGTATTGACAAGGATTTGTTTTATTAGTTGTACATCTACAGCACAAAACAGTGTGCACCTGTGTGGGATCCTCAGTCTTCTTTATCAAAAAGAGATGAAACTCCTGTACTGATCAGTAGTGGGATCACGCCTGTGAATAACCACTATGCTCCAGCCTGGGCAACATAGTGAGATCCTGTTTCTAAAAATGAAAAAAAAGAAAGAGATAAACAAGGATGTCTCCCTACCACTTACTGATGGAACTGATTTGAAATATCCCCCTTTTTTTTTTTTTGGTCAAATTGGCAGGTCAGATAATAATAAGAGCTAACATTTACTGACACCATGTGCAAGTCACTTTCAACCTCATGACAATTGTGGGAAACAGCTGCTGTCATTACCATATTTTACAGATCCAAAAGGGAGGGAACAAAAAAAATTAAGTAACTTGCCTAGGGCCATACAGCTAGCAGGTGGTGGAGGCAGAAATTAAACTCAGGCAATCAGACATTAGAGCCTTCACCTTTACAATACTGTTCCATTGCAGTTGTACACTGAAATGACCAAGTCTTCTCCCTCCTGCCACCTCATGGCTAGTTGTCAGACCGTGGCAAAGTCAGTTTGATCAAAGTGATCCTAACAATTTGGACACCAATTACACAGAGCAATGGTTCTTAAACTTTTATAAGTCATGAGGCCTTTTGGAATCTAATGAAATTCTACGAATGCTCTCCCCAGAAAGATTCACCTCTCCCCTCCCCTAAACAAATAAACTTTTAGTTACAACTTCATGGAGTACACAGTTCCAACCCAAATCCATCCACTGAGACTTCAGGAGGCTAAAAGACTCTAAGGTAAGAACCCCTAGACCTGTAGTGACATCTACATCACTTTCATTATGGCCTGAAAATAAGAGAACACTTACTATCTTATTGCAGAAGTGAAAATACATGAGTCATTTAAAATCCCTGAGAGCTCTCCCCAACATTACTTGCAGACAAGTAATCCCTTTACATTTTAAGACGTGTAGAAAGGGGATTTTTCTTGTGTAGAGCCAGGTAAAGATTTATTCCTGGCTGGGCATGGTGGCTCACGCCTATAATTCCAGCACTTTGGGAGGCCAAGGTGGGAGGATCGCTTGAGCCCAGGAGTTTGAGACCAGCCTAAGCAACATAGTGAAATCCCATCTCTAAAAAAAACTACAAAAGTTAGCCAGATATGGTGGTGTACACCTGTAGTTCCAGCTTCTTGGGAGGCTGATGTGACAGGATCGCTCAAATCCTGGAGGTTGAGGCTGCAGTGAGCTGTGATTATGCTACTGCACTCTGGCTTGGGTGACAGAGCAAGACCCTGAAAAAGAAGAAAGAAAGAAAGAAAAAAGAAAGAAAGAAAGAAAGGGAAAGAAACAACAAACAAAGAGAAAGAATGAAATTATTCCTGCTAATATTTTTTCCAGAGTATTATTCTAGGAAATCGATTCACTTTTATAACTTCTCAAACCATACAAGCCTGAGGAAGGACAACCAAAGGGGTGAGTGTCAGTAATCATGAACATTTAAAGAAGGCCAATGTACCTGAGGGTAGGCAGGCAGAAGTAGGCCTTATCATAGCAGCAGCCCTTTGATTTGACCACTCCAGCTCTCGATTGGTGTGCACTCTAGGTATTTATCTCTGTCAGTAACTTTATCCTTTAATGCAAAATTTGACGAGTGATTATTATTTATCAATGATAATTATGGCTAATAAGTGCTGATTAATCGAGTACTGATTATTGGTAAAACACTTTTCTAAGTTCTTTATATTTTTTCTCATCCTCACATCAATCCTTAGAGATGGACACTACTATTATTCCCATTTTATAGATGGAGAAATTTGCCTCTGTTCAGAGCTAATATGTGGCAGAACAAGGATTCCGCCTGGGCTGCCTGACTGCAGAGCCCAAAGCCTGTCCTTTCAGCCACCTGCCCACTCTCCAGAAGAGAGCACCCTTTGTATTTTACCGTATGAGATCTCTGCACCATTCCCTACATTCTACACAATGGGGCTCTGACACCTACTTCTGATTTATCTGATTAGAGAACTGGGGGAGAACAGCCTCGGTTATGGTCCAGGCCATTATCTGCTCTTTGGGTGCAGGGACGCTTTTGGGTGTCCCACGCCAGACTTGTTCCATCCGCTCCAGGATCAGATGATTGGTTCCCTTCATACAGACTCATTGCCAGTAAACTTGATTACTCAAACTTTGCTCAAGGGCCAACTCTGCTTAGTCCAGTCAGGGTCCTGCAAAGGAGCACTGACCTGTCCCGCACATGTCTTGCATGATCTCCGGTCTGGGATGGCTGTGCTGCACTGGAAGGCTGTCTTATTAGCCATGTGAACACTTTGTGCTGCCTTACCGACTCTATACTCAATTCTGCCCTTCCTCGGCTTTTTGTTCTTTGGCCAGCTGTGCCTGTGATCTCCAGGCTGTGGTGATCATTGGGCATAAATTCCTTGCCCCACTTTCCCAGGAAAAGGACTTCCTAATTGGGGTCTGAGCTGAAGTGGCTCTTCCTGTATTGAAATCCTTTGTGTGTTTTCATTAACTATGCTGTGTCATCACACAAGCAGTGGGGGTGGTGGTGGCACCATCCATTCATTCATGACACATTTATTAAGCACCTACTTATGTTCCAGGCATTGTGCTGAGTGCTGAGGTTGCCATGGTGACCAAGATCAAACTTGTTCCTGCTTTCATAGTTTACTGTTTTTGAATGAATCAGACACATAAAGAGGCAGGTGCAATACAATTTGATAAATATTCTGATAAGGCAATAACAAATATTTTGAGAGCACCTAAAAGGGGCAGCTATTCCAGACTTGAAGGGCTGGGGTGGACCCTGGGAGAAGTGGCATCTGAGACCTGAAGGGTATCTAGAAGAAGCTAGGCAGGCAAAGAGGTTGGTAGTTGGGTAGTAAGGAGGAGAAAGTGTTCAAGAAAGACGGAATAGCAAATCCAAAGGCCAACAGACAGAAAAAGCATGTAACACCTGGGCAGCCGTGATTAGATCAGCATAGCTAAAGCAGAGTTTGCAATGACGTGTGGCCAGATATTATGCTGGTGAGCTGAACAGGAATGGGGATAAGAAGGGTGGCTATCATTTAATCTTTCTATGTACCATGTAGGTACCACTTGCCTTCATAGGCTAAACTACTGTTGCTTGAATATATAGGGGCAGGGATGAGGCTAAGGAGTAACATTTGTCAAGTCCTAAGGAGTAACATTTGTCGGGGATGATGGATGATCTCAGAGACCTTTCATTCCAGACTCCAGCCCATACCACTCGAGGGCCCCAACCCAGCCAAATGCCTTCCTCCTTCAGGTAGAGTCCCTTGTGGCTCAATATACACCAGAGTCTTCCACCTGTTACTGCCCCCAGTGCTGTCCACTCTGAAAACTGGCGCCCTTAATCAAGGTCCCCTCTGCTACCTCTGCTGCTGCTGCTTCCACAGCCAGGCCTGGCCTCTATTGCTGGGATTAACCTCAGTGTACCACTAGCTACTGGGAACTAAGCCAGGCCTTTGACATTCACCAGCAGCCCTACAAGGTAGAGGTGCTTCTTTCCATTTGCACAAATGGGGAAACTGAGGCTCAGAAACATTAAATTACTTGTTGCAAGCCACAGAGCTTTAAGTGGCAGGGTTGAATTTGAACTTCGTTTAATCCCAAAGCCACTACCACACAACAGTTTCTCTTTCCCCGACAGTCTTGTAGTTCTTACTGAGATCCCTGGAGTCTGCTCCTTTGGTTTTCTTATTGACCCTTTTCTTCAGCATGAGTCTCCAAATGTTGGGCCAGAGGCTTTTCAGAGGCCTCTCCAAGAGTTTTCCTTAACCTCTCACAAGAAAGAACTGAATTCAGACATCTCAACCCCCGAGGGCATGTTCAATGACCAACAATAGCCTGCCCTGACCAGCTCTATCTCCAAGATTGGAGGCAGCCTCCCACCCCCTACTTTAAGAACAGCAGTACTGGGTCAAATGGTATTTTTAGTTCTAGATCCCTGAGGAATCGCCACACTGACTTCCACAATGGTTGAACTAGTTTACAGTCCCACCAACAGTGTAAAAGTGTTCCTATTTCTCCACATCCTCTCCAGCACTTGTTGTTTCCTGACTTTTTAATGATTGCCATTCTAACTGGTGTGAGATGGTATCTCATAGTGGTTTTGATTTGCATTTCTCTGATGGCTAGTGATCATGAGCATTTTTTTCATGTGTTTTTTGGCTGCATAAATGTCTTCTTTTGAGAAGTGTCTGTTCATGTCCTGGGTATATACCCAAATGACTATAAATCATGCTGCTATAAAGACACATGCACACGTATGTTTATTGCGGCATTATTCACAATAGCAAAGACTTGGAACCAACCCAAATGTCCAACAATGATAGACTGGATTAAGAAAATGTGGCACATATACACCATGGAATACTATGCAGCCATAAAAAATGATGAGTTCATGTCCTTTGTAGGGACATGGATGAAATTGGAAATCATCATTCTCAGTAAACTATCGCAAGAACAAAAAACCAAACACCGCATATTCTCACTGATAGGTGGGAATTGAACAATGAGATCACATGGACACAGGAAGGGGAATATCACACTCTGGGGACCGTGGTGGGTTGGGTGGAGCGGGGAGGGATAGCATTGGGAGATATACCTAATGCTAGATGACGAGTTAGTGGGTGCAGCGCACCAGCATGGCACATGTATACATATGTAACTAACCTGCACAATGTGCACATGTACCCTAAAACTTAAAGTATAATTAAAAGAAAAAAGAAAAAAAAAAAAAAAAAGAACAGCAGTACTTTCTGACTTTGGCTAGTATTCTTAAATTCCCCTCAGAGGGTCTGGTGATTTTTTATTCAAATAGATATTTAGGCAGCCCTTGGTACACCTGAACATCCTAAGTGTGATTTGCAGATGAGGTTCCTTCTTTTTCTCCTACCCAGACTCTCACTGCATGCTGTTTTTCATTTACTTTTATTTTTGTCACCTTCTTTCATTATCATTTTAATGTTCAATTCTGTGCTAAATAAAATAAGGTTTTTCTGTTCTTCTGCTCCCTCCTGCCTCTTTCCTCAAACACCAGTAAAGCCCAGGGACAAATCTTATGGATTCTACCGGTGGAGATGAATGTGTTCACTAGCCAAGGCTCCAGCTTCAGACAAGGGTAGTAATGAATCAATCACCAGGCTTTTATTAAGTGTCTCTTCACTAAAAGCATAGCTCTTCCTGCAGCCAGACAGCCTTGGCTCTGCACTCCTGAAGGTAATCTGGACCCTGTCACTAATTACTCTTCTTCCCGGCAGCAAGTAGAAAAGGCAATTTTCAAATTGTTTCTATTGATCGCAGGGCATTTTCTCCAGAATATCACTCTCTATAAAAAGGGCATGCAATTATTTCCAGGTAACATAGTCAAGATATTTTATAGAAGAAAAGCAGTTCACCTACTGGCCATTCTACAATTTAGAGTCAATAGACTTGAGTGCAAATCCTGGCTCTGTCCTTTACTGGCCGTATGAACTAGGGCAAATCACTTAATATCTTTGAAACTCACCTTCTCCCTCCATAAATGGGAATATTAATTCCCATTTTACACTGGGATTATAAAGATTTTACAGTGCTATTACGAGGATTAGGTTAGTGGGGATTAAATAAAACAGTATAGTTTTGACCCAGGAGGTCCTATTAATGTATTTATTATTATCAAAAAAGCCCTGTACCTGTCAGTCTTCAGAACAATCTGATATATTTTCATTTGCTGCTTGGGATTCTCTTTTTCCTATACAAGTTCTTATTCTTCTTCAAAAATAGAATGTGATATTGCTTCCATATATACTCTGAATCTCATCTTTTACAATTGTATGATATAATGAAGGTTTAAATAAATTTCACCTAACTTTTGGCTTTCATTGAGCCTTCTTCAATAAGATGCCTGTGTTTTCATTGCAGAATGATGAGGTGGAGTTTGTCCGAACTGGCTATGGGAAGGATATGGTAAAAGTTCTCCATATTCAGTGAGATGGAAAATATCACAGCATTAAAGAGGTGGCAACTTCAGTGCAGCTTACTCTAAGTTCCAAAAAAGCAACTTCAGTGCAGCTTACTCTAAGTTCCAAAAAAGATTACCTACATGGAGATAATTCAGACATCATCCCTACAGACACCATCAAGAACACAGTTCATGTCTTGGCAAAGTTTAAAGAAGTATGTGTCATTTTTCTTAGATGCTGCCCATCTTGATGCAGAATTTGCTATAAAACAGCATGAAGTGTTACTTGCTTATTTCCAGTTCCCTTTGCATTTTAATCTATTTTTACATTTAAGCCATTTTTTTAAAAAATGTTCTTTTCTAGCCTAAAGGTCTCAGGATTGAAGAAAACTTTGCAGAAAAACAAACAAACACACAAACCTCACATCTTTGTTTCCTTGGCTCTTATCTCACTGCAATCTTTTAGGCAGAGAATCTTATTGGACAAAATACATGTTATCTCTAATTAGAATCAAAGGAAAATCAAGGTCCTGAAAGAATTTCAGAATAGAATTTTACACATTTTTGTCATGCATTTCTTTGGGTCTTACCATTTAGTTTTTATTTTTTTAGAATGGTGTGCATTTATAGAAGAAAATATCGTTTCACTTCCTGTTATTAATACAGAAGAATATCTTGAGTATGAGATACATTTATTTTTATTGTTGAAATCTATTTTCCAAATTTTAATGCCATTCTAACTTTCCCAACTCTGTTACTACTTACCGTTCATATACAGTGGTTATTAGGACTTTTCAAGAGAGACTTAGATCTGATAGAACTGATATTTTAGCATTTCCAGCTCTGGTTTCTTTTTTCTTTTTCTTTTTTTTTTTCTTTTTTTGAGACAGACTCTCACTCTGTCACTAGGCTGGAGTGCAGTGGCATGATCTCGGCTCACTGCAACCTCCGCCTCCTGGGTTCAAGTGATTCTCCTGTCTCAGCATCCCAAGTAACTGGGACTACAGGCGCCTGCCACCACGCCCAGCTAATTTTTTTTTTTTTTTTTTTGGCACTTTTAGTAGAGATGGGGTTTCACCATGTTGGCCAGGATGGTCTCGATCTCCTGACCTTGTGATCCGCCTGCCTCGGCCTCCCAAAGTGCTGGGATTACAGGCATGAGCCACCGTGCCCGACCCCACCTATGGTTTCTTTAAGTGTGAGTGAAGCTATGCTGGGTCACCCAGATTTCTGGGCAATTCAAGCTGATTTTTTTTTTTTTTACTTGCCACGAAGTCTAAAAAGACAAGAAATGTAGACTGGAAAGCTTCTTTTCTCATGTTTTTTCATGAAATCCATACCCATAATTCATTAAATGAACAAACATTGCAATATAATTTCTGCAACTCCTATTTTTAACCTGAACCTTTCTCTTGCTAATCAGAATGACCCAGCAGACATAGATGGGGCTATGGAAAAAGGAACTGCATTCTTTAAAAAAATCGTTTGAAAGTAGACCTGTGCTGTGATATGGACAAGGGCCAGGTACAACAGATTCTTGTATTTCCTGTACTGTGTAGGAGTTTGCAGAAAAGTGAAGAATGGACCTGAATGTTAAAAACTACTTAAAGTCATTCATTATGGATAGAGTGATCGTATAGCTTCTTATCGAAACCAGGACACTTTTGAGCTCAAAATAGGATGCTATTCGTAATTATTCTGGGCCAACAGGTATAAAACAGAACTATACTGGGGAAGCCTGTACAAATACTTCACTTTAATTGTAGGCAAAGCCATTAATAATTTCCAGACTGTGCTAAGACCATAAAATATTACCTAGGGATTAATATGGAAGCTGCATTATGGGGGTGGAGAGCTGGGATCAATAGAAGGCCTGTATGCAAGGTAAGGAGTGAGGTGGCCCTTCATTAACATTTTTCCTTGGGAAAATGGGAAGCCTCACAGAGTTCAGAGTGTTATGGTGTGCTGTGGTTGATACAAGTGATGACTGAACGCACTGTGAGAAGAATCTGAATGTTAAGTTATTTTTTGCTCATCCACTGACACATCCTCTCCTGCAAAATGGGTTTCTTTTAAAAACGAGAGTCTCACCTGGTGATGGTGATTATTAACTTCATTTGGGAGCTCTGGTAAAAAAGTGAGATAAACACCTTTTTTCTCTTGAGATAGACTCTATTCTCTGCTTGTCTAGTTCTAAAAAGCAATTCATCAGGAAAGAGAACATCATGAGTAATATCAAAAGACAAAATTACAACAAGTTTAGTTATAGAGTGAATTGGTTTTTATTTACCATTGGGGCAGCTTCTGTTCTACAAAAAAGAGTAAGAGCTTCCACTGGGCAAGAACAGAACATTGGGTTTTGTAAGGTGGCAACAAGAAACAGAAAAATGGAAAAAAAAACTGATTGGTTAACATCAGGTTTCAGATTACTTTTTTAGTGAGAGTTAAAGCAGAGGGGACTTCCTTATCGCACTGACTCAGATAGACTGGAATCTCCTGTTTTCAGGAAAAACTGGTCTGTTTTGGTATCTATCTGCTTCCTTAAAGCTTCAATTTGATTATGTGGAATTTAGCATAAGTGACTCCATTTTGGTCTGGTCTGTTGGGGTCTAATGCAGGAGCTTAGTCCAAAGCAATGACCTCCCATCATTTCATTTAACAGTATTTATAAATTATTTTTAAATGGGACAATTATTTCTGCTTTGAAGCATTTTGTTTCTTTTTACAAATCAAAAGCATAGAAGCCTTTGGTGTGAATATTTGTGAGCATTTTCTTTCTTCTTTTAACCATGTAATCTGAGCTCAAGTCTATGTGGAAGAAATCCCTTGGAAGCATCTTGAAAAGGTTAACTCACTTATTTGTGCTCTCAGTTTAATTAAAGAAATTGGCTTTATGGCATGAACTGAAATTTTCCTGGAAATAATTTGTTTCCCTAATTTTCAGAATGGAGTTAAGCATGTCCATGCATTTATTCACACTCCCACTGGAACACACTTCTGTGAAGTTGAACAGCTGAGAAGTGGTAAGAAACTATTTTTCATGCTTTGATTATATAGTAGCAACTTCAGGGTGGCTTTGTTTTCTTTTTTCTTCCTTTCTTCTAAACAATGCTGTTTACTAACATGGAGGAAAACTGTAGAGACTTTTTAAGGCTTTTAAATCTGAGATAGAAATGAATATTGTGACTTTGAATTACATTAAAGAATTATCTACTTTTTGTCTTAAAAATATAAAAATGAAATAATTCATTTTGCAACAACCCTGGGGATTGAGTCAGGTAAATCATTTTTATTACCAGATTTTGAGGTAAGGCAAAATTTAAAAAGGCCCAGGCTGAAAAGAACGCAAATCTCTGAATTTTCTGACCAATATTTTTTGTGCCACATCATGTTACAATTACAGTAACCTTCATAGGAAATATTTACTAAATAATAGTCAAGTTTTCCTGAAATTTTATTTGTGTAATAAAACCACTAATATTGTAATTCCTATAAAATGCATCTCATTTAAAATAGCAATGGCAATTATATAATTCTATTTGCTAAGAAATTTCCAAATTAATTATGAAACATAATTATATCATAGGTGTTATTAGTACTGATAACTGAACTTAGCAAATATTAAAATTTCCACAGCTTGTATTCCACAGATTTGTTGAGCTTGTCAGAGCAGAGTTCAATAATTGGCTAAGAGTTAGGCTAGAGGACCTCTAAGAACCATGGAGACAAAGCTGGTAATAATGTCTTTATCCCAGTAAAAAAATAAACTTTACTGATTGTTATAAAATGAAAAGGTGGACTCTAAAATTTTTCTATTTTCTTTCCCTCCCCTCCTTTACTCTTCCCTTTTCTTCTTTGCTGTTGCCTTCCCTTCCCTTCCCTTCCCTTCCCTTCCCTTCCCTTCCCTTCCCTTCCCTTCCCTTCCCTTCCCTTCCTCCTTAGTAGGAATTTGAAGTGGCATCTAATGAATATCAGATTTATTATAAGGTTAATAAAATATAAGATCCCTTCTCATTCTGAGTTCTTTTGGATAATGCCCTCCTTAGAAAGTTCTAGTGTATTAGCTATTTTTAAATATTTTCCACTATCTGAATTAAAGTCTATACATAACTAGGGCCTTCTCAACGTTTGATAAACAGTTATAAAATTAATGTTATATAAAAGAGACTAAATAGTTGTTGTATTTGGTTAAAAAGATGATCTTTATCGCCCAGATGTGTAGTCATATGCTATATTAGCTTTCTGAGCTATTTGTTAAATTAAATTGGAACTAACTTCTTTCTTTCCTTCCCTCCTTTCCTTAGCCCTTCCTTCCTTCCTTTCTGTCTCTCTGGTTCCTTCCTTCTTTCCCTCTCCTTTCTCTTCCTCCCTCTCTCCCTTCTTCCTTCTTTTCTTTCTTCCTTCCTTCTTGTCTTAGATATGTGGCTTTGGAGGAGAAAGAAAAGTTTCCTGACTCAATGTTATCCTACCCAAGCCCCATTAACTACCCTCATAAAACTAGAAACTCGAAATCAGCTCTGCCCAACTGAAATATAATGCAAGCCATATATATAATTTTAATTTTTTTCATAACCACATTAGAAAAGCAAAAAGAAATTAGGGAAATTAATTTTAATAATATATTTTATTTAAATAACATCAAAAATATTTCGGTATGTAATAAGTATAAAAATCACTAATGAAGTATTTTACATTCTTTTTACAAAATTGTCTTTAAAATTCTGTATTTTATATGTGTAGCTTATCTCAAGTTATGCTAGCCATAATTCAAGTGCTTAATAGCCACATGTGGCTTAGTGGCTACTGTATAGATCAGCATAACTCGAAACTGCTTTTCAGTGACGTTTGGGATGCTTTTTTACATTTTTCAATAATGTAAAATAATAGCAGCTAGGATTAGGCCTCAAGAGAGCTAATTAACAATGAGAGCATTTATGAAAAGTGCTTATGTCATTCATTCATATACTATTCATTCAACAACTAGATTTCGAGGACCTATTATGTATGCAAAGGGCTGTAGGTAAAGAGGGGAATAAGATGTTCCCTGACCCTAGTGAGACAGATTGACTGCAGTATGAGAGGCTAAAGACTATGATGAAGGGATAAAAGGCATGCTATGGGAACTGAGAAGTGAAGAAACTCTTTCCAGAGCAGTCTGTCTGGAAGGCTTGACAAGGGAGGAAAAAATATTCCAATTGACTTTTGAAAACTGATTCAGAATATGCTGCGCATTGAAGGAGGAAAGGGAATTACACGCAGAAGAAACAGGATACATATGAGTACAGTCCATGAGGAGTGAAAGAGGGGAAGTAAAATATTTTGAGCACTTGCTTCATGCTGAAGACTATGCCGGGGAAGTAATTTATTTAACTGTGGAAAGGGCAAAGCATTTGGGGGACAGTAACAAATTCAGTGGGTCTGATTTCTAGAATGTAAGAAGGGAGATGAAGATAAATAAGTTGGTGGTTTGGGCTGGAATCTGAAGGGCCTCATGTGTTATACACAAGTTTAGTATAAGATGAAGGCAGTTTTGCACAGTGGTTAAGCAAGAGGCCTTGAGGTCAGAATGAATCATATTTGAATTTGAGCTCCACTACTTAACTTTGTGATTAAGAGCAAGGTTACTTATACTACATTGGTGGGTTTTAATTTGTAAAACAAGGATACCAGTGCCCACTTCAACAACTATCCAGAGAAACAAAGGAGATGAAAGCTAATTTATTTTATTAAGGCATTTAGCATAGTACTTAGCGTAGTACTTGGCACACTAAGCTCTCCTTAACTAATAGCTATAGTTATTGTTTAGAATGACAACAGAGAACCAGAGAAAGTCTCTAATGGTCAGATTACTATGTGCATGTTTTTGTTCAGAAACTCTGAACAAGGTATGGTGACAGATTAAAGAAACAGGCAGTAGTGAGACATTTGGAGACTTGCAAAGATGAAGTGATGGGGTCTAAACTAAAGCAGTAGAAATAGAGCTGGAGAGACTGAGAGGTTGTGGGAAGCATTATGTGAGACATTTTTGAAGTGTAATCAATAGGTCTCAGTGGTTGATTAGAGATGGAAGATTGGAGAGAAAGAGGAGTTAAAATTGACCCTAATCTGGGAGGACTGGGCAACTGACTAAGGAGATTACACACAAGGGGAAGTTTTCAGGTGGGAAGCTGGTGAATGTGGGATTATGTGCTGGAGATAGATTTGGGGCCCATCAGCAGATTGGTGGTAGGTGAAGCTACAGCAGATTGGTGTTAGGTAAAGCCACAGGGAAGAAGGACCATTCCAGAAAAACACACAAAGTGAGAAGAGTTTGAAAGAGGAGATGGCCTGGGAAAAATTCCCCACTGTAAGGGTTGGGCAGTTTAAAAACTGAGACAGAAGAATGTTTAGAGAGATAGAAGGAAGACGAGGGATGATAGTGTCATGGAAGCAGAAGAAAAAGACATTTCAAGAAATTAGGGATTTCTGAATTACTGGGGAAGACGCATGACAAATAGGCCCATGTGCAGTGGCTCAGCACTAGAAGTTTACTTCTTTTTGCAGAAGTCCAGTTCAGCGTCTGTGTGGGGAGCTAGGGGGGTCAGGCGGATGCTGTGCTCCATGAAGTTCTTCAGGAACCCAGGTTGATGGCAACTTTATATTTTTAATCCTTACTTTTTGGTGTCACCTTGAAAGTAGACCCTCATACCAGACAACCAAAGAAAGAGCTTAGAGGAGCAAAAGGAGGGGCAAGTCCTTGAAGCGTAAGCTCCCGGCCTGGAAACAGCATGGATCATTTCTTCTGGAGAGAGCTCAGTCACATAGTCACACCTCACTGCAAGGGACACTGTGAAATGTCATCTAGCTGAGTGCCAGGAGGAAGAGCAAGTAGATTTAGCCTCTGCCATAGGAGAGTTAAGAAGTTGGGGTTCTGAGAGGACTGATGAGAAACTATGTAGTCAGTAAATAGGCATCATTGGTGACTTCCCAGAATACTTTTAGCAGAGCCAGGGAGGTGGAAGTCAAGTGGCCAAGTATAGGGCTGTGCTGATCATAAAAGGAAAACGGACTTCTCTTTTTATCCTGTTCTTTCCAGGAATGACCAAGAGTTGCTATCAGCTTGAATTCTAATCACCTGGCTGCAGCTGAGTGGAAAAACTAGCCACCATAATCAGGTTAAAACTTTTTCTTTCTGCAGAAAGCTGCAAAGCTTCAGGGTATTGAGATCATTGTGGCAGTGTTCCCAGAAGCTCCAGCTTGACTCATCTAGAGTCCAGCCCCCAACTCCCCCTCTGATTTCATGCAGGGCTGGCAGGGATTGGGGTAGCGGAAGAGATATCTGTTGCCTTAAGTGTATACAGGTATGTGTGTGCACATGTTTATGGGTGTGTGTATCTTTCAGTGTTGTGTATAAGAAGATGACATTTCTACTCTGTCCCTCTTTGGAGAGTAGGGATGTATGCTCTTTCAGTAGCGAAGTTTAATTCTTTATTTACTTATTATCCAAGAGCTGAAACTGTAGGAATCGTAATGTGAGAGAATGTTACAATCATCGTCATAAGAAATGCCCTTGTAAAGGCTTAACTAAAGAAAATAGTAATTATATTATACACACACCACTCACAAATTCACATGGTGAAGGCTGTTGTTACAAACACCTGAGTAGTGCCTTTGGTGGGGGACTGGCTAGAATGGTAAGACTTTTGCCCCCTCAAACACATGTGCTTATTCACACGTTCAGTCATGCCACTCCCAAAAGGACTCTTCCCAGGAGGAGGTGTGACTGAGTTTCTCCCGATGGACTATATTCATTCTTACTTAGCAAATGATCAAACATTTCTAGAAATCCTGCTGAACCTCAAGCACCACTTTAACCCTGGGAATTGCTCTAAAACTCCCATTACACTGCTTCTTCCTAGTGGATCTTTTACAGCTACATCACTAGACTGTATTTTAGTTGTTTCAAAGCCTGCTGATTCCACAGGAGAATCTGGAAGAGAGAAAGAAATTTGTTTGCCCAAAGGAATGAGGGCTGGTTTTATGTTTGTGACTTCTCAAGCCCTGAGAGGAGAACTAGGCCCTATGTGTATGAAGCAGGCAGTTGGTTTAGGTATCATATGGCATTGAATCTTCGGAACTGTTTCTATCATGTATCAGTGAGAAACTACAAGCTTAATGGAGCTGTAAGTCATTGGTATGATTGAGTCACTAATTTGAACTAAATTGACCCCCAAACGTCTGCACTATTTGAATTATAACTCACAATTTCTTCAGCAGCAAATTTCTCCCATTTGACACTAATTATGAAATTCAGCTAAAGCATAGCTAAATAGAGGAATGGAAGATGGAGAAGAGACCTCAAATACTAGATTGTGTCTTCTGATACTGAAAAATACTTCCTATATATCTATTGACATGAAGGGTAGTGAGGGTAGGGGGATGGTTGTAAGGAAGGCAACTGATGAAATCCGACCTGGAGGAGAACAGATTTAAGAGGTGACAAGATGGGCAGATGGAAGAAGTGAAATGGGAGAAGTGGGAGATCCAGGACAGAGATGGCTACTGCCAAGAAGTCTGTTTATGTCGTTTTGATATCAAGACTAAAGTGCTCTTCGGTTCCTCTGTAAGAAAAGTTCTTGGCAGATTCGTGGTCTTTTAAAATGTTCTTGGTCATTACCTGGTTGTACAAAAGCCCAGTTAATTTCCTACCCTCTGGATGATGTCATCTCTTTCCATCCACAATTGCACAGAGGGAGCTTGCGCTCTTCCTGCATGAGCTAAATGGACTCTCCAAGGCAAATATTTAATTGATCTTTACTTTTTCTGGCACTTTACAAGTTTGAGATTTTCTACTAGAATGATTTAATATGGTTTTAAAATATCTGCCTTTCAGCTATTTGTGTCCTTTTTGGAGGTGTTAAATGTGGAAGCAATTATCCTCTTATGACAAGATCTTTTTCTTGGCTCAATAAAGCTTTGTGCTTTGTGACACCTGATGCGTAGGTAAGGAATTGGGCTTATTTTCTATTAATTTGCAGTGAGTTTCTTTCCCTTAGATAGCTAAAGGGTAGGATGTATGATTCTCTGAGAGATAAGCCACAATCTGCTAAGTGTGTAGGAGGACACTAAAAGCTGGAAAAGATTATGTTCTAGCAAAGTGAAATGTGAAAAATCTTTCTTTTGCATTACTCCATAACCAAGGCAGAAAAACAAAACAAAACAAAGCTGATTAAGTGATTTCATGGGGTGTAACCTAGAAAAGGACAGTTTTTGAATTACTTCTTGTTGGTCTAAATGGGAATCTTTTTTAGAGTGTGTTAGGCATCATATTTTTAGCTGATGGGCCCATGATTTTGAAAGCCTCAGGTTCTTACCAATGTTCAGAAAGCTGGGGCACCGCCAACAGAGAAGATAAAATAAGCTCTCTGATTTCATCCAGCATGTCTAATGTGTGCCAGGGAAAAATTCTTTTAACATTCAGAGAGAATAGTTTTTGTTGTTGTTGTTGTTGTTTTTAATAGAATGATGAGAGCAGCAGAGTAGATGGTTTGTGTTCTGCCAAAACTGTGGCAATAGTTAATTGTCTTGGGGAACATGAGACATTTTATTCTGTGTGAAACTGATGCCAAGACACATTTTAAAAATACAACTGCTGTCTCCGTTTTTAGATTCCAGTGAGAAAGCAGATCATTTCAAAGCGGCCTAGTAGGACTGACATTCCCTTAAGGTCAATAAATCTTATCCCAGGGCTGGAGATGGATAGGATGGCACATTAGAAGTAGTTTTCAGAACCCAGTAAGACTTTGTGAAACATGGGAAATATTTATAAGTTGTTGAAGTCATTGGGAAAAAGTCAATTATGGCAAAATCATCATCATCACATTTGTAGAGCACTTTCGTAGGTCAGCAATTCTACTAAGTTCTTTATGTGCATCCTCTTAGACATGTGGCAACTCTAGGAAATATGTATGATTATCGTCTCCATTTTACAGATGACAAAATCAAGGTAGAGAGGGGTTAAATAATTCCCTCAGGAGCATAGAGCTCATAAAAATGGGGGTTGAGGATGCAGGGAGAGCACTGGGATTTGAGTTCTAGGAATCTGAGTCTCAAAGCTGTAGATTCAACCACTATGCAACATTGCATCCAGGAATCCTTTTATGGTTTACACCTTTGGAGGAGCCAAAGTTTGACTGGCTTACATGGATGCCAGCAGTCAAGGCCAGATGAATAGGAAGAAAACAATGTAGATAAAGTTTGTCTTTGGTTCTTTTTCACCTTCTTTTTATTCTCCTGCAAGGGTTTCTGCTACTCATTTTAACCCCACTCCTGATTGCAAACCCATGTTTCATTTCTATAGGATTTTGTTTTCTAGAAAGGCTTACCATGGGAAGTAGATTATCATAGTACCTTACAAAGGCTTAAGGAGTCACTTCTTTAAGGGATATTTATTTGCATTTCAATAGGAAATGTTTAAGGAATACAAAGGTTTTTAGATACATAGGAGCCAACTCTAAAAATGATTATTCAATCTCCGTTTCTGACCAATGGAGATGGTATTTTTCAGGCAGGGGGCTCTATCTGAGGTCCTTAAAGCACGCTGTGAATAGAAGGTGGCAACCTTGTCTCCTGGAAAGGCCACGTATAGAACACAAATGGGGAAAGGGTCAAAGGAAGGAGGAACCATTGCATAGATGGCAAGTGATCCAAAAAGCAGGAAGAAAAGCATGGGATCTCATAATGTGGTGCTGAGTTTAAATTCCACCTCTGACAGTTTCTAGCCATGTGACTATGGGCAAATGATTAAAAGTCACCTGCATTAAAATAACTGCTTTATAGAGTTTTGAGAACTAAGTAAGATAAAGACTGAAAACTGCAGCAACCAAAGTCATGTCTACAGAGAGGAGGTTCTTAGCCAAGGTTAACACCCTTCCTTTCACCTCCTGCCACACTATGTGTGAGTTGGAGGGGACCAGAAAGGGAAATGGTAAAGACTGATGGGGCTGAACTGTCTAGAAAAGAAAGATACTAAATTGTGCAATGCTTATTCCTTGACATGAATCAATCTTGCTAAACTCATTCATTCATTCATTCAACAGATACTTATTGATTGTTTCTGTAGTTCTGCTGGGTTTGAGGCTTCCACTCACTGCATGTAGCAATGCTGATTTTGTGAGATCATGACTTTATACATTTAGAATCTGATAAACCCGGCCAGCTGAAGGCGTTAAGGCATTGTTGGTATCTTTCTCTTGCTCCTTCTTCAGATGTAGCTTCCAGTAAGTACTTCGGAAAGTTAAACAAGGATCATTTCCTGTTTCAACGCATTATCCTGGGACACTCTGCACAGAATATCTTCTTTAATCAGGACATATTTAATCAGCAGATCTACCACTAACCACTGGCTATTGTTCTGTCTGATAGGAGTATACTGAAGCATGGAAAAACAGAAATACAGACTTTATTTACCTACTTTTGAAACTCCACAGCTCCTGAGTTAACTGTAGCAATAGAAACCACATAGGTGATGTAAACCACTGGATTTTTAAGAGCTTCCTTGGATTTTAATTGAGGATCATATGTTATATTCTTGTTCTTCAACTAAGACCATGTGTGTGGTGATACCTGACATCTCTGGCCCTTGATTTTTAGACTATACAGTCCAAGAAGCATAGATATTGGTTGGAACTAACAAAGAGACTGAAAAGAGGTGATCTTAATAATCATGCCATGGCACTTTGCTATTAGGGTTTGCCAAGTGCTCCCGGAATGTCCCCAATCCTTGCCAGCCTGTGCAGACAAATAAAGTCATAGTGATGTTAATATTGTTCTTTTTTAGATGATGCCTGTCACCCTTCCACCTGCCCCATTACTTATGAAAGTGCAGCAGAGACAGAAGGAGAGCCATATCATTCCCTCCATTGTTTTCAACTCTCCCCTCTCTCCCCCAGGTACCCATGAACCAAGTTCGTCCCTTCTCCTTCAGCAGAAAAAACAAAAGCCTTTATAGATATCAACTTAGGCAGATCTATCGCTTGTGAGTCACCAACTCCATCTTCCCTGTCTTATTTAGGCTCAGCCAGGCCCACGCTGCTACCCATTTATGAAGTTGCCTGGTTTTGCTGAGCTGATAACCGTAAGGGAACTGGGATGCTGGGATGCCGGGATGCCATCAGGGCTTAGTGGAGATTGGGATCATCGGCTACTGTAGATGATCAGCATGAGGACTACCCCCAGTAAAGGGGTCACAGTAGCAGGTAGAGGAATGGCTCTTAAGGGCCGTATTAACACATTTCAGCATGATCACCTGTTGGAGGAGATGGAGCTCAAAATACATAAGGTGAGTTGGTCAAGAAGACACTCCCACTTGTACATGAGAGGAATGTATTCATTTCTGTGGCCTTCAACACGGAATGGAGGTTATTCTTAGACCTTCAGATTTTCTAGGGCAAGACAGGGCAGGGAGTCATGGAATCCGGATGGAAGCAAAGGCACACCATCCTCTTCACTTGGACTTCAGAGGAAATAGGATGACAGAAAACACGGGTGGTGATGTAGTTTTTGTACAGAATGTGTCATGTTTTAATGACCAGGATCCTCTGTGCTAGGTTTCAGCAACAAGACACTGTTTGTTTATGAGCTCAGCCACTCTTGACTTTCTACTTGAAACAGGACCCCAAGTCATTCACTCTGGAATCAAAGACCTCAAGGTCTTGAAAACAACACAGTCTGGATTTGAAGGTTTCATCAAGGACCAGTTCACTACCCTCCCTGAGGAGAAGGACTGATGCTTTGCCACCCAAGTGTACTGCAAGTGGCGCTACCACCAGTGCAGGGATGTGGACTTCAAGGCTACCTGGTATGAACACATGCATGTAGTGTCTACCCTTGTCCCAGGGGCCCAGACTTCATAGAATCTTAGATGTAAAAGAGAAACTTAGAAGCCATTCAACTCAACCTCCCACTATTCAGAAATCCCTTCTGTTTATTCAATTTATTAAATTGGTGGTTCTCAAACATGTATGTGCATCAGAATCACACAGAATCAGAAAATGAAGCTTGCTGGGCCCATCCCCAGAGATTCTGATTCTGTAGGACTGAGGTGGGGCCCAAGAACATGCATTTCTTGCAAACTCCCAGGGGATGCAGATGATGCCACTGGACCAGGGACCACAGCTGAAGAAACACGGCATCAAATGAAGAGAATATCTGGCCTTACTACCTCATAGTGATGCAGAGAGGGCTAAACGAGGGTGACCAACTCGTTGTAGTTTGTCACGGACTTCCTGGTTTTAACACTGAAAGTCCCATGTCTCAGGAAACCTCTTGGTTCCGGGCAAACTGGGATAATTGGTCAATCTAGCCTAAACTCAAAATGATTATGGTGTTCACAAAAGCATTTTATAAGTTATAAATGCCTTAAAAATATTGTTAACTGAAATAACAGGGAGAGATTCTACAAAGATAATGAATTTATTTAGGAACACACAGGGAATCTGCAAATTTGTGGGCTGCAGGAACCATAGGCATATCCTAAGAGGTTGAAGCAAGGGGAAGCTTTTAAAAGCAAAAGGAAAAAGTGTATGTAATTTGTTTTCAGACAAAGAGAACACTGGTTATAGTGGCTATCGCAGGAATTGACGCCAGCTCATTAGTGAAGACTGTGGCAGGCAAATGTTCTTGTACATCTGGCTAGCTGTCCTTGTGACTCACGTCGCGAGCCACTGTTTGAAAAGTCCTTTGCAAAATTCTTGTTACAGGCATATGTACATAAGAGCCCTTCAGAGAGTCTTTGCAATAGTTCTTACAGGCATCTGTGCATGAGGGCCCTCCCTCAGCTTCCTGGCTTTATTTATTTATTTATTTCATTAGCATCTGACACAAGTGACTCCATTTTGATTCTGACAACTCACAATATAAAGGTATGATTATTGTTATATCCTGACAGGGAGTAATTAGGCCTCTGAACTTTCAGAACTTGCTTTTTGATTAGGTATCTCATTCCTTTGCTAAAGCTCTTTTAGAAATTTCTACCCTACCATAAGCTAGAATTGCATGCTTACCCTTCCCCCACCACCCACTTCCACAGCACTCCCTCCCACTAGTGTAGTTTTTCTCTGCTTCTTTTTATTATGTGATAGGTTTTTAAATGCATGATGAGAACGTTACCTCAGTCTTCTTTCCCTTTTGTTTCAAGTGCTCTCCATGGGCAGCAGCCTGATGTATTTATGTTGAAAAGAGCTTGAAATTGAACATGCCAGAGGCAGGATAGTACTGTAGGCTGGGCCTCCTTCTAAAGAGAGGGACTTAGAGCATATCATGTAACTTATAAGCTCAGGTTCTTCTTCTCTAATTGGGGATAATAATAGTACCTACTTCAGCTATATTGAGAGAATTCAATGACATCGTCACATAAAATGCTTAGCACAGAAAAATCTGTCTAACCTAAAAAACACAGAGTCTGGCACAGAGCAAACCCCCAAATGTAACAATTCAATGAACCAGCCAAGCAGAGCAGCAAGATGGTGAGAATACTTGGGAGTCTTCTTCCTAGGTTCTTCAAACATGTCGGGAAATTTACCCTAAAATGCCCACTGGGCCCTGGTGCCAAACTATGAAGACAGTCTAGTGATGCTCAATATGTTTGTTGAATGGTGTGTGTGTGTGTGTGTGTGTGTGTGTAGGGGAATGGGAAGTAAGGTGTTTTGTTTTTGGCATTGCAAGATACTAATATCTTCTAAAAACATCAATAACATTGTTTTCTGGGGGACAGACAGGTCACTGCTTCTTAGCTTCGTAACACATTACTAAAATTCCTTTCAGGATCCTCAGTGGCCTTCTCTGTGTTTTAGGGACACCATTCGGGACCTTGTCATGGAGAAATCTGCTGGGCCCTATGACAAAGGTGAATACTCGCCCTCTGTGCAGAAGACCGTCTGTGATATCCAGGTGCTCTCCCTGAGCCGAGTTCATGCGGTAAGTTCTGTCAGTTGCCATTCTGAGGATTGGGAGAACGTGTGTCTTCTGTCAGCTCTGAGAAAGAGTTGAGAGTTAAAATAAGAAAGTGGAAGACACATGAAAAATGACATCTGTTGTTGTTCAAAAGCTTGTTATAGCAAGTGAAAAGAGAGCAAAAATGGAAAAATCTGTCTAACCTGAAAACACAGGCCCCTGTTGTAGTCCTTGAGTTTTGTTGAAGATTCTTTGAGTCCTTTCAACCTGCCACTGATTTAAGCCTCATAGTCAGGACACTTGAATGCCTTGAGGGAGAGGGGTAATTAGACAAGGTTCTGTGTTTCAGAAGAACCAGACAATGAAAGATAGATGTAGAGAGATTTCATCCATCCATCCATCCATCCATCTGTCCATCTACCCACTTCCCCACCCATTCATTCATTCATTCATTCATTGAATGGTGATTATGTCTCTGGCAGCATACGAAGGATACAAAGATAAATTAGATAGTCACTACCCTCAAAGAGCTCATCATTCAGTGAATGAACAAAATAAGTAAATGAACAATACAATAGAGAAAAGAGTATTATGAAAGTACAGAGCAAAGCACTTAACTCAGGTAAAGGAGATGGGTTCAGCCAGGTTTTCTAGAGGGAAGGATGTTTGAGTCTAGAGGTTATCTGAGTTTACTCTCAAGGGTGAGGGAGTAGGGTAGGTATGGAGACAAGAGATAGCATGATACAGTCGTTTACTGTTGAGGGTCTACCACGTGTGACTAAATATATATGAATGAATTACAGTCATTCCATGTGCCTGGAAATGAGGCAGGAACCACAGGAGCCAGTCAAGAGGGCCTTTTTGGCTTATTTTTAGAGTCTGTGCCTTATCCTGAAGGCTTCTGGGAGCCACCAAGGGGTTGAAGCCGGATGTTTTGTGCCAGATTTGTACTCTAGAAAAATCATGCTGACAGAAATGTGATGAATGAAAAGGTTGATGGACCATAGGCAAGGAGACATGTTGGGATCTATTTCAGAATCTTGCAAAGAGAGTCTGGGCCATGGTGGGGCTGGAGAGGAGGAGTATCACTCTTAGACCTGGACAAGAGGGACTCTGGCCATGGCTTAGTATTCTACAGGTCCCCCTCAGGCCTTCCTCTGGCTGTGCCAGAGGAGGCTGTGCCTCCCTCCACTAGGTGAAGAATCAGTGGGGCCACAGCAACATACACTGCAGAGGCCCATGCATTCCCCAGAATTTCCTGTCCAATTAGCCCTGAGACTACTTCGGGAACCTGGGCAAATCTCTTCTCGAGATCTGTCTTCCAGAGGGCGAATCATGCTATTGGTGTTCACGCTTAGGCCTGAGAGTAGGCAAAGGGGCAGATGTTTGCAGGAGGTATGGATGGAACTTGACATGCAAGCTGGAGTGTCTACCCCTGTGAGTCCAAGAGAGAAGGTGGGATGGGCCAGGGGCGAGTGGCTGGCTCTTCCCATGCTGCCATGCCCTGGCATGGTACTCCATGCCAGGCAATGAGGAGAAAAAAAGATTCTATTTTCACTTTCTTCCATCATTCCTACCTTTTGATTAACTAGTCAATTCAGTGGCATAAAATACACACAGGAAAACATGAAAGAGTATTTATGTTTCTAATTGCAATCACAGTTAGAGAATTTTAAATTAATGCTTGGCCTTCCAGGTTGTTATGAAGGGTATATTTGTCAAGTTAGAAGAGTAGAACATATTTCACTTAAAAAAATTTTGGCTTGATTAATAGAACTTTAAAGTTTTTATACCTTTGGTATGTGGGTCTCCAATTATACTCTTACTGCAGGGCCTATAAATGTTAGATACAGGCCTGGAAAGGAAGGAGTGGAATGAGGAGGAATTTAGAAGGTTGACTGACCAGTACCTGGAGGCCAGTTGGATGTTGAAGAGGTCTCCCAGATTTCTGACCCGAGGAGCCCTTTCTTTTCAGAGAAACAGATTTTGTACACTGAGGGGAGAAGAGCAGACCCACCATCTAATCACACAACTAGCAGGAGAGAACAGTGTCGGGCAGTGAAGGAACATCAGAGGGTGTCTCCAAGTCAGAGAGAGAACCTGAGTAATGGGTGCGAGGTTAGGGGAGGTGAGGGTAGCTGGAGTGACGGAGATGGAGGCTCGCAGCTCCTAATGTGATGCATACCACTGTGGTTTCCAGATAGAAGATATGGAAATCAGCCTGCCAAACATTCACTACTTCAACATAGACATGTCCAAAATGGGTCTGATCAACAAGGAAGAGGTAAGAGGTAAGAGAACTTTAAATATATTTAAAGCACATCTCTGTCCCACCCCCTTTTGCCCCTTTATAAGCCTGGGATGATAATGTCACTGAATAAAACTCTCAAGCAACTGTTGCTTTGGGGAATATTTATAGTTGCCAGTGATTACAGCCCTCTTCAATTCTGGGCCTTTCAATGCCTGAGGTTGGAGTGCCTTCGAAGTGGATGAGTGATTATAGAAGGTTGGAAGTCCAAGAGAGAAAGACAGAGAAGGAACAGAGTGTGCCCAAGGAAACAGCTCTGAGACCTGCTTCTCTGAAAGTGCCATGCAAGGACACAGCTTCATTATTCTTCCATCATGAGGCAATGAGGAAAAAAAAAGATTCTATTTTCACTTTCCTCCATCATTCCTACCTTTTGATTAACTAGTCAATTCAGTGGCATAAAATACACACAGGAAAACATGAAAGAGTATTTATGTTTCTAATTGCAATTACAGAGGTAAGATGCGGAAATTAATTTTTTGAAAACAACCCTTTGTCTTGGAGAAACATTTCTCCTGTTTTTTTTTTTTGTTTTTTTTTTTTTAAGCCATGGCAGAATGTTAAACCACTCAGTGTGTCTGACTAGACAGCCTGAATTACTGACTGGTGGGTTGGTGTGGTCAGTTCTTGGGAGATCAGAACCATTCTTCCCTCTTGGACCACATTCAAAATAAGATTTCTCAATTTGCTCCAGCTCCCCACACACTTCTATTAACTAGAAAACATTGTTTTGAGTAACTTCTTTTAGTATGTGTTGGGGAGTAAGATAGGGAAGGAGCCATCTATTAGCATGGCTCTGCTCCCGTAGACTGATATCCTTTGGCGGATAAGGGATAATGAAGGGGTTAAAGGTCCCACATTCTGCACCTGCTGGCCCAGAAGCCTCACAATCCTTCGGGCCAGGTACCTCGTTTCTGTTTTGCAAGTAATGTGAGTGGCCTCTAGCAGGCTTTGACCACCATCAGCTGCAGATGGAGGCTCGGGAGTCGCATCTGGAAACAAAGGTCATGCTTAGGTGCCTGGCAAAGGTGATCTAGATTCTGAAAGCCTCCAGGGATTCAGTTCCAGTTCTCTGGGAAGCAGAGCTGCCCTTGCCTTGGTCCCACATGCTGTACATCCAGCCACAAGGAGAGGCAGCAGTATTTACTTTAGAGGAAGGAAAGGACATGGCTACCAGAATGCCATTAATTAGAATCTGAAGCCTTTTTAAAGCCTTCTAACGGGCAGGAGAGCGACCTGAAAGTAATCCTGGCCAAGTCCACCAGAGGCAAAACAAATGGACCCTACATAGAAAAAAGGATCAGGTGTCATGGCTCAAGCAGTGCTTAGCTCAGGACCTCAGGCAGAGAGAGGAGGGCTCCTGAGGGCCCCCGACACCTCAGGTCTGCACTAATCCCAGCATGCTGGGGGGCTGCGCCCACAGGGTTCTTCCCTCTAGGAAGTCAGACTCGCAGCTCCCTCATGGAGCCCAGCTGGGGACTTGGAGTCAGGAAGGCCTAAGTTCCTTTGGGTCAGGGCTCTACATAAAGGCACCTGAGTGGCTGAACAAGCTGTCCTTGTGTCTGTACTTTGAGGATGGCTGGAGCCACTCTTGGACTCTCACCCAGCAGATGTGTACAAAGTGAACATAACACATGAGAAACAGGAAGCTGGACACATTGACACTAGCAGAGAAGTGACAAATGACAGGGTGGGAGGGTGGAAGAACTCTAAAAGCACCGCTATCTGGAGCCATCTAGAACTGAGTGAACAGCCCTGCAGACCTCAGACACTTCTGAGGGCATGGTGATCTTACAGCATTAGACAATGACTCATGGATGAGGTGAGTCACCAAGGAAAGGTCAATTGTGTTCAATACACTGCATTTACAAAGCAGGGATATGGAATGCATCTTAGAAACATTTATATCTCAATGATTAACATTTTTCAAAAGCTTTTAAATTTTCTAGGAAATTGACTCATCTCTCAACTATTGCCAGGATAATAAGGCATTACCATGCTTGAAGTAACTTTACTGGAGGACATACACATTTTCCTGTTTAGTAAGTTGTTGTTTTTGTTTTTAATATTGAGTCATAGAAAGGAGGAGAGAGCTATTTTAATATCCTTTAAATTACCATGTGGTTTTTCTACAGGTCTTGCTGCCATTAGACAATCCATATGGAAAAATTACTGGTACAGTCAAGAGGAAGTTGTCTTCAAGACTGTGACATTGTGGCCACCAATAGGAGTCCACTCTCAGCTGAGGAATTCCTTAAGTCATTTGTGATGCTGGAGATGATAGCATGTAGCCATGCAAAATTTCACACTAGTATATTGATTTACAGTGTTCACTTTCCTCCAATATGAAACAGTTTATTTCTTCTACACCTAGCTCAGCAAGGCATTCTGTGGATTACCTTATTAGTAATTATAACAGGCTTTATGGCTATAGTTTACTTTAAAAATGCTGAGCAGTATTAGAACAGTTATAAATCAATATTTCTTTTTGGTTGTCTTATGCCTTCCTATCTTAGAGAAGCTTTAGAATCAATTCATTAAGAAAATGATCATGAATTAATGAGTGTGTCACATCAATTAATTTGTGCACAGGTTTAAGAAACAAATATTGTTTTCATCCTACTGATGCTTCTAAGTAATGCAGAAAATGAAATAAAATTATATTGAAAAATATCACCATTGTTACTTCATTTGACTGAATATTTGATTTTAAGAATGCTCTAGCATATGTATCATTGATTATTTATTTCCACTCTGATAGTACTTCTGTGATCTTAATGTTTGATTTTAAACTTTTTCAATCCTTAGAGAATATTTAGTACATATGAGGGTACTGAAAAAGAGTAGAAATTGTTTTTCTTTGAATAATGCATCCCTTATGTGCACAAAACGTCACATTTAATAAATGTTAAGCCAATATACAGATGGGTGGATGTACATTTAGAAAGAAGACTAGAGAGTATAGATGTGAAAATATCAGCAATGACAATTTCTGGATGATGAGATTATGAGTGATTTTTATTTTTCACCATGTACTTTTCTGAATCTTCCAAATATGAACAATTATTCCTTTTATAGCCAGAGAAACAAATATAGTTGATGATTTAAAGATGTGTACAGATTTGAGAGCTGATTATATCAATTGACTAACACTACCATTGTATACATGTAATAAAGCTTCACAAATTACAGCTTTAGAAACCCATGATGAAAACTTGTCCACGTTAACATTCTGGGTAACCTTTTCCATTTTAAAAAATCTTCATTTAAAAAATAAAATAAAATCTCCATTTTTAAGAATTGCTTACATATGAGCCCTTAGTATTATTTGTTAATACGGCTTCATTCACCTTTATGATACTACTACTTAAGGTTGCATGGTATAGTGGTTAATTGCACACTCATTTAAATCCTGGCTCCACCTCTCAGTAAATATAAGACAAGTTTCTTCATCTGTAAAATGGAGGTGAAAAGAGAACCTACCTTACAGGTCTTTTGAGGATTAAATGGGTTAATGCTTGTAAAGTGCTGTGGTAGTATTTGGCCTGACACGTAGAAATTTCTATATACGTGCGTGTTGAATGTAATAAATGTCCTGTCTTCTTTTCGTTTGTTATTAGGCCCACATAGAAAAGCTGTCATTGGCCTCCGGGTCAGGCAAGAGATGGGAGGTGTTCAGAGCAGCAAACCCTACAAGATGTTGGAGGCCATTCACAAGCAAGCGCCTGCTTGGAAAATAACGTGGGATAAGAACAATGAAATAATTTGATGAGGAAAGTGTTGTGCTACATTGAATACTCACGTCACAAAATGTGCTTCTACATTATGTAACTTACATGGTCAAATGACTGGTACATTTTATTCCTGTGCTAATTTGTTAATTCTGTTCCAAGAGGAAAGAGTCTAACATGACTTTTCAAAAACAAAACAAAACAAAACAAAACAAAAACCCCGACTTAATTAGGCCTTTCTTACTTGATGTTCTCTTATTCTTGTAAGTTTTAGAAACACTGTATTTGCTTCAGAGAAGAAACCCATGTTAGAGCAGATTCCTTAGAAATTGTGGCCCGTTTATACGTATGTGCATTTTGCTTCTCCTTAGCTCTTAGCACATTTACTGCAATAGATTGCAAATGAGCTATTGGATGTTATATCCCAGGTATGTGGCAGGAAAGCCTGTAGTATGTGAAATTTTCAAGGACAAAGTTCCTGTTTTGTGAAGGATGTTTCCTTCTTAGAATTGTGAACGATGGGGCTGAAAACCAGCTTTGGGTTTTACCTGTTCCTTTCAGTTCGGCAGACAGGCAGGCAGAACTGAACTGTAAACACTTGTGAGGTAATTTGTTTTAAAAACACTTCATGATTTTGCTAGGAAGCCTCCAGGGATTCAGTTCCAGTTCTCTGGGAAGCAGAGCTGCCCTTACAACACTCTTCTGTCTCCTCACTCACTCTCTCTGCTTACCCCAACCCTATCTCAAGTACTTTCATGGAGGAATCGTGCGGGTAGTTCCAAGCCCACGTGCTGCCGGGGAGGCAGTTTCCATGGCATTCAATGGAGCAGGCTGTCGTGTGGGGCTTGTGGTTTTGGCAGCCAAGATTCTGCCTGAGGTTTGTTTCATATTCTTTAAATTTCATCTCATAATTTTCATAGTGATAGACTCAGAAAATATATCTCCTTCCTTTTCCTTTTCCTTTTTAGAGTCAGACTTAAGTTCATACCATTCCTTATTTTTAGACACCAGTGTTTTCCCTCTCTTTTTTCTACCCCAATATAGAAGTGTAATAAGTCTTTTGAGACAGCATTTTATTGATTTGTCATTGTAACAGAATTTACCTTCTTCAATACCGGCAGATTTTAACTAGAGAAATTTGAAATTTTCCTAACCTCTTTATACTTTGTCCAGAAGGAGCGTTTCCTTTCCTCCGGACTCTGAGCTGTGTGGAGTTGGCCCTTTGCAGTCGCCTTTGCTAGACCTTTACAAGTTCTGCTTTCTTGTCTGAACTCATGAGGAAGCCAAAGCTTCTTTCCCAAAGAGATTGACTTGAAGCCTTCTAACCAGACACACAGGACCTTCCGGCTTCCGCATACTTGAAACTTATTCTCTGTATGTTTCACAGTCTTAGCACTTGTTTCTCTTAGAGCTTAGCTACCTGTCATTCTTCCATTTGCCCAGGCTCCCTCTCAGAAATTCTTAGTTTTGTGGAGCCTATCAAGACCCTATTGAGAATATGATGGCTATGGACCTTCTTCCCAGAAAAATGCTCATTCATGTCTCTACAGCTGCCTCTACCTCTGCTAAGGAAGTAGTTCACACATTATCTTTAAAGTATAAAGGATTCCAACAGAAATTTGCCACATGAGGAATATATTCAATCAAACTTGGAAAGTATACTGCTCACCTTTACATAAGAAAGAAATAAACGTAGTATTAGTTTCCTGAGGCTGCCATAACAAATTACCATAAACTTGGTGGTGTAAAACAATAGAGATTTATTCCCTCATAGTTCTGGAGGCCAGAGTCCAAAATCAAGGTGTGGGCCGGGTGCTACTTCCAAAGACTCCAGGGGAGATTCTGTTTTTGCCTCTTCCAGCCTCTCATGCCTTCAGGGGTTCCTTGACTCGCAGCTGCATCACTCTAGTCTCTGCCTCCATGGCCGCATTGCTTCCTCCTTTTTCTGTCTGGCAGGTTTTCCCTGTATGACTCTTATAAGGACACTGGTCACTGGATTTGGGGCCCACCTGGATAACCTTAAGACAAGATCCTCAAGATCCTTAATGACATCTGCAAAGATCTTTTTTCCACATAAGGTCACATTTGCAGGTTCTGACAATGAAGGCATGGTCTCTGTTTTGAGACCCATTCAACCCAATACACCAAGTAAGAGGTCAGTGAGCTGTTTAAGGGCAGCTCTTCTGGTGCATGTGGATCTTAGCTATACATAAGCTACTCTTCCCTTCAGATCTGGGGGATGGTGCCATACCCCTCCTGCTTTGATCAGTTGTCACATAGATTTTTATAAAAGGGTAAAGAGCATGGACTTTGGATGCAGATAGTACTAAGGTTTAGACTGGGCTCCACCAATTTCTAGTTGTGTGATCTCGAGCAAGTATTCTCTAAGCTTAAGCTCTCTTGTTTATGAAATGGGAATAATAATAACACCTACCTCACAGCACAGGGTAGCAAAGCATTAACTGAGATCATGCATGAGCTAGAATGCCTTTGACTGCAAGTAACTGAATACCTAAGAGTGTCTTAAACAGAAAGGACATCGTGCTTGCTTCAGAAGTTTAAGAAGTAGGCTATCCCAGGATGGAATTGCTAATTCAGTCATGGCATCAGGACTCAGGCTAATTCCACCCTTTGCCCTGCTATCCTCAGTATATGGTAATGTTTTCTCTATGGCCACAAAATGGGGGATAAAGCTCCTGTTAAAGATGCTCTGGTGCCTTCTGCATGACAATCTCAGGGTCTTACTGTATTTTTCATGGGGAAGCTGACCTGTGATACTAAGGGTTCCAGGAAGGAGACTCGAAAATGGGATTTTGGAGCTGGATCACCCGCTGGCTCACTAGCAATGAGCCTTTGTAATACTGTAATCATGCAATTGTTAAAACCGTCTGCAGAGGTGAATTGGGATAAGATACTGGAGAAAGGAATACATTGGCAGGGGCAAAATCTCAAATGCTTGAGAGGTGTGGGGGAAACGGTTATTATAAGCACTATGGAATTTGAATGGGTGTCACTGGGGACCATTAGTAAGAAAGGCAATGAAAAATTGAGGATGATTAATAACTAATGTAAAGTAGAGCATGAAAGCAAGAGGGCCTCCTTGGCAACATATAAAGACAGTATACATCTAGATGGCAGAAAAAGCTTAGGAGACCCAGGTCTTAATTATTAGAATAGCAGAGCTCCAAGGAAAATTGAATTCTCCACCCTTGACAGCTCTGTCACACTAAGGTCAGGGTCCTGATTGATGCACTTGAAATCTTGAATCCTCAGCTTTACCTGAATTCTCTGTGCCTGCAGAACTGGCCTATTTCTCCTTGTTAAAAGCTAGCACTGCCCCTCTTGCTTGAAGACAATGCAGAAGCTTCTGCCTACAAGGAAACACATGCCTCCTTGTGATATATCCCCACCTCCTGACCACCAGATCTATAAATAGGGTATGTCACATCGTACACCAGCTAGACATATGCTGGGCTTGTTAAGGAAGGAAGGAGACCACAGGCCAAAAGAGTGGCAAAGGCCCAGCTAATATATATAAAAGCTGGAAGATTATACATGGGTGCTGGATAAAGCCCATCTAATTTTCAAATCAAGAAGCAAGAAGAGAAGCAGTTTCCATTCACATGGATGGACAGTTGCATACATTTATGGTCTTGCCCCAGGATGACATTAAATTTTCTAGCCTTTGTATATGGGACCACGATCATCAGGACATTCCCTGGGACATTAAATTGGTCCATTATACCCATGAGACTATGTTAATTGGACTGAATGACCAAGAAGTGACACTTGTACTCTGGAGAATGGTAGATAAACCCATCAAAGGCCCACCACATTAGTGACATTTTTAGCAGTCTGGTGGTCTAGGACAAGGATTGGTGAAATCTGTCCCACCACTTGTTTTTGTAAATAAAATTTTATTGGAATACAGCCATGCACATTTGCTTATATATTGCCTATGACTGTTTTCATGTTATAATGGCAAAGTTAGTAGTTGAAACAAAGACTATTTGGTCCACAAAGCCTAAAATTTTTTACCCTTTGACCCTTTATAGGAAAAGTTTGATGAGGGTATTATAGGACATCCCTTCCCAAATAAAGGACACATTATTGCATCTCAAGTTTTCTACCACTAGGAAGAAAGCACAGTGCTTGGTATTCTGTTTGGTTTTGGAAGACTCATATTCCACACATGGTAATACTGCTCCAACACATTTACTGGGTGGCAAGGAAGGCTTCCAACTTTGTGTGGGGCCCAGAGAAGTAAAAGGCACTGGAGTAGGTCCAGACTGGGTACAAATATTCCTTCTGCTTGAACCACGTGAATCAGCAAATTCTATGCTATTAGAGATGTCTCTGATTGGGGAAGATGCTGTGTGGGTCCGTGAATAGACAAAAACACACTCACAAGTATTTATTCTCTCAGTCAACAATAACAATCAACATAGAACACTTCTGTGACCAAATGTTTGGGGATTTCTCTCCACCAACAAGCAAGCAATCAGTTCTGCAGCAGGCACTCTTTAAGTGTCCTCTAATTCCGTTCTATTCTTACTCTATCTACCTAGAGATAGCATCAGATCCCACAGGTTAAGGAATTAATGCCCAAGACTGCCACCACCGCCCCACTCCATGCAGCTTTCAGACACCAATCTCAAGCTCCAGGTTGTTTTACCTGTGCTTCTGACCAACTGGCTATAAATCAGGGATCCCACACACACCCCTCCTTGGGTTAGATTAACTTGCTAGAGCAGCTCCTGAAACTCAGGGAAACACCTACTTACATTCAGCAATCTATTATAAAGGATATTACAAAGGGTTCAGATGAAAAGATGCATACGGTTAGGTATGGGGGAAGAGGCACAGAGTTTCCATGCTGCCTCCAACCCCCAGGTGCACCATCCTCTAAGAGCCTCCATAGGTTCAGCTATTTGAAAGCTTTTCGAACCATGCCCTTTTGGGTTTTTATGGAGGCCCCACTACATAGGATTGATTGATTACATCATTGGCCATTGGTGATCAACTTAACCTTCAGTCTCTTTCTCTTTCCCAGTGGTTGAGAGTGGACTGAAAGTCCCAACCCTCTAATCAAGCCTTGGTCTTTCCAGTGACCAGACCTCATCCTGAAGCTACCTAGGGACTGCTTGCCATCAGTCAATTATTAGCATACAAAAAGACATCACTTTAGAGATTCTAAGGATTTGTGGAGTTGTATGCCAGGAAGTTGGGTGAAGACCAAATATATGTTTTACATATATCTGCCAAGACCCAATGGGAAATTTACAACATAAACCCCCAGGGTTCTGGAGTAAGGCTATGCTATCGGTAGCAGGGAATCATTCACCATTTGAAAAATAGCTCCTGGTGTGTTACTGTGTTTTAGTAAACACTAAAGTCTGACCAGGGAACTTCAACAGATTTTGTGGCCAGAGCTGCTCATCATAAGCTGGTTTCTATCAAACCCACCAAGTATTAGGGTCTGGCAGGCCCAGCAGCAATCCATAGAAATATGGAAATGAGAGAACCAGGAGTAGGTAGAGGTAGGGCTAGAGGGCACAAGAAAGGCACATGAGCAGGTGGCCCAGATCCCCATGTTACCCACTGCTGTTTCTCCAGTGCCTCTCACGCTATGGCCATTAAGGAGAAGGTGGTTCTTATGACAGTGGTGAAGGAAAATCCTCCCAATGAATACAGTTTTAGGAAATACACCAAAGAATCATCTACTCTGTGTGTAATGTGTTTCTAGGTAATAATATATACAAACTTGTGCGCAGTGGCAATTGGCTTGGTTGGTTGGTTAGACACTTGGAATGAGAAAGATTAGGAGATTGGTCAGAGGGAAGGAGCTTGTAAAGGGGCCTGTGTGGGTGGACATGAAATGTGAAGATTTTTGCTTTGCATCTTAATGTCCACCAAAGAGCATCAACCATGGATGAGACACTAAACAATCAAGCAGACAGATTGATTTTGCCAGTGGATGTCAGTCGGCCTTTGTCATTGGCAATCCCAGCGCTGGTACAAGGAACTCATGAATAGCCATGGTGGCAGAGGTAGAGGACATACACGGGCCCAAAAGCCAGGGATCTGGCTTTCCATTACTAATAATAATGGTTGCTAACAAATATCCAAACTTCCAGCAGTAGAGACCAATAATGAGGGAGACCTTGATATGGCACCTACTTGGCAGCAAGTTAAACACATTGGGCCCCGTTTACTTTGAAAAGGTCAGTGATTAATCCTGACTAAAATGGATACATATTTTGGATACGGCTTTGTCTTTCCTGCCCGCAGGGTCTCAGTCAGCACCACTATCCAAGGGCTTACAGAATTCCACACAACGTCACTCAGACCAAGGGACAAAGAGACCCTCTTTAAAGTAAAGGCAAGCTGTAAGTGATCATATAGTCCTATCACATACTTTACTATCCCAAAGCTGCTGGCCTGAGAGAGCGATGGAATAATCTCTTAAAGGCACAACTGAGATGTCAGCTTGGAGATAATACCCTGTGATGATGGGTTACTGTCCTCCAGGATGCAGTGCATTCCCTAAATACTTGGCTCTTGTATTGTGTTATGTCCCCAATAGGTAGAACATGTGGATCTGGTAACCAAGATGTAGAACTAGGAATGGTCCCACTTGCTATCACTCCCAGTGATCTACCAGGGAAATCTATGCTTCCCCTATCCCCTGAACTCTAAGCTCTGATTGTGTAGAGGGCATATTCCTGGGGGATACTTCTACCATGGAACACAGTGAGAGTGATTTAAACTTAAAGCTATAGGGTTTTGCAATCAGCCAACTTGACAATTCTCAAGATAAAACAGCTGTTCCAGCTTACTGCACAGAGAGAACCATAATCAGACCAAAACTTTAGAACATTTATGAAAGGGAAATGACGTTGTAGAATGTGACAGTGCTGTGAGTTTTAATTGAATGGTGGAGGGGGCCAGTGACACATATAACTCAGATCATTGCATTTTTAGAAAATCATGGAAATTGAGTGCTGAAATAAACCTCTAATTGGACATGTTTATTTTAGTAGCAACTGAAGCAAGAGAGGTTAAGACTTGTACAAAGTCTTGTGGATATGTTAACGGGAGATCTGGGACCAGAACCCAGGTCTTCTGACCCCTAGTCCAGGATTCCCTGCATCCACCAATGTGGATGCATAGCTCCACAGTTTTCCTTTTTAACTATGTGTGGATTAGGCCAATGTTAACTTACTTTGCATTCTGTATACACACCATACGGAAGGCTGATCAATAACCTGCAGACATTCTGGTGGCAAGAAGTCACCTTAGCGTTAAAAATTCATAATAGAAATTTGCCCAAATAGACAATTTAGCAGACTAGTGTCAACCTAATTGGCTCAAATTAATGAATGCAGCTCCACTCAGGTTTTTTCAATTTTATTAACATTTTTTTCTGTTTGTTTATGACCCACGTATACCTTCATTAAAATCACAACAGTATCAGGACCTCCCTTTCATTAGTCTCACAAAACCATTTTGAATGTCATTGAACACTCATTTTGGATTGGGGACAGGATCCATTTGGAATTCACCAATGCCTCAAACCAACTTCTCTAAGTCTTTGGGGACCAATACAAATGTATATGCATTTTGCTTAGCACATTTCCCTTAACTCAACATAACAATTTTTCAGGGAGCTTAAATGATGCAAGTTTTTTTTGTTTGTTTGTTTATGTGGCCTTTTGAAAACAAAGCATCTAGAACCACCCAATATCCATTTTCATCCACCTATAAAAATAATTTTGTTTTTTAGCAGTATTAGGATGCATCCAATCAGCAGTATTTAGGTTCAGCATACATTAATTCTGTGACAGTACTGAGCTTGAAATGGAATGAGGTCATAGTAATAAAACTATATTTTTAATGCACTTTTAATGTATTACAAACAACTGTACAGTGTACTCTCATTCAGTCCTCCATCACCTTATGAGACTGGTACTGTAGAAGAACTGCCGGCTTCTCCAAAGTATCCACCCTCCTGTCCTTGTTTATCTGGATATTTGGCTTCCTGAAATAAAGACTACAGTTCCAACCTCCCCTACAGCTAGGTATCACCAAATGACTAAGTTCTTGTTAAAGGGATGTCAGGGAAAGAGATAAGCACAGTTTCTCATATGAGGTGTCCTTCTTTATCTCTTTTTCTTGGCTGGAATGCAGTTGTGATAACTGAAGCCCAAGCAGCCACGTTGGACTACATAGGGAACTATGTGTTGAGGATGGTGGAGCCACACAAGAGGAATGAGACCCAACCATTATGTAGCAGCCCTGCCATCCCTGAACTGCTTACCTTCAACTCATATGCATCATAGAGGATTTCTATCTTAAGTCACTGTTGTTTTTATCAACTAAAACTAACCCTGAATGATACACTTGAGCTATATCGTCCTAATTGAGGTGTGCAGTAAGTATGAAATACACACTGGATTTCAAAGGCAAATGAAAAGATTTTATAAAATATATGATCAATAATTTTTGCATTGATTATATATTAAAACTATAATATTTGGATAAATTGGCTTAAAATTATATTATTTAAATTATTTTTTCCTGGGTCACCTTTCCAAATGTGACTACTGGAAAATTTTAATTTATATAAATGGCTCACATTCTGTTTCTTTTGGGCACTGCTAGGCTGGTGCTGCTCCACTCTGTTTCTGCATCTGCACTAGAGAATAGATGAAGTTCCTGAGGCTAAGAGGAGCCATAGGACTTACCCAAGTTCCCATGTCAAATAAATGTCAGGACTGGATTCAAGCTCAAGTCTATCTGGTGCAACCTCAGTGACTTCACCCACTACCTACTGTGTATCTCAACTGGTGTCGTTGGGTTCAGGTATAGCAGACAGAATACTATCCCAAACACTAATTATTTTAGGCAGAAACTGCTGGTGGCTTGGAGTTTTACTGACTTTCACTCAAAATGTGCTTATAATCTGATGAATTCTATAGTATTATTCCCAAATCACATATTCCCCAGCACATAAAAATAGAATGTAATCATTGAAAAAGGCTATGAAACACAATTTGCTGAATGCTTCTGCTGAATGCTTCTGCTGCCTTTGATTCAGAAAGAAGACATTTAATCTGGAAAACTTTGCCACAGATATCCAGTGACAGAGCTGGAGGCCCTCATGGCAAAACTTTCCTTGGTTGCTTTATCTCACTTTGCTGGAAGCTTAAGGCCTCTAACCCCTCTGACCAAAGATGCCCCATGGATGGTGCCTGGGTAATAACATCAAACATTTTGCAGCATATTTCCCTTTATCTGGTTGAGTGAGGCATCCTCTGCAGGTAACGAGTATGTTCAGTATTATTTACACCTTTACTTACCCTTTTCCCACTTCTTTAAAAAAGGTGGTAGTTTGGCTCGTGTACTTGTCCTGTGGAAGAGGGGCACAGTTTCTATTTGGAAATGGCCTGGCATCCCCAGCTTTCTTGATTTCTCCCTGAAGACAGTTGTGGACAGGAACACTCTGACTTAACTGAAGTGCAGGGACATCAACTTGCTTTAGCCACAAGATCCTCCATTATTATGCTCCAGTGCTAGGCTAGACACAGCTCTTCCTTGGGGTTCACCACCTCCAAGGGATTCTAAGATGTAAGACAGCCACACTCACCAAATGAACTTGGATGCGATCATTTTAATCTTCCTGCTGTATAGTACTGCCATGACTGGCTAGAAATGGTACCCAGACTCCTTAATTGCCCATGGAGCTACAGCATGAAACTAACGAGCTGTTCATTAATGCATCCATTGCTCGCTCTCTCCTTCCTGTGGCTTCTGTTCCTGGTTTAGAAGCAGAATTAACAAGTTTTCTCCTAAGAGGCATATCTGTCCTGCAGCAGTCAGCTCTTTGAACATTTAACTTCATCTTCCAAATCATTCCAAAAAACACTTAATGGCTCTGGGCCCAGACCTGACCCCTGCAGATCCCATTTACAAGGACTGTCAAAGACAGATGAATCACCACCAGTAAGTCCTTTTTCCATTTGGCTTCCAAATATGGGAGTGGCTGGGCAACTGTGGGTCATTAGACTTTTGCAAATTAAATTCCCCCAAAGATATATTTCACTAATGCAACTGAAGGACAGTGTGTGTCCCTGACTGCAGATGCTAATCTCAGAGGGACAAAAACCTGTATTCGGCCGGTGCGGTGGCTCACGCCTATAATCCCAGCACTTTGGGAGGCCGAGGCAGGTGGATCACGAGGTCAGGAATTCAAGACCAGCCTGGCCAAGATGGTAAAACCCTGTCTCTAATAAAAATACAAAAATCAGCCGGGTGTGGTAGCGGGTGCCTGTAATCCCAGCTACTCGGGAGGCTGAGGCAGAGAATTGCTTGAACCCGGGAGGCGGAGGTTACAGTGAGCTGAGATCGTGCCACTGCACTCCAGCCTGGGCAACAGAGGGAGACTCCGTCTCAAACAAACAAACAACAACAAAAACAAGCAAACAAAAAAACCACCCTGTATTCACGTAGGATATTTGTTGAGGACAGAAAGAAAAGACTGCTACCAATTGGCCTTTTTTTCCTCATATTCATCATGCCCACTAGGTATAAAAAATGATGCTCAAATCTGCTGCGCATTCTAACGTGATATGCTAGCTTGTTTTCTTTTCAGTTGAATCTATTTGCAATTTTCAATTCCTGAATGAACTCACTGTTTTTCTGTTTTTTGTTTTAGATCGGGTTGGGTGTGTGTTTGCGGGGGGGGGGTGTCTAAAATTGATGTCTCAATTGCCTTCAGGGGCCCATTAACTTAAGTGTGAAGTTGCTGGTTTTAAGAAATTAGGGAATGGAAGAGTAACAAATTGGAGTTTTCAGCCTCACTAGAAGTGTGTAAATGTGGTTTTTAAAACACACACATGCTGCATTGGCCAAAGTAAAACATGTTGGCTTAGATTCCACTGAAAAGTGGCCAGTTTGTGACCTCACCTTTAAATCAATTCATTCAATCTCCTCTGCAGTCTGAATCAGAGGTTCAAATGTGGGGGCGGCGGGGAGTAGCAATTACTTTCTTAAATTCCTTCTGATTCTGATATCCTGTCTGCTTCTCTGGTTGAGAATAATCAAATTCAACATTAGCCAATTCTCATATAAACCTTCACCATTAAATATATTGCCATCAGGGCACATCACAGCCATGAAGTGCTTCCCCTCACAGCACATGTGTCTGCTACTCATTGCAGATCTAGATCACATGAATAGAAATCCAGTGTGATCTGAAAAGAAATCAGACATCTCTGGTTTTTACAGCTGTCTGGAGACAAAGGCTGCCTACCTGCTGAATTTCAAGTACTTCCAGCCTCTCTTTTTGGCCTATTTTGATCACATTGGTTTTCCCCTAAATAGAGGAAGATGAACTCACCTTGAGCTATTGCCAAGGTGTGCAGGCCTGCCTGTCCTAGGCCTTTATGCTGACTGTAGGAAAGGCAGACTATCTTTAAATTGCTAATTTTGCCTGAAAGCTCTTATCAGAGACTGAGGGATGATTTTATACTTTTCTGTTTGCTTTTCAATTCCCCTCACCCCTAAGTACTCATAGAGCAGTCCAAATCTGAGGTTTAGTTGACTTAGTTGAACGCGAGTTCAAATCTCGAGAAAAATACCACCAAAGAAACCCTTTTAGTGTCATTTGCTATGAGTGTTTAGTGGTCAGCTGACATCGGTAACAGCAAGTTGTCCCTCAATATCCACTTTCCTTTATCTACAGAATAATGGAACTTTGAATTTTGATTGGGCTCATGGTTTCCAATAAAAACATGAAATATTTCAAGTAATGTGATTGACTTCCAGTCCACAAGATATGAAAGGAAGTAGTATGTACAATTTCTTGGAAGTATCCTTAAAGGAAGGTCTGTTCCTTTCCCCTTTCTTCTCCCCACTGGTTGGAATTCAAATGATGATGGCAAAGAAGCAGCATCTATTTATGAAATGATTCTGGGAATGGATGTCATGCATGGTGGAAAAAAAACATAGGCGGAAACTGTGTTCCTACCATCATGTAGGGCCACACCACCTCTGGTCCCCCTATCTGGACATTTACATGAGAGGGAAGTAGGTGTCTATCTAGTTTATTAATTGGTGGGGGTGGGAGAGACAGTTTCCATCACTCACAACCAAACCTATTCCAAACGACTAGAGAAGGTATCAGGTGGGTGCACAAAAGTTAGGGCTCAGAAATACCTCATACTATCCCTTTGAGGTAGAGACGGGTCAAACATCATCAGATTTTACAGCAGGACACTCCTTCACAGAGGTTTTCATCAAGATCCTCATTCCATCTTCCTTCTGCTTGATCCAGGAATCCCTTCTTTCCTATCCAGGTCTCCAGCAGCTGCAGTTGTCACCTTTTGTCTCCATCACTCCTCACAACACTTAACTATATATTTTGCCTTTTACTTGCGTTTTCTGTCTTAGGTAGACTGTGGGAACTTGGAGATTTAAAAAAAGTCTCTTTTGTAACCACTTTTCCCAGTTACAGTGAAAACAAAGCATTACTTAAATTTCAGATACTCCGTACGCTCTATAATTGAATTAATTTGGAATGCATTTTTAAACCCACCTACTATCTATACCACTTCCTGTGTTTTTTTTCACTGTCATCTTCAGACTTGCTGTTCTTTCAAGAAATTATCTCCACAGGGGACTGAATTATGATATTCTCTAAAATAGGAACTCTTAACTTGAGGAGGAGGAAGAGGGAAATTATGAGTCCACCAACTCTCTGCAAGTTTTGTATGTGGAAATGTGAGCTTTTGTCTGCAGAGAAAGTCAGTAGCTTTTATTAGAATTTCAAAAAAATCATGACCCCCACTGGCCTACAGCAAACAAAAAAATCTTTGGCGAAAATAATACCTAAAATTGGGGATGAGAGAAGAAATGAGATCTACTTGAATGATTCACTTTAAAAAGAAGATAAATCCACACATAGATTTGTATAATTTCTACCTCTAAATTTTTTTCTCCCAAAAATGCTTAATTTTCTTTCCCTGGTTTCCAGGAGACCTTAATCCTTAATCCCAACTGAAGAAGCAACCAAACAGAAAAGATCAAAGATACACCGGCAATAAACTGAAGCAATGCTTTATTGCAACCACAAAGCACCAATTCAACAAGGCGTTGACACACAGAGATTGAACAAATGTCTCTTTGAACAGAGATGTAGCAAGCCCACTTTTTCCAAGCTCTTAAAAACAAGTACTTAACCCAGGAACTGAACAAAGCATAGGACAATTAAAAAAAATTACACCATCATGAAGGAATATATATAAAAATATTCTGTACTAGTAACAAGGCTTTTTGACCTGTAACTCTCAGCAAATTTCTTCAAAAACAAATTATTATAAATAAAACCACGAAGTTAAAAAAAATTCTTTCTTCAGAAACAAAGAACCAATTTAAAAGAAAATCTATGCAGAAAATATCATTACCCCATTTGAAAGCTAGCTGAATATGGATGGATATCCTCAGTACACAACGGAGCTTCTCTTTTCAGAGCTATGATTCTGCTCCTGAAGGGGCCATGATGCATGTTCATTTCAAACACTGCAGCATATCCCAATAAAACCTTAATAAGGTCAAGTGGAGAACCCTCTATAAAAAAGGGTGTCGGCAATTCCGTCCAAGTAACACAAGCTCTAAGGAACAGAGGAATTCAAGGGAGACAGCAATCCCTTTCTTCTTTCTCCCCCTCCCCAAATTTTCTTGTTTTTACTCATCCTAAGTCTGTAACCAAAAGACTGTCATTTAATTAAATTCTTTTTTAAAAGATTTTGGGAAAGCTATCTATAAAGAGATGAGGAAAATCCTTATGATTTCAAAGCCTTTGTGGGGAGGAGTGTCTAATCGTGTCAAAGATCATTCTATTTGACAAAATCCATGAGGAAAACCACCCTGTGCGCATCTTGTCCTTGCTCCTCCTGGCTGATTTCAGGTGAGCTGATGAATTGCCTAGTCTATCCAATAGGATAACGTTTCATTTGATTGAAATTCTTTACATATACACATGTATGTATTCTGTTTACAAAGTTTCATTACATGAAACTAAATTATGTCATTATGTATTTTTTGAGGTCGAAGACCCCAATTTGACTGTACTATGAAGAGTTGTTCTTTAAATGCTTTGTCTGCAGAGGTTTTACATGATATTCGTAGATTTTCAGAGCAGGCCCCAATTTTAACTGAAGTCCTGTCAACACATCATTTCTTGTCATCAATAGCAGGGATTTTCCATCAATTTCCTATAATGGAAGCAGAAGGTAAAGCCAACATGTGAGTCCAAAAGCTCAAGGATAATGAAGACAAAAGGAAGTTCAGAGGTAAAAGTCACACCAATTGTGCCCAAGCTAAAAACATTACATTTGTAGTAGTGCCAAAATGGAAAAAATGAAATCCTCTATTTTTATCTTACATCTTTTAGCTATACTTTGGCATTAAACACAATCTATAGCTGATCTTGCTTTCAAGATCCTATCACAAACATCACATCTTAAAAAACAGATCGCAAGCTTACTGCATGTACCCTTAAGGATCAAAGATGTTGCTTCTGAAAAGAATAATGACACTTTCCATTTATAAAGTCTATTAAAGTTTATGCAGAATTTTCCATGAACTTAATTTCTAAAACAACTCTGTAAATTGGAATGGGCAGAGGTGATCATTTCTATTTTACAGGCAAGCCAAGGATCAAGCAAGAAGTTCACCCTCTAAGATCAAGAAGTTAGGAAAGGGGTGCATAGAATTTGAACTCTCATATACCTGCAGCCAAAGCCAAAGTTCTTTTTATACTCCCCCTCTGCTTCTCTTGATACTTAAATATATGTTTTTTAGAAGGTCCGATGGGGACTAGAGTCTTAGGTTTCCTGGAGTCTTCACAATTGCAACATTGGGCATTAGAAAAATGACTCACCCTCTGGGAGACTTTCCTGCCCTTTAAAGAGGGAACCATCCTGCCTCAACCCAAAAATCAACCTCTCCAAGATAAGTTCCCCTACCACACTCTCTCTGAATGGATCCTCAAACTTCCAAATAAGGTAGTGAGGGGTAGGGCCCTGCCAGCTGAAAATCCCTTCCCTGTTCTGCTCAGAGTCCATTCCCTGCACCCTTAGGCACAGAGTCAGGTACACTGCACTCCAGGTATTCTGGAGAGACTACAAAGCTTTGGGGTGAAATAAAAACAGGCTTCTCACAAAAGAGATGGGGATCCCAAATATACAAAGTGGTTTGAAACTTTTGGAAAGGAAGCACTGAGAAGAATGCTGAATGCCACATTATTTTTGTTATTGTTTGCTATGGGGACCTTACGTCTCTTAAGAACCTGAGCTGGTTCCTAGGTGACTTGGATTCAAGAGTTAAACCAGCTGTGCATGGTCGGTGAGTCACGACATTTCTGTGCATGGTTATACCCACATACTTCTGTACCTACCTCCTCCACTGACCGACAGACATGGGGACACCGTGTGTAGCTGCAACTACGTAAAACGGACTCCCTCCCACACCATCCCCAGGGCAGCTCCTCCAACTCTCATGTGCCTGGCTTGCCAGGCTGGGAAGAAAATGTGCTTTGAGTTCCTGAGAGTGTGGGAGAAATAGCAGCAGGCTAGGCGGCTGAAGAAACACCCACTTTGTGACCTTAGGCAAGTCCCTTCTCTTCTCTTTCCTCCTTGGCGGGGTTTCTGACAAGATTCTGTGAGAAACCGCTCTTGCAAATGCTCCCTGAGCTATGAGTTATACAATCACTTGTCATTATCCCTTCCATCATTCTCGACAGGACCAGGTCCTCATTTTACTTGTCAACCACCTAATATGAACCAGAGCAGAACAAGGAATTACTTCTACCTCGTCTATGGTGGTTTTGAGTTTGGGAAATCTTTATTCTGTCAGTTACCAGAACACAAAATGTCTCACATTAATTTGTGAGAGACTATAACATTAAAAAGCAGCTGATTCATAGTACAAAGAACAGAAAATTCCTTAAGGACACAGGAATTGACTCAATAATCCTAAAGTACTTTGCTTCCTATTTAGGCAAGTAGTAATCCTAGAGATTGCTGATTAGAGAAACCTGCATGTCTGAGAGTTGGGAGAGGAGCCTCTGGCCCCTGGAAACCACAGTAGCCGTGCTGAAGACACTGTGAGGTCAGAGACCAAATTAGATGTAACCTTAAAGCTCACGCTGTGTCTTGCACACGGGCTCGGAATGCTTTACTGAACGGTAAAGCCCTCCTACCCCCCATCTTTCCTCGGCTGTTGTGTGCTCACACTTCACTTACTACATGTTTTAAACAGGCATCAGGAAGAGATGACACTGCTTTCATTTCTATACACCAAGAAAACTTCCTCGACTAACTCAAAGTGAATTTTTAAAAAATCTTTGCTGGCAAAAAGTCCTTTGACAACTCAGCATTTCTGTCAAAAGCCAAGTATGCCTGTGAAAAATGCTGAAATTTGGATTTTACTTAAGACAAAATGGAAAAATCATGTTTCATGCTCCAATCTGATTTTCCCTTTGTTCAGTAGACACACTGCAGTTCACCTCAGACCAGGGTTGGTAAAAGAAAGCTCCATCTGGAAATCCTCATTTTAGAAATGTTGAAATAAATATAGTTAATTCATACATACAACCAAACATTCCTCTTAAACCCTGACTAGAGCAGCTCAAAGGAATGAGAGTGGAATAGAGAATAATGGAAATGAAGCTTACGGTCAGGCAAACCGCAATCTGAATCCTGTCTCCACAAACTGCTATGTGACCCTGGGTAGGGGACTTAACTGCCCTGAGTCTCAATTTCCTCACCTTAAGATGGAAATAAACCAGTAAAGGACTTTAGGGATTAGAAATGTTGGATGCAAAGCACTGCACACAGTGCCTGACATGTAGGAGGTTCTCAATGACTACTAAGTGGAAATGGATAGGCTTCGAAAGAAATGGGATGTGTTCTGATTCCAAATCCACCTTCTGCTTCCTTTCTGCCAGTGTGCTCCCCTTTGCCAGGAAGATGTAGGCATGTTCCTATTTAGGCTCAGAAAACTTACTGAGATTAAAGAGTTCAAAGACTACATAAAACATTCGTTTCATAAAAATTGTACACACAGGAAAGTTCCTTGATTAAGAAAGCTAATAATTTGATACATAACGTCCATGGGATGCAAGTGAAATCCAAATTCTACCAACAGCATGCTGTGCTACAATGAGCTTGGGACTGGAAACTGGAAGACAGGTTCTTGCAGACTCTATCAGTAACTTTCCGTAAGGAACAACTCCTCTGGATCCCAGTCTGTGTATTAATATAAATGAAGTGGTTGGAGTGTGACCAATTCCAGCTAAACAAAACAAAACCAAGATTTTGCATGTACATCATGATGAAGTCCAAAACAAAAAGATATTTCACATCTTGGGAATTGTGTGTTAACTGATAATCATTTGTTAGTGTCAGTAAAACTTTGACATTGATTGTGTCTTTATGTAAAATTAACCTTCAGGTTCCCATTGGGCAATAAACAATGTTTACATACTTATTAAGTTCCAGCAAGTACTCATGCATGGAAGTAAAGTTCCGAGATGATAGGTTTAAATTTCCAATGAGGGCAAGAATCTAGATTTAAAAATAAATGAGTAGGATTCATAGATATTATAGCTCACTAGCTAAGCATGTGCTTTAGACTAAGACACTACTTTATTGCTTATTAGTGGGGCCTGGGGCACATTACTGAATTTTTCTAAGCCTCATTTTCTTATCTATGTGATGGGGGAAAGTAACTACTGTGTTTCACTGCTGCAAGTATTATTGAGATAACTTTTGTGAAGTAGAATTCCTGACATGCACTGATCACTCAATAAATGCTACTTATTGAAAAAAGCATATAAAAGCTGAGTATGGTGGTACATGCCTGCAGTCCCAGCTACTTGAGATGCTGAGGTGGGAGGATTGCTTGAGCCCAGGAATTCAAGGCCAGCCTGGGCAACATAGTGAGACCCTATCTCTAAAAAATTTAAATTAAAAAATATGTATAAATTTTAAAAGCATATAAAGATCTCAACCCATTTACTTTTCACTCATTCTCTCTGCCAGCATTAATCTATACTAGGTAACTCTGAATTGAAGCTATTTGTGATATGGTCCATGGGAAATGTATAGGAAGAAAGAATAGGTGGGAACAGAAGTAGCAAAGAGAAAAGAGCCTAGGAAGAGACAAAGAGTAGCCATCAAGACAGGCAACTAGGCAATTGCAAGGTAGGGCAGGGAAAAAAAACATTGAAGAGAAGTCAGTGGAATTTATGAAGGTCGGGCTCTGCGCTGACTGGGAAGGCCATATTTGTGGTGGTGGCCTCTACTGTCCCAGATGGTGCATAAGGGAAAGGAGGCTCAATTTAGAATCAGAAGACTGGGGATGGATGCTCTGCCTGCTACTTACTAGGTTCTTACGCAACATCTGGCACATTCCCCTCCTCTGTGAAATGAGAGGTTTGAACTAAGCTGACCTCTGTCCATCCTAGTTCAAAACATTCTCAAACACCAATTCAGTCTTTCATAAGCATCAGAACACCCCAGCCTCATATGAAAATCTCCCTGTTAAAGAACACAGCATCAACTTCTTACCAATGATGTGGAGGAATCTCATGAAACAGTCTTTCTTTTTCTGCTTCACTCTTCCCCCTCACATCTTCTAGCACTTTCTTTGTAACAACTCTCTTGCCATTTACTGTCTGGCTACAAGTGGTGACCAGTCTGAAGTTTCTCAGTCCGCTGCTTACAAAGGGTTCAAATGTCTCAGAGGTAGAGGTACTTGCTCTGGAGCCCAGAGATACAAAAGTGGAAAATCCTGTGTCCAATATGGGAGTCACATCAAAGATGGAGGAGTGGAATCTCCTGGCTTTACCCACAAGGCCAAGGGAAAAATCATCACCTGAGAATCCTGAGAATGCATAGTTCCTCCTCCAAATGTTTTTTGTCTCTGCCATCTCCTCTGTTTCCCTTTTGGTTCGGTTCCTTCTGGACTTGTCATACTCATTTCATTTCCTGGCATCAGACAAGACCTCACAGGCCTCTTGCTACTTGTTTGAATTTCTCCTCAGATGCCTCTTTGTTCCCTGGGTTCTTGTCTGGGTGTACCTGCAGAGCCAACTGGTGATAAGCCTTCTTAATATCAGAGGAGGAAGCATTTTGAGGCACACCTAGTACTTTGTAGTAACTCACCATGTTTCTTTAAACAGCCTTTCCCCACCAAGACAGGGTTTATTTTTGGAAGAATTTCCATATAAGGTTGGAAAGGAAGATGGTGAACTATTCAAGTTTACACCAAGCCCTTTTTTGAATACTATCACAAGGCTCTTGGGATGAAGCATCTTCTGGAGAGAAGTTCCTCTTTGTTGTATGGATCCTTCACATGCCTCCACTCCCGCCCACCTTCTGTCAGCAGCTCCTTGTGGGTGGAGTGACTATGAGCTCAACATTCTCAGCCAATGACTCTCAGCTGATGGCTGTGCTTGCCTTGCCTTCCTATTGGTGGGAAATTTAGAGTGGATAATATACACTGTGGGGAGGCTTCACCTTATTTAAAAATCAACACTGAGCAGCTTATTCAGAGAGAAGCTATTTGTGTGGCTCAAAAGTCTTTATTTCATTTGTTGAAGTAACAGTCACAAGCAAAATGGCTTTTGCACTTAAATCGGACACAAAATCCATTTCGGCTCACTGTAAGGGCTAATGCTTTCAGTGACTTCATGAGTATTTCCTAGTGCTATTTAATATTTTCTGCTGGCACAAGGTAGGCGATAAAGGGTCTGTATTACAAAAAAAAAAAAAAAAAAAAAAAAAACCACCAAAAACCTGAAACACATTTCTGATGAAGGAAAATAAGTAAGGCCCATTTTATCAAATGAGAAAACTGGGTCATAGAGATGAAACTAGGCAGGCTTTTCAAAATAGTAGATTTATAAGATATAACTAGAATTGAAGACCTCCCACATATTGTCAAATAAGTCTTCTTCAGCTGATTAAAAATTTTTTTTAATTTCAATTTAAATTTTATTTTAAGTACATGTGCAGGATGTGCAGGATGTGCAGGTTTGTTACATAGGTAAATGTGTGCCATGGTGGTTTGTTGCACTATCAACCTATCACCTAGGTATTAAGCCCAGCATGCATTAGCTATTTTTCCTAATGCTCTCCTTCTCCCCAACCCACCCCTGACAGGCCCCAGTGTGTGTTGTTCCCCTCCCTGTGTCCATGTGTTCTCATTCTTCAGCTCCCACTTACAAGTAAGAACATGCAGTGTTTGGTTTTCTGTTCTTGCATTAGTTTGCTGAGGATAATGGCTTCCAGCTCCATCCATGTCCCTGCAAATGACATGGTCTCATTCCTTTTCAGGGCTTCACAGCATTCCATGGTGTCTATGTACCATGTTTTCTTTATCCAGTCTATCATTGATGGGCATTTGGGTTAATTCCATGTCTTTGCTATTGTGAATAGTGCTGCAATGAACAGACATGTGCATGTATCTTCAGGATAGAATGATTTATATTCCTTTGGGCATATACCCAGTAATGGGACTGCTGAATCAAATGGTATTCCTGATTCTAGGTCTTTGAGGAATTGCCACACTGTCTTCCAAAATGGTTGAACTAATTTACATTCACACTGACAGTGTAAAAGCATTCCTATTTCTCCACAACCTTGCCAGCATCTGTTGTTTCTTGACTGTTTAATAATTGCCATTCTGACTGGTGTAAGATGGTATCTCATTGTGGTTTTGATTTGCATTTACCTAATAATCTGTGATGTTGAGTTTTTTTCATGTTTCTTGGCTGCACTAATGTCTTCTTCTGATAAGTGTTTTTTCATGTCCTTTGCCCAGTTTTTAATGGGGTTGTTTGTTTTTTTCTTGTAAATTTGTTTAAATTCCTTGTAGATTCTGGATATTAGACCTTTGTCAGATGGAGAGATTGCAAAATTTTTCTCCCACTCTATAGGTTACCTGTTCACTCTGATGATAGTTTCTTTTGTGGTACAGAAGCTCTTTTGTTTAATTAGATCCCATTTGTCAATTTTTGCTTTTGTTGCAATTGCTTTTGATGTTTTCATCATGAAATCTTTGTCCATGCCTATGTCCCGAATAGTATTGCCTAGATTTTCTTCTAGGGTTTTTATAGTTTGGGGTTTTACATTTAAGGTTTTAATCCATCTTGAGTTAATTTTGTATAAGGTGTAAGGAAGGGGTCTAGTTTCAGTTTTCTGCATGTGGCTAGCCAGTTCTCCCAGCACCATTTATTAAATAGAGAATCCTTTCCCCATTGCTTGTTTTTGTCAGGTTTGTCAAAGATCAGATGATTGTAGATGTGTGGTCTTATTTCTGAGTTCTCCATTCTGTTCCATTGGTCTAGGTGTCTGTTTTTATACCAATACCATGCTGTTTTGGTTACTGTGGCCTTACAGTATAGTTTTAAGTCTGGTAGCATGATGCCTCCAACTTTGTTCTTTTTGCTTAGGATTGTCTTGGCTATATGAGCTTTTTTTGATGTTGTTCTTCCATCTGAATTTTAAAATAGTTTCTTGTAATTCTGTGAAGGGTCTTTCAATGTTAGCCTTTTCAAAATTTATCTTTGGACTTAAGAACTAAACTAAGCAGCAGCATCAAAACAACAAATGCTTTTAAAAAGGGAGCTGCTGGTTGCTCTTTTTGCAGGACACACAACTACAGATTTCCCAGGCTTCTTTGAAACTTAATGTGTCCATGTGACTAAGCTCTGGCCAATGAGATGAGAAGGGATGATGCATGCCTCTCTCAGGCCCATAAAACTACCTGCACAGTCTTCTTACTCTTTTTCCTTATGCTAACTTATGTCAATGCCCAGATTATCTTGAAAGCTATTTAACTGATAACAAGGCCTCCTTCACCTGGGTCTTTGAATGACAGTGAAGCAGAAAATCCCCACCAGCTACCTTGGACTATCTGTATGAGCAAGAAATAAAATTCTACTATAATTAAGCCATTATATACTACTGGTCATATCTGTTGCTCTACTTTAATACACCAACCATTTCTACAATTTCCCCTTCACTTTTACAACCTCTTCTTATCATGTCATCAACCAGAAGAGTCCTATCTCTGCAACACTGAAAGCCCAACATCCTGATCTGTCTCTCACTCCTCACTCTCATTAAACCCATTTTTTTTTATGTCAACTCCACTTTCTCCAGGGTTATCAGTCCCTTTCTGACTCCTCTTTCATACCAAGTCTGAACCCAATGATTGACCAGGGAGCTATTCTTTTATTAGCCCTCTATAAAGTAGCCCTCTTAAGCCATTAGATTTTGCAGTGTCCATGCCACAAACCCCCCATCCAGGATGAGTCCAGCAATCCAGCTTCTCTAACTCCTCTACCTAGTGCAGCTGGGGAAAAAAATCAAGGAACCATGAAGATGAAACACTACACATTTGCAGTGTACCAATCTCAGCTGGCCAGTAGAATACCTCAACTGTTCTTTTGTTATCCTTGGTCATTGCCCTCTCCCATTCCCCTTGGTGGCCATTCTTAACCTTCACTGCTGTCCTCCAGTTCCTTATTAAATCTCTATCAATCCCCATCTACCCCAAGCAGAGGAGCTTGACTCTTGTTTAGCAAAGGAAATAGAGGCTGTAAGGAACTCCGTTAATGTCCATGAAGACAAAGTGTATTAGTTAGGGTTCTCCAGAGAAACAGAACCAATGAGATACTGGTTAGATATGACCAACCTGCATGCTGGGAAAACAGGAAAGCTAGTGGTATAATTCAGTCCAAGTCTGAAAGACTGAGAATGGGAGGGTGAGGTGGGGCTGATGATATAAGTCCAGTCAGAGTCTGAAGGCCTGAGAACCAGAAGCTCTGATTTCTAAGGGCAGGAGATGATAGCTGTCTCAGGTCAAACAGAGTGATTTACCCTTTCTCCACATTTTTGTTCTATTAGGGCCATCATGGGATGAGGTGATATTCACCCACATCAGTTAGGGCCATCTTCTTTATCCAGCCTACTGATTCAAATACTACTCTCCTTCACAAACACTCCCACAGACACCCCCAGAAATAATGCTTTACCAGCCATCTGGGCATCTCTTAGCCCAGTCAAGATGATACATTAACCATCACATAAGAACAATCTTATTTATATCTGTGCACAACTTCACCTATGCTCCCAACTCAGAGGAAGAGAACCCTGTCTTGCTTGGTGCTAATTACTTAATATTTTTTAAAATAAAATACTTGAATATTTTATTTACCAAATTGAATCATGACATATATTATGGCTGGCATTACATTTTAAAAACTTTATTGGGATAAAATTCATATAACATGAAATATGCCATTTTGACCATTTTTAAGTATACGGTCACATTGATTACATTTATAGTGTTATGCAATTATTGCCGCTATCTATTTTAAAAACACTTCCACCATCTCAAAAAGAAATTATCCACACATTACTTAATAACTCCCTACTCCCCCAAGCCTCTGGTAACTTTTAATCTATGTTGTATCTCTATGAATTTGCCTATTTTAGACATTTCGTGTAAGTGGAATTATGCAATATTTGTCTGGTTTATTTCATTTAACATGCTTTCAAGGTTTATCCATGTCGTAGCACATATAAGAACTTCATTCCTTTTTATGGTTGAATAATATTCCATTATATGTATACAGCACATTTTAAAAATCAATTCATCTGTTCATGGACACTCGGAATATTTCCACCTTTGGTTATTGTGAACAATGCTGTAATAACCACAGCACAAGTACAAGTATCTGTTTAATTCCCTCTTTTCAATTCTTTTGGGTGGAATTGCTGGGTCCTACAGTAAAGCTATGCTTAAGTTTTTGAGAATCTACCAAATTATTTTCCACAACAGATGCACTATTTTATAGTTCAACCAGCAATGTACAAAGAAATTTCTCCACATCCTTGCTCCTCCATATTCTTTTGATCTCATCCCTTTCTATATCCTCAGGGAGTTTGCTTCACTTAACTTTCCTCAATTTATTTCAATTTTAATCTATCCAATTCTTTTAGCTACTTTCCTGGATGTGAGTAAGTCTGGATGTCTCCTCTCTTAGAAGAGAACTCTCTTGCCTACATGACTCTCCCTCCAGTTGCTGCTTCTCCCTTACTGGCCTGCCTCCCACTCACTCCTCAACTTGGAGAGAAAGTTCCTCCCCAGCTGATGTGTGTGCACCCTGACATGCTGCTGTGGCTGCTGGCATGCATGAGCAAGCACAGATCCCGTTGCCACTGCCCCAGTGAAACTCTGTGGCCAGCAACCCTCATTGGAGTGTTGTGGCCAGCAGACAGGGAATACCTCGACCCCTCCAGTAAAGCAGGTTCTAACCACAAGGGGCCAGAGAACAAAGCTGTGGCCCGGTACCAACCCCCTAGAGTTACAGCATGCAGCCCAGAAGTGCCAAGCTGAGCCTTGTCCCCCTAAAATCTTGCGGAAATGAAGCCAATCACCTTATACCACAATCAAAGCCTGAAGGGCATTAAAGAAGATAAAGGCAAAAAAAACACATCCAAAGGACAGCAATTTCAAAGACTGAAGAAGAATGAGCCCACAGAGATGAAAAAATAAAAAAATAAAAAACACAAAAAACAAAAAACAAAACAAAACAAAAAAACCTAGTGCAATAACTCTGGCAACTCAAAAAGTCAGAGTGTCTTCTTATCTCCAAATGACTGTACTAGTTCCCCAATAATTGTTCTTAACCAGACTGAAATGGCTGAAATGACAGACATATAAGTCAGAATATAGATAGGCATGAAGATCATTGAGGTTCAAGAGAAAGTTAAAGCAAAATCCAAGGAATCTAAGGTATATATGGGAGCTGAAAGATGAAATGGTCATTTTAAGAAGAATCAAACTGATCTGGCAGAGCTGAAAAACTTACTTCAAGAGTTTCATAATACAGTCTCAGCAGAATAGATCAAGCTGAGGAAAGATTCTCAGAGCTTGAAGACTGGCTGATATGGTTTGGCTGTGATCCCACCGAAATCTCGTCTTGAATTCCCACATGTTGTGGGAGGGGCCCAGTGGGAGGTAATTTAATCATGGGGTCAGGTCTTTCCCATGCTGTTCTCAGGATAGTGAATAAGTCTCAGGAGATCTAATGGTTTTAAAAAGAGGAGTTCCCAGCCGGGCACGGTGGCTCATGCCTGTAATCCCAGCAATTTGGGAGGCCGAGGCAGGTGGATCACCTGAGGTCAGGAGTTTGAGACCAGCCTGGCTAATGTGGTGAAACCCTGTTTCTACTAAAAATACAAAAATTAGCTGGGTATGATGGCAGGCACATGTAATCCTAGCTACTGAGGAAGCTGAGGCAGAAGAATCACTTGAACCGGGAGGCGGAGGTTGGAGCGAGCTGAGATCACGCCATTGCACTCCAGCCTGGGTGACAGAGTGAGACTCCGTCTTAACAAAAAAAAAAAAAAAAAAAAAAAGAGAGATGAGTTCCCCTGTACCAGCTCTCTCTCTTTTTGCCTGCTGCCATCCACATAAGGTGTGACTTGCTCCTCCTTGCCTTCCTCCATGGTTGTGAGGCCTCCCCAGCCGTGTGGAACTGTAAGTCCAATTAAACCTCTTTTCTTTGGTACATTGCCCAGTCTTGGATATGTCTTTATCAGCAGTGTGAAATAGACTACTACAGTAAGTTGGTACTAGTAGAGTGGGGCATTGCTGAAAAGATACACAAAAATGTGGAAGTGACTTTGAAACTGGGTAACAGGCAGAGGTTGGAGGGCTCAGAAGGAGACAGGAAAATGTGGGAAAGTTTGGAACTTCCTAGAGACTTGTTGAATGACTTTGACAAAAATGCTGATAGTGATATGAACAATAAGGTATAGGCTGAGGTGGTCTCAGATGGAGATGAGGAACTTGTTGGGAACTAGAGCAAAGGTGACTTTTGTTATATTTTAGCAAAGAGACTGGTGGCATTTTGCCCCTGCCCTAGAGATTTGTGGAACTTTGAACTTGAGAGAGATGATTTAGGGTATCTGGTAAAAGAAATTTCTAAGTAGCAAAGCCTTCAAGAAGTGACTTAGGTGTTGTTAAAGGCATTCAGTTTTATAAGGGAAACAGAGCAAAAAAGTTCAGAAAATTTGCACCCTGACAATGTGATAGAAATGAAAATCCCATTTTCTGAGGACAGACTCAAGCCAGTTGCAGAAAACTGCATAAGTAATGAACAGCCAAATGTTAATCCCTAAGACAATGGGGAAAATGTCTCCAGGGCATGTCAGAGGTCTTCATGGCAGCTCCTGCCATCACAGGAGGGCCTAGGAGGAAAAGGTGGTTTTGTGGGCCAGACCCAGGGTCCTCATGCTATGTGCAGCGTAGGGACTGGTGCCCTGTGTCCCAGCCACTCCAGCCATGGCTGAAAGGGACCAATGTAGAGCTTGGGTCGTGGCTTCAGAGGGTGCAAGCCTCAAGCTTTGGCAGCTTCCATGTGGTGTTGAACCTGCAAGTGCAGAGAAGTCAAGAATTGAGGTTTGGGAATCTCTGCCTAGATTTCAGAAGATGTATGGAAATGCCTGGATGTCCAGGCAGAAGTTTGCTGCAAGGGCGGGGCTTTCATGGAGAATCTCTGCTAGGGCAGTGTGGAGGGAAATGTGGGGTGGGAGCTCCCATATAGAGTCCCTACTGAGGTACCACCTAGTGGAGCTGAGAGAAGAGGGCCACCATCCTCCAGACCCCAGAATGGTAGATCCACTGACAGCTTGCACCGTGCACCCAGAAAAGCCGCAGACACTCAATACTAGCCCATGAAAGCAGCCAGGAGGGAGGCTGTACCCTGCATAGCCACAGAGGCAGAGCTTTCCAAGACCATGGGAACCCACCTCTTGCATCAGCATGACCTGGATTTGAGACATGGAGTCAAAGGAGATCATTTTGGAGCTTAAAGATTTGACTGCCCTGCTGGATTTTGAACTTGCTTGGGGGCCTGTAGCCCCTATGTTTTGGCCAATTTCTCCCATTTGGAATGGCTGTATTTACGTAATGCCTGTACCCCCACTGTATCTGGAAGTAACTAACTGCTTTTGATTTTACAGGCTCATAGGTAGAAGAGACTTGCCTTGTCTTGGATGAGACTTTGGACTGTGGACTTTTGAGTTAATGCTGAAATGAGTTAAGACTTTGGGGGACTGTTGGGAAGGCATGATTGGTTTTGAAATGTGAGGATGTGAGATTTGGGAGGGGCCAGGGGTGCAGTGATATGGTTTGGCTGTGTCCCCACCCAAATCTCATCTTGAATTCCCACATGTTGTTGGAGGGACCCGGTGGGAGGTAATTGAATCATGAGGGCAGGTCTTTCTCCTGCTCTTCTCATGACAGTGAATAAGTCTCAGGAGATCTGACGGTTTTAAAAAGAGGAGTTCCCCTCAAAAGCTCTCTCTCTTTTTGCCTGCTGCCATCCACGTAAGATGTGACTTGCTCCTGGTTGCCTTCCGCCATGATTGTGAGGCCTCCCTCCCCAGCCATGTGGGACTGTAAGTCCAATTAAACCTTTTCTTTTGTAAACTGCCCAGTCTCAGCAATTTACATGTCTTTATCAGCAGTGTGAAAATGGACCAATACACTGGCTCTCTGAAATAACTCAGTCAGACAAAAATAAAGAAAAAAATTTAAAAAGAATGAACAAAACTGTTAAGAAATATGGGATTATGTGAAGAGACCAAATCTACAACTCATTGGTGTCCCTGAAAGAGAGGGCAAGAAAGCAAGCAACTTCGAAAATACATTTGAGGATATTGTCCATGAAAGTTTCCCCAACCTTGCTAGAGAGGGCAACAGTGAAATTCAGGAAATGCAGACAGCCCTTGTGAGATGCTATACAAAATGACCATCCCCTAGACACATAGTCATCAGATTCACCAAGGTTGAAATGAAATTAAAAATGTAAAAGGCAGATAAAGACAAGGGGCAAGTCACCTACAAATGGAACCCCATCAGGCTAACAGCAGACTTTTCAGCAGAAACCCTGCAAGCCAGAAGATATTGGGGGCCTACATTCAGCATTCTTAAAGAAAAGAAATTACAACTAAGAATTTCATATCCAGCCAAACTAAGTTTCCTAAGTGAAGGAGAAATAAGATCCTTTTCAGACAAGCAAATGCTAAGGGAATTAGTTACCACTAGACCAGCCTTTCGAGAAGTCCTTAAGGGAGTGCTAAATAAGGAGAGAAAAGGCCATTACTGACTGCCACAAAAACACACTTAAGTACATAGACCCACTGACACTATAAGTCAACTACACAATCAAGTCTGCCTAATAACCCCCTAACAATACAATGACAGAATCAAATCCATACATATCAATAGTAACCTTGAATGGAAACAGAGTAAATGTCTCAATTAAAAGTCACAGAGTGGCAAGTTGGATAAAGAAGCAAGACCCAACTGTATGCTGTCCTCAAGAGGCCCATCTTACATGTAATGACACGCACAGGCTCAAAGTAAAGGGATGATGAAAAATCTACCTAACAAATGGAAAACAGAAAAAAAGGAGGGTTTGCTATTCTAATTTCAGACAAAACAGACTTTAAACCAACAACTATTTAAAAAAAAAGACAAAGAAGCACATTACACGATAGTAAAGGGCTCAATTCAACAAGAAGATGTAACTATCCTAAGTATATATGCGCCCAAAACAGGAGCACCCAGATTCATAAGATGAGTTCTTAGAGACCTAAGAAGTGACTTAGATGACTACAAAATAATAGTGGGAGACTTCAACATCCTACTACCAGTTTAGACAGACCATCAAGGCAGACAACTAAGATATTCGGGACTTGAACTTAACACTTGACTAAATGGATCTAAAAGACATCTACAGAACTCTCCACCTCTAAGATGGCAGGATATATATTCTTCTCATCTGCACATGCGATATACTCTAAAACCGACCACACAATTAGCATAAAACAATTCTCAGCAAATTTAAAAAAAAAGGGAAATTATACCAACTGTACTCTCAAACCACAGCACGATAAAAATATATATCAGTAAGAGGAAGGTCACTCAAAACTGTACAGGAAATTAACCTGCTCCTGAATGAGTTTTGGGTAAACAAGGAGATTAAAGGAGAAATCAAGAAATTATGTGAAACTACTGAGAACAAAAATACAACATACCAGAATCTCTGGGACACAGCTAAAGCAGTGTTAAGAGGAAAGTTTATACTGTTAAGTGCCCACATCAAAAAGTTATAAAGATCTCAAATTAACCAACCTAACATTACACATAGAGGAACTAGAAAAACAAGAGCAAACCAACCCCAAGGCTACCAGAAGACAAGAAATAACTAAAATCTGAGCTGAACCGAATGAAACTGAGACATGAAAAACCATATAAAAGATGAACAAATCGAGGGGTTGGTCCTTTGAAAGAATAAATGACATATATAGACCATTAGCTAGACTAATAAAGAAGAAAGGAATGAATATCCAAATAAATATGATCAGAAATGACAAAGGGGACATTACCATCAACCACATAGAAATATTTTTTAAAAAACCCTCAGAGACTATTACAAACACCTGTATGCATACAAACTAGAAAACCTAGTTGAAATGGATAAATTCCTGGAAACACAACCTCCCAAGATTGAACAAGGAAGAAACTGAAGCCTTAAACAAACCAATAATGAGTTCTGAAATTGAATCAGGAATAAAAAGCCTACCAACCAGAAGCAGCCCAGGACCGGATGGATTTACAGCTGAATTCTACCAGATGTATAAAGAAGAGCTGGTACCATTCCTACTGAAACTATTCCCAAAAATTTAGGAGGAGGGACTCCTCCTTAACTCATTCTATGAGGCCAGAATCATTTTGATACTAGAACCTGGCAGAGATACAACAAAAAAAGAAAACTTCAGGCCAATATCCTTGATGAACATTGATACAAAAATCCCTAACAAAATACTAGCAAACTGAATCCAGCAGCATATCAAAAAGCTAATCTACCACAACCAAGTAGGCTTTATCCCTGGGAAGCAAGGTTCGTTCAACATATGCAGATCAATACATGTGATTCATCACATAAACGGACCCAAAACCCCAAGCCACAAGATCATCTCAATAGATGCAGAGAAGGCTTTCAATAAAATTCAACATCCCTTCATGTTAAAAATCCTTAACAAACTAGGCATCAAAGGTAAATACCTCAAAATAATAAGTGCCATCTTATTATTGACGTGACAAACCCACAGTCAGCATCACACTGCATGGGCAAAAACTGGAAGCATTCCCCTTGAGAACCAGAAGAAGACAAGGATGCCTACTCTCATTACTCCTATTCAACATAGTACTGGAAGTCCTATCCAGTGCAATCAGGCAAGAGAAAAAATAAAAGGCATCCAAATAAGAAGAAAGGGACTCAAACTATTCTTGTTTGCAGATGATATGATTCTATACCTAGAAAACCCCATAGTCTCTGACCAGAAGCTGCTTGAGCTGATAAACAACTTCAACAAAGTTTCAGTATACAAAATCAATGTGCAAAAATCAGTAGCATTCCTAACAACACACCCATACACTGATAGCACCTAAGCTGACAGCCAAATCAGGAATGCAATCCCATTCACAATTGCCACAAAAAGAATAAAATACCTAGAGATACAGCTAACCGGGGAGGTGAAAGATCTTTACAATGAGAATTACAAAACACTCCTCAAAGAAATCAGAGATGACACAAACAAATGGAACAACATTCCATGCTCTTAGATAAAAAGAATCGATATCACTAAAATGGCCATACTGCCCAAAACAATTTACAGATTCAATGCTATTTCTATAAAACCACCAATGACATTCTTCACAGAACTGGAGAAAACTATTCTAACGTTCATATGGAACCAAAAAAGAGCCCAAACAGCCAAGGGAATCCTAAGCAAAAAGAAGCTGGAGGAATCACATTGCCTGACTTCAAACTGCACTAAAGGCTACAGTAACCAAAATAGCATGGTACACATAGACCAATGTAACAGACTAGAGAGTACAGAAATAAAGCTGTACATCTATAACCATCTGAGCTTTGACAAAGTCGACAAAAACAAGTGATGGGGAAAGGACTTCCTATTCAACAAATGGTGCTGGGATAACTGGCTAGCCATATGCAGAAGATTGAAACTGGACCCATTACTTACATCATATATAAAAATCAATTCAAGATAGTTTAGAGACTTAAATGTAAAGCCTAAAAGTATAAAAATCCTGGAAGATAAACTAGGAAATACCATTCTGGACATAGGCCCTGGCAAAGATTTCATGATAAAGACACCAAAAGCAATTGCAACAAAAACAAAAATTGACAGATAGGACCTAATTAAACTAAAGAGTTTCTGCATAGCAAAATAACTATCAACAGGGCAAACAAACAACCTACAAAATGGGAGAAAATATTTGTAAACTATGAGTCCAACAAAGGTTTAATATTCAGAATCTATAAGAAACTTAACAACAAGCAAGAAAACAAACAACCCATTACATATTGGGCAAAGGACATGAACAGACACATCACAAAAGAAGTCATAAATATGTCTAATAAGCATATGAAAAAATGTTCAACATCGTTGATCATTAGAGAAATGCAAATCAAAACAACAAGACACCATCTTGCACTAGTTAGAATGGCTATTATTAAAAAATAATAAAAACAGATGCTGGTGAGGTTGCTTAGAAAAGGGAATACTTATACAGCAGTAGTGCTGGGAATGTAAATTAGTTCAGCCATTGTGGAGAGAAGTTTGGTGATTTCTCAAAGAACTTAAAACAGAACTACCATTCAACCTGGCAATCCCATTACTGTGTATATTCCCAAAAGAATGTAAGTTGTTCTACCATAAAGACACATGCACCTGTATGTTCACTGCAGTACTATTTGCAATAGGAAAGATATGAAATCCACCTAAGTGCCTATCAACAGTAGACTGGATAAAGAAAATGTGGCACATATACACCATGGAATACTACATAGCCATTAAAAAAGAATAAGATCATGTCCTGTGCAGCAACATGGATGGAGCTGGAGGTCATTATCCTATGCGAACTAATGCAGGAACAGAAAACCAAATACCTTATGTTCTCATAAGTGGGAGCTAATCATTGAGCACATATGGACATGAAGAAAGGAACAATAGACACTGGGGCCTACTTGAGGGTGGAGGGTGGGAGGAGGGTAGACTGAAAAACTGCCTATTGGATACTATGCTTATTACTTGGGTGATGGAATAATCTGTACCATAAACCCCCATGACACACAATTTACCTATATAACAAACCTGCACCTGTACCCATGAATCTAAAATAAAAGTTTAAAAACTTCAACAAGTTTTTTCCTTATCAGTTTTCAATTTTCTTGGCTGCTTTCTTATTGCTAGCATTACCCACTTATTTGTGATTTCACCTTTTTTCTAAATTTTCATGGGTTGAAAGGACACATCAGCAGAGATTGAGTTGCCACTTCCCCTGTTCATTATGCTACAAAATATTTTAAGCATTTCAGTAACCTTCAATTGTTAAAAATTATCAGGCATCAAAGCACCTCAAATATTTTCAATACTTGGTATTATTAGATGCTGATGAAGTAAATCAAGTTATTCTCAATTTGTGAGGTTTTAATTGGTCTAATTCAAAGCCAGATTTGCCATGAAAGCTAATGATGTTTAAGTTTCACCTTAACAAGTTTGTATCCATAATTTTGTAATTTTTTTTTTTAAACCAAGGAGGGCTGTTAGAATTGCATAAACTTTAGGCTCCACAGAACCTGGATTTGTCTCTGTTCTAATTAGAAATCTCCATCTAGAATCACTACAAGTGAATTCGATTTGGCCGTGATTAGAACACTATGCTCAGGGTTGCTCTGATTGGCATCCCCACCCTACAATTCCATTTTGAGGTAGTTAGCATTACTTGGCAATATGTAGCCATAAGAAATTTTATTTATTTTTTATTAAGCCAGTTACTTCAGAAACTTATCAAAAGTTAGCAATAAGTCATCTGTAAAGAGATGTCAATCTTTGCATTTCAAATGAATGACTTAAGCAACCAGTTGGGCATTTCAGAGTAAAGATACTATTCTTATTCATGTGGTTTGAGAAAAATGAAGAGATAAGAGAGTAAAATTAATTTGTCACCTTGAGTTGCATATTATTTTGTCATGATTATCTCAGAGATACATATTGTTCTAGAAATAAAACCACGAATGTTGCTTATAAGTTTGAGAAATCTGAAAAATATGAACTATATGACATTGATTGAATGGCAGATCTGTCTTCCATCTTCTTCTTATATATTCTAAGTATGTGAGTCAAACAGACAAAGACATAGAAATGAAGTGACTACACCACAACGGGCAGAGCTGTCTTTGTGACTTGCAATTAGGGTCCAATTTGAGTGGTGAAGTTACTGTACTAGATTGCCACAGTTCCTTAAATGGCAACTAAAAGCACTGCCCATAGTTGGCTTTACAACAGAGAATGCTGCTCATTTAGCCTTCAGAGTCTGACAAAGCAAACTTTATCCTAAATGTTCTCTGTGAGGAAGGGAAGGATGCTTTTGAACAAGATTAGTCAAAATAGTGTCTTATAAACCAAAGCTCTTAGCAAAGTAAAATTCTTGAGGTACCTTTGACTCTTGAAAGCTAAGCAGCCCATACCCATGGACAAGTGCCATTAAAAACAAAAAATCTATTCACAAAAGTTCAACTGCGTCTCAAGTGGTTTTGTGCCCTGTGTTGTGCACTGAAAGCATACTTCTTGAGGACCAGTTTTAAGATTACATATTTCGACTCTTAAAGCAGGAGCTTGAGCAGTATTCCGTTTGTTTAACTCAGTATTAACTTTATAGAAATCTGAGTCCTAGAAAGGCAAATTCTCCAGGACCATCCACTAACCATGAGAAAACTGGAAGAAAACATATCAGAAGTCATGACTTTCACTCATTCCCTTCACCACAGCCTAAAATGTTTGTCTGCTAGAAGGCGGTTGGGAAAATAGCCCCCACACCACAGTGTCTGTGGGAAAGAGAGATGGTACTGACAAGGCTGTAATCACTACCTTCTCCAGGGCTCCCACTGCCTCCTGCTCTCATAGGCCAGTGAACCCTTTGGATTGCTAGCTGAATGAGTGCAGTATGCCAGACTCTCTACATGGTGAGCAACTGCAACCCTGATGACACAGACCACATGCCAACCCAAGGAGTAGCGACATCACTGTCCAAAACATACATGCTATTGACACTGGGTTATTTGTGATGGGCTAGGCAGGGACTTAGGCCTTCATTCTTGATGATTCTTTTGACTTGTAATTGCTACTAACACAGAAGACTCAAAAGAGGATTGCCAGAAGAAAATTTGATGAAGATAATTGCAGCAGATGAAAACTTAATGGAAATCATTGTTCTGTGGCAGTGGGGTGCCTGCACAGGGAAAAGGAGGTTAGGCAAACACCACCACCTTAATCCAGCTGCTTCTCCATACCACAGGAACACAGGACAAATCTTGCCCTCTGATAAGTCTTGCTCAATGGCCTGACATTTTCCAAGAGGTCATGCTGCTAGAAAGCCACATCCAAGTCTAGTTGCTACAGCCATACAGTTTCCAATACTGTGCTATGAGACCATACCATAAAGATAGATACTGTCCTGGAAGTCAGGCCATCTGATGGTGGACATGTTTGCCATCAATACCAGTATTTTAGTCAGTTCAGGCTGCTAGGACAAGATACCGTAGATTGGGCAGCATAAACAATAGATATTTCTCACAGTTCTAGAAGCTGGAGGTCCAAGACCAGGGTGCCAGCATGGTTGGGTTCTTGGTGAGGGCTCTCTTCCTGGCTTGTAGAAGGCTGTCTTGCTGTATCCTTACACCTGAGAGTAAGCTCTCTGGTGTCTTGTTCTCTTCTTATAAGAGCATTGATCTCATCATGGGGGTTCCATCCTCATGACCTCATCTAAACCTAATTACCTCCCAAAGATCCCACCTCCTAATATCCTCACTGTGGGTTAGGTTTTCAACATAAGAGTTTTCGGGGGACATAAACATTCAGCTCATAATAGCCATGAAACAATAAGCTCCCCACATCACTGGCAACCGTGCTGCCCTTTCTGGACTTGCCCTTTTCAAAAGTGGTTTAGGGGATGCTCTCCATCCCTGTCCTGCTTCTGTCAAGTGGAAGGGCAAAGCTTTCCTGAGGAGAGTTTAAGGAGGCAGTTGTTCTAATTGTTTCTCAGCTGCTGTGACCTTGCATGTACCTGCATGTACCTTGGAAGGGCCATGTGCTTGGGCTGGAAATGGCCTGCATTTTCTCATCAGGATGATGAGTGGGTGCTAACCAACTAGGTTCATTGCCAGGAAGACTCCAGAGGTAAAATGCTGATGCCCTCTGTAGTGTGATGATGGAAGAGGCAGGTTAACATGGTGGAGGATCCAATCCTCAGTCCTCATGAATATCACAGCAGCGACTTATCTTACCATCCTAAGCCTGGCCAGTGATTCCCTCCCTGCCCTCCAGTCCTTTAATGAGAAAAGGAGAAATGATATTTGAATCACTGCCAGAGACAAATTCAAGGCAGACTCTTCCCTGACCCAATCACCCTTCCATGAGAACGAAGAAACTCAAGCTTCTGGACCATGCTTGCAAAACTCTGATCCTTTGAGAATTCATTTCTCAGGCTTCCGAGTTGGCAGGTTGAACATAGTAGCAAGACGATGCTCACTTCTCCCTTGAAGGATTTCTGAATGAAATGCTTTAGAAGAGTTTATTCCCGTTATGGTTCCCAGTGTCCATGGGGACAGAATGAGATCGTCCATGGGAGAAAGTGCCCGCTCGTGGGCCAGGCTCAGAGCTGGCAGTCCCATTTCTGAGGTAAGTCACAGAACCTGGAAGGTCCAGAGACCATCGTGTGCCCCCAGCCTGGGATGTCTGCCTCCAAGGAGTCTGAGCAAAAGCTCAACCTGCAAAGGGCTTTTGGTCAGCTGGGAATCTGGCCAAGAGACCTTTTAGCTAAGTATTTTTTTGTTAACCATTTACAATATTATCTAAATTTAATTTTAGAAGAGTGCTATTCAATTGCTGTGACACAAATGGACACTGTACCAGTGAAAAACAAAATAAAATATGTTCCAGCTGATCAGCAGCCTTCCACTTTCCAACCTGAGCAGTTTTTTCCATCACAATTCATAAAAGCTTTTCAAACATAAAGAAAACTCATCAGAGTTTTATAGTAAATACCCATATTCTGAACACCAAATGCTACAATTAACATTTCCTATACTTGCTTTACCACATATATGTCCACATAGTCACCCTTCTATTTAATTGCCAATGCATATGTTTGATGCATTTTAAATTGAGTTGTATATATCAGTATACTTTCCCCTAAAGACTTCTGTTTTTATACCACTGTTTAGGTGTTTTTCATGATTCTTTTCTTTTTGAAGCAAAATGTATATGTTCTGTAATGCACAAACCTGAATCATTTGCATATGCCTGTGTATAAGCAAGCAGTGACCCATGCATACCTGTAACCCAAGCCTGTATCAAGATACAGAATGTTACAATCACCCAGAAATTTCCCTCATACTCCTTCCCAGTCATTTTCCACCCCCACCCAGCCAGAGGTAACCCCTGTTCTGATTGTTTTTTTTTTTTTTACCACTGATTGATTTTCCTGTTCTGAAACCTTATCTAAATGGAACCATTCAGTATGAACTCAGTTATGTAAGGTTTCTCTCAATCAGTAATATGTTTTTGAGACTCATGCAAATGGCTGCACATAACAGTAGTTCATTCCTTTTTATTACTGTGGAGTATTCCACTGTATGAATATATCACAGTTTGTGTATTCATTCCCCTATTGATGTACACCTAGGCTTCAAATTTTTGACCATTGTGATAAAGCTAGTAAGAACAATTTTGTACAAATCTTTTTACAGACATGTGTTTTCATTTCCCTTGGGTAAATACCCAGGAGTAAAACTGCTGCATCAAGGGGTAGATGTCTGAATGTTGATTTCACAGTCTCACCAACAACAAAAGAGTTCCAGTTGCTCCACATCCTCGTGAATGTTTAATATTATCAACCTTTCTCATTTTAGCTCTTCTGGTAGGCATGAAGAAATTTAAGCTGCTATTTTAGCAGGTTTTCCAAATTAGGAAAAAAATACTTATGTGCAAAGATCAAGTCTGAAGTAAATATAGGTTGAAGGAAATCTAGAAATTGGCGTGTGCAATTTTAGAAAAGTTTACCTTATCCAAACTCAGGCCATACAGCTAATAGTTTGAGAGAATGAACAATGGCTGAAGGGTTATGGAACAAGCAGCCAGACACATTTTTCAGTTTTTAATTCTCCCTACAATATTATGATATTAGAAAAGAAAATGTAATGCTTAGAAAACTGCAGCCTTCGTTGGTAGAGAAATAAGAACTCTGTGTTTACCCACAGAACTGGCCTGGTGTGAACCACACTGTGTTGCCCCCACTTGCCTCCTCAGGTCAAAGCCCCCTGAAGACCAACCCTGCAAACCTAGCACAGCCTGCAACATGGAGCTATGAATCACCTAGACAATTGGGATGGACTCCTGCCACTTTCTCCCTCTTTCTGATACTGTCCCTGGACCTGAGGAAAAGGAAATCCCATTTTTTGAGCATCAACACTATGCCAGAACCTATCATAGGCACTGTGCGTATATTGTCCACTAATACTCACAACAACATCCTTATAAAGTTATTGACAGTCTGATGTTATAGATATGAAACCAAGACTCAGAGAGACATAGTAATGTGCCTAGGGTCACATAGAGATAGAAGAACCAGGATTCGACTATCAATCCTGTGCTTTTTCCACTCTACCTTGCTAAGCACCCAGAAAGCAAACTGCAAAGGGCTTAATAGTCCATTGGGTGCTGAGGCCAGTAGTAGGAGGTGGTGTATGTCTCTCAGTCAGGTTTGTCCCTGCTTTTCCTTCCTTTTCTGTTTCCTGCTTTCTAGTGTGTTTTCATTGAAGGTAGTGCTGATTCACTCCACCCTTGAGTATGATCAGTCTTTCAGAGGACACAGATGTAAATGAGCTTTAGCCTTCTTCTCCACAGCTGCCACTGTCTCCGGCTTTGAGTTTTCACCTTGCACAAAGGGATAATTCACCTGGTACATCCATTCTCCTTCCCCTCAGTTTCTCAGAGCCTCACTGATTCCTCCCTGCTCTTTGGTTCTCTTCCTCCTCACTCCCTTCTGCCCACTGTTGGGAAGGGAGGTAACTGTGGGTTCATCACATGTTCATCACGTGTTTCTCTAGACCAAGTTACCTGTTCCTGAAAAGCACTAGCTTGCTCCTCAAATCCCACGGTTCGGAAATAATTGACGACATCCATCACGGCCCAGTCTGCAGGATCAGGTGGTCTCCCATTTTCCATGGAACTGCAAAACACAAATCCAGACAGTTGTCATGGCAGTGCCTGCACAAGGGTGTGGCCAGGTTCACAAATGGGTCTTCCGGGGCAGGCCTTTCATGTTTTTTGGGTTCAGATGATGATTACTCTCACTGGCTTAGTCACTGCTAATAAACCATTTGACATTTAATGTAAATTATTTCCTCTGGTTTTTAATCCAGAGACATTGAGAGTGGTCCAGTGACTGCTGGCAGCCCAGAGTATGATATTCATACTTCTGAGTTCAGAACACCTGGCCTTTTACAATATGACCTCAACATACCTCTCTCTCTTCCTGTCTTCCTAACACCTTCCCTAGCCCCATCCCCACACATCTAGGGATAAAGCCCTTCCACAATAGGCCAAGTCCTTTCATAGATCTGAGCCTCTGCACATTCTGTCCCAGCCACTTACAATGCCCCCACACCTGTCTCTATTGGACAAAACTCTACCATTTCTACCAATACAAAACTACCTCCTCTTTGAAGCATTTTTTCTGGCTCTTCCAAGGGTGTGTTTTAGTCATAACCTCCTTTGACTTCTAGAACTTCATTCAAACTCCCATTGTAGCACCTTCCACACTGAATTGTACCCTCTGTTTATTGAACAGTCTCTCCCACTAGAGTGGGAGATGCAGGTTGGAGAAATGCATTTGAGCCCGGACCACTTCTCATTTTATTATTCCTAGTATCAAGTGTGTACTTAGGAACTTAACCCATATTGTTCAAACAAATAAAAAGATGACAAGATAACAATCAAGCATTTGTCTGAGAGGGTCTATGGGTAATGCTCCTCATTGGATTCAGAGAGGAGGGAAAGGAGAAGTAGAATAAAGAAAGAATGGTAATGACCTGCAGTTACTGGGACTCTGCCTCATTTCTGCGTTGGGAGTATTTGTCTGGCTTTCTCTATACCTCATCCAAGATGATTTTCCCAGAGTGTACATCCAATCACATAGCCTAACTTTGCTTTGGAGGTCCCTCGGGACAAAGCCTCTCCTTTCTCCAACTAGGAATACACTGGAGAGCAAAACAGACACCACCCTTATTCTTACGGGCCTTACAATCCTGTGGGGAGTGGACACTGATCAATAATCATACAAGTAAATGTACAGCGGCAAGTTATGCTAAATGCTAAGAAGGACAAGCATCATTTACTATGATAGTTAAAGGGATAGGGGAAGCTTTCCCGTGGGAGTTTCTTTTCAGGTACGATCTAAAAGATAGCCAGAAATTAACTGTATGAAGAAGTCACATGAAGAATATTCCAAGCCCTGTGGCAGAAACACATACAGCCAAGGGAGCCATGCAGGTCTTGGAGGCCACACTGAGGATTCTGGATTTTTGCTAAGAGCAATGAGGAGCTGCTGAATGGTCCTATGTAAAGGGGGCGACCTGATCAGATTCACATTTTGAAAAAGAGGATGCTGGAGAGGAGCCAGTGGGGAAGAAGCCAGTGAGAAGTCTATTGCAGTCATGCAACCCAGAGATCATGCATAGACTAGGGTGGTGGCTGTGAAAAACAAGAGGAGTGTGTGGATTTAAAAGATAGTTAATGAATAAAATCAGTGTAACTTAGTGCTAGACCAGACATAGAGAATGGAGGGAGTAGAAGTGTCATGGAATTGGATGGATGGTGGTAACATCCATCCAGCTAAACATGCTAAATTTGGTGTACTGTCTATATCCAAGTGGAGATTTAATGTGGGCTATAAGTCTAGAGCACAAAGCAGAAGAGTGGGCTAGGTACACCTGTGGGAGACAGAGGCATTTAGACAGTAACTGAAATCTTGAGAGAGGAGGAGAAGAGAGCTGGGCCTAGAACTAAGCTTGAGAGGTTCAATATTTAGTGGAAGTTGAAAACATCCAGGTTACTTTTAGTGGAAACAAAATTGGCTAGATTTGGGGAGATTTCTGAAGGTCTTTAAAGGTCTAAGAGTCAAGGATCCAGCCACCTCATCCCCCAGCATAATGTTTTGCCTATAGCAGGAACCTAAAATATTTGATTTAAGAAAACCAAACCAACTTCTGTACTAGTTAGAGGGAGTCACTGATCGATGGCACATGTGATCGTTCATTTCTCAACAGCACCTAATTTAAAAACACCTAAAGCCAATACTCTAAATGTCTTCTCTTTTGGGCTTAAAGATGGTGAATCTATAACCACTGCATGCCTGTATACACACATACCCATATGCACACATGCACACACAATCTTCCTACCATTTAACAGGCAATATACACCGAGAAGAAAACTATTTTTCACCCTAATGTTACTAAATATTAACTATGTGTTTTAAAATCAATAGTAAATTTTAAAAAAATTATCTATGTGCTGGAATTTTCCATACACTATCAGCATAAGCAATCAGCAACTGGCACTGAGGACCCTCTTCAAGCTACCATTTTCCTTCCCTCTCTCTTAAGGTGTCCTTGAAGAATGTTCAGAAAGGAGTTCATTGTTCCAACAAATCTTTTCAGTTTTCTAATTAGCTCACTTCTGGTAGTGAACACAGAGTCCCATCGAACACACTTTTAAGTGCCCCCAGAAAACATCTGAATTCAATCTCCCTGTGGTTGACTTCAGTTAGTTGCCTTTCCTCACCAAGAATAGTTATCAGACCTTCACATGTACCCCCAAACCTAAAATAAAACATTTTAAAAAGAATATTCAATTGTAATAACAAAATAAGCTACATTGTAATTTTAAGATGGGAGGCTTTCCTGATTTTTATTCTGGTGGGATATAACATCATGACTTCCATAATTTTGAAATATTCTTGAGTATAGCAATGCCACAGAGAAGAAAGACTTGTAAAACTGCTGGCAGTGTACCATGAATAGCAGCAACGTGGAACAGAGCACTCTTTCAATGGAGGGTAAGGGAATTCACCCAGAAGAAACAAGGGGTTAGAAACCAACCAATACATTTAATAATTGATCTACCTAAGTTTAAAAGCCTGATAGCCCCCCAAAGCCAAAATAACCTGGAAAAAAATCACATTAGACTATTGATATCCTGAGAAGAAAAACCTATCTTCATCTTTGTAGCACCAGCACCTAGCACAGTCTGACTGGTGCACAGTTGATACACAGCAAAGTATTACAATGGACTAACAACCAGAGAGCACTTACAACTTAAAATCTGTTTTTCACACGTTACTCAGTATCAGCCTCCCACCTCTTTGTGAACTGGCTACTGTAACCTGCTTCTGGGAAACGAAGGCTCAGAAAGGTTAAGAAACACACCCCAAATAGCATGGTAGATAAAGCTAGGATTGGAATCCGGATATGCTTGCCTCCAAGTCTCTGCTTTTTTTCCACTATACTTATTCATTGACACAACAGATATTTATTAAAAGCCTGTCTTCTCAGTATTATGCTAGATGCAGGGTTACAAGGACAGGGAATGCGTAGTCCCTGCCCTCAAGGAGCCGGCAATCTGGTGAGGGAAACCAGATGTGGAAACAGCTAGCTCTGAGGAATATTCGAATCGAGGGGTGAACAAAGTGCTGTTGAGGACCTATTTACGTAAGGGAGGGCTGGTTAGTTCAGCCTGCCTAGAACACTTGAAGATTTTCAATGGCAGTTTAAAAAGGCATTTATTGCCCTCAACACTCTCTGAGCGGGGCCCCAGAGTGGGGATGGCTTGCAGAGGCACGTCTCCACAGGCACAAACCATCACTTCTAGGTTGCTCGTGTTAATGCACGATGGATGATTTCACTGGGCTCTTCCAGTGGTTTCAGCAACAGTTTTAAGGAGAAAGCTGGTGATGATCCAAAATAACATAACAAGGGTAAGCCAAGTGGAAGGGTGTGCAGGGCAGGAGCCAGAGTGCCAAAGCCAGATAACATTTGACATGGGAAGATACTGGAGGATAGATTTAAGCAGCACCATTCTCTGCTAGGAATACAATATGTCTCCCCAAGGACTGATATTTTGTCCAAATTGAGACACTTAGCTTTAGTTATTTCCTTATAAATGGTCCATTCTCGCCACATCTTTTCTTATGACCTATGCATATCAAATTCCAGAGGGAATTTAAATGTCACTGTTTAAAATACCTGCCAGGTGGTGGTTCCATTGTGGCTGCTAATTTTGCATTGATAAAATGAAATGGCAAATACAAAAGTGCCCCTTTCATTTGATATTTACAATTATTATTGATTGATTGTATAATATTGATATTATTCACTAACGTCATAGCAAAATGTTTCTTAGAATACATGTTAATATGATAAATGTATGAGTATTTTCCAGGCACAGAATCTTTAATATATATATATTTATATATAGCTTTATTATTAAAAATTAGCAAGAAATCTCAGCACTTAATCAAATTATCAATGTTTCCATTTAGCCCAGTCACCTTTTAGTCCTTGTGCATATGGTTAGGTACATCAAGTATTGATAAAAATTATATCATGGGTGAATAATTCACACTAGGAAATGATTATACCCTAATTAAACAATCACCTGATTTTTAATGAGAGTTAAAGAGACACAACCACGGGGACAGAAATGCAATAATAACAAATTTGGCAGATACAAGCAGATCAATTGAGTCTTTATGATGAGGTTTTCATGTTGGCACATCATAATTTTAAGTTCTGGCAGCAAAAGTCTCCATTTCCCTTTGTAAGAACGCAGGCAGAAAATAGTCGAAACTGTTTTTCTAAATCTAGCATCTGTACATTTTATGGTATTTATGACATTATGGATGCTGAGAGTTGGTCAGGCCAAAAGGATACTCTGGGTAAATGCAATCCACACGTAATATCACAACTCCATTATATTCATCAATTGTATTTCCACTTCAAAGTTCAGAGCAAGTTACTTTAGACACTGGTTAACATATTATGATGATATATTTGTCACATTACTTTTTTTATAAAGCTAATTCTGAATGTTACTTATTTTTACACTCAGCAGTGCACTCTAACTTTGTGCTGCCTAGATATTTATAACTTATTTTCAAAATGAAATTAACCTATTCTTTGCTCATGTCTTAAAACAGCCTCTGGCTAAAAGCAATTTAATTCTGATTCTAATAAATTAATATTGATCTCTTTGCCTATGACAAACCTGAGGATGAAGCAACTAAATGAGCATTAGCGTGATTTCCGTTCCTTTCTCCCTCTCCCTTCATGCTAACAAGCAGGGATCTGGCTAAATGGCAGGCCCAAAAAGAGAAAGGATGATTCAAAGATTCTGGACAGAACATTTTTCATTTTTAAATATTCAGATAAATAAGAGTTGACTGACTTAGCTGCATCACATCAAAATGATGAAAGCATTGAAAAGGCAAATAATTCATCAAACCTTCTATATATTCCAAATTCTTTAGCTTAGAGTTCAGATGCTTGATTCAAACCTAACTGGGCAACATCCTAGACTTTCCCATACCCGTGGCTTTGCTTATGTCAGTCAAACCCTTTCTGTTCAACTTCCAGGGATTAGTCCTGCTCATTATAAAGAAACCAGTTTAATTTCTCCTTAATTAATTTTAACCTGTCTACTATGAGCCAGGCACTTAATAAGCATTGGAAACTCATAGTCTAATGAAGACAATAATCTCAGGTCAGTTGTGGGATGAAGAAGGTCATGATGTTTGTTTCCTGCTCTATTCCAAAAAGTGGTTAAGGGAAGGGGGAAATAGACGGTTGAAAGAAGGATGGAAAGTCAACATGGCAATGTGAGTCAGGCTGTGCTAGGTGTGTGGATGAAAGGCTTTGGAGCCCTGGGTCACCAGTAAGACTAGGAGCAGGCACTCCAGACAGATGGAGCATCTTCCTGCACAATTTCTTTCCTCCGTATAGGTATCTTCCCTCAGGCAAATGGCTTTCCTCTGAAATCATACAGCATTCTGTCCTTGGCATACCTCTGCCTGGAATGTCTTCCCAACCCATCTTTCTGAAAACAAAGGATCTTATAAACAGCCTCCTTTCCTTTTTCTCTTTCTATTTGTACATTCTAGTACAAATAAAATCCTCTAGTGTAAATAACAATGCTCCTTTTTTTTTTTTTTTTCCTGTCACCCAGGCTGGAGCGAAGTGGTGGGATCTCAGCTCATTGCAGCCTCTGCCTCCCGGGTTCAAGCGATTCTCCTGCCTCGGCCTCCCAAGTAGCTGGGACTACAGCTACAGCATGCCACCATGCCTGACTAATTTTTTGTATTTTTTGTATTTTTAGTAGAGATGGGGTTTCGCCATGTTGGCCAGGGTGGTCTTGACTTCTGACCTCAGATCCACCTGCCTTGGCCTCCCAAAGTGCTGGGATTACAGGTGTGAGCCACTGCGCCTGGCCAAGAACACTCCTTTCGAGCAGACTCAATGAATACTTTTTGTTTACTATCAGATACAATTCATGCCAAACACAAACATAAACATTTCTTATCCTAATCATTAATACTAAACACAACAGTCTAAAGACTACCTGAAGAACTTTTCCTCCCTGCCCTGAGCCACAGCACAATGGTCTCTGGTCCAAAGGATTTGGGTATGGCTTCACTGCTTAGAGAAACTTGGTTTTCCTTCTGTAGGGATCTCAGTAGCAAGAAAGAAACTATATAAGAAACAGCAGTCCTTGAGGGCTGACAATGTATAAAAGATATATAGTCAATGTCCGTGAATTCTGCTGGCAATGATTGAAACTCCTTTTGTTTTCATATTTAAAATACGATGTTTTAATATGTTTAACTGACTGTATAGTTTTATACACTTTACTCTTGAAATGTACACTTCAAGGCAGTTATTTGCAATGGAAAAATCAGTATAACTCAACATAATAAACAGACTCAATTCTTAACCCATTATCATTTAATTGAAGGGAATAATCAAAGACTTATTTATCATGAGACCATATATCAGAATGAACAGATAACTATAACATATTAAGGAATGAATTTTAGTTTCAGTAAGAAAAATAAAATAGTGCCATTTACAAGTATCACTATTAATTCCCGTATATTATCAATATTCAAGAAACCATTCAACAAAGAAACAGTGAACTTGAACAACACCGTAGACCAAGTGAACCTAACAGACATATAAGGAACATTCAACCTAACAACTGCAGAATATACATTTCTTTTCAAGCATACATGGAACATTATCCAGGATAGATCACATATTAGGTTACAAAACAATTTTTAACAAATATAAAAATAATGAAATTATACCAAATATCTTTTTTGATTGCAATGGAATGAAACTAGAAATCAATGGCAGCAGGAAAACTGAAAAATTCACAAATACATAGAAATTAAACAATACATTTTTGAATAACCAATAGGTCAAATAAATCAAAAGTGAAATTGGAAAGTATCTTGAGACAAATAAAAACAAAAACACAACATATCAAAACTTATGAAATGAAACAGAAGCAGTATTAAGAGGGAAGTTTATAGTCACAAATACCTACATTAAAAAAAGAAAGATATAAAACAACCTAACTTTCTACCTTAAGAAATTGGACAAAGGAATAAAATAGAGAATAGAAAAACAGTAAGATAAAATCAACTCAGACTTGGGCTTTTGAAAAGATAAACAAAACTGACAAACCTTTAGCTAGGCTAAGAGAAAAGAGAGTGAAGACTCAAATAAATAAAACCAGAAATGAAAAAGACATTACAACTGGTGCTACAGAAGTGAAAAAGGTCATACAGACTACCATAAATAGTTACAGGTCTACCAACTGGATAGTCTAGAAGAAATAGGTCCCTAGAAGCACACAACCCACCAGACTGAATCATGAAGAAATAGAAAATCCAAGCAGACCTATCTAGTAAGGAGATTAAATCAGTAGTATAAAATCTTCCATAAAAGAAAAGCCCAGGATTAGATGGCTTCATTGGAGAATTTTACCAAACATTTAAGGAAGAATTAATGCCAATCCTCAAACTTTTCCAAATAATTGAAGAGAAGGGAACATTTCTGAACTTTTTTTATGAGGTCAGTATTACCCTCATACCAAGCCAGATAAAGACACACAAGAAAAGAAAATTATAGGCCAATATCCCTGATTGAACATAGATTTAAAAATCCTCAACAAAATACCCGCAAACCGAATTCAACAGTATGTTAAAAAGATCATTCACCATGACCTAGTGGGATTTATTCCTAGGACGGTTCAACATATGAAAATCAATTAATGTGACATATCACATTTACAGAATGAAGGATAAAAATCACACAATCGTCTAAGATAAAAAAAGTGTTTGATAAAATTCAAAATCCTTTCATGATAAAAAAAAATCTCAACAAAGTAGGGATAGAGGGAAATTACCTTAACCTAATAAAGGCTATCTATGAAAAGACTATAGCTAACATCATACTCAAAGGTTAAAAACTGAAAACTTTTCCATTAAGATCACGAACGAGGCAAGGATGCCCATTCTTGCCACTTCTATTCAACATAGGACTGGAAATCCTAGCCAGAGCAATTAGGCAAGACAAAGAAATAAATAGCCTCCAAATTGAAAAGGAAAAAGTAAAACTGTCCTTACATTTACAGATGATATGATCTTATATAGAGAAAACCCTAAAGATTCCATAAAAAAACCTGTGAGAATGAATAAACAAATTCAGCAAAGTTGCAGGATACAAAAATCAACACAGAAAAATCAGTTGCATTTCTATACAATGATAATGAACTATCTGCAAAGGAAATTAGGAAAACAATCCCATTTACAATAACGTCATACTTAGGAATAGTCTTAACTAAGGAAGTGAAAGACATACATACTAAAAACTATGAAACATTGATGAAAGTAATTAAAGAAGACACAAACAAATGCAAAGACATCTCAAGTTCATGGATGGAAGATTTAATATTGTTATGATTTCCATATGACCCAAAGCAATCCACAGATTCAATGCAATCCCCATCAAAATCCTAATGATATTTTTATAGAAATAGAAAAAAAATTCTAATATTCATATTGGACCAGAAAAGATCTTGAATAGCCAAAACAATTTGAAAAAGAACAGTGTTGGAGGCAACACACTTCCTGATTTCAAAATATATTACAAAGCAACAGTAATTTAAACAGTATGGCAATGGCATAAAGACTGACATATAGATCAATGGAACAGAACAGAGAGCCCAGAAATACATCCATGGATATATGGTCAAATGATCTTTGACTGGAATGCCAAGAACACAAAATGGGGAAAGATGAGTCTCTTCAACTAATGGTGTTGGGAAAACATGCAAAAGAATAAAACTAGATTATCTTTTACCATACACAAAATATCAACTCAAGATGGATTAAAGACTTAAACATAAGACTTGAAACTGTAAAATTTCTAGAAGAAATCACAGAGGGAAAGCTTCAAGACATTAGTTTTGGCAATAGTTTCATGGATATGACACCAAAAGCATAGGCAACAAAAGCAAAAATAAACAAGCAGGGCTAAATAAAACTAAAAAGCTTCTATACAGCCAGGGAAATATTCAATAGAGTAAAAAGGAAACCTATGGAATGAGAGAAAATACTTGCAAACTATATATCTGATAAGAGGTTACTTTCTAAAATATATAAGGAATGCTTACAATTCTATAGCAAAAAAACTAATAACTCAATTGAAAAAATGGTCAAAGGACATAATAGATATCTCTGAAAAGAAGACACACAAATAGCCAATATGTACATATATGAAAAGAGGTTCAAAATCACCAATCATCAAGGAAATGCAAATCAATGCCACAATGAGATATCATCTCATACCTCTTAGGATACTACTATCAAAACAACAATGACTAATGTTGGCAAGGATGTGAATAAATCATAACCTTTGTATACTGTGGTAGAAATGGTAGAAATGCAGAATGGGGAAGCTGCTATGGAACTGTAGGTTCCTCAAGAAATTAAAGATAGAACTACTATGTGATATAGCAATCCCACTTCAGAGTATTTATCCAAAGGAATTGAAATCAGGAACTCAAAGAGATATTAGTATTCCCATATTCACTGCAATGCTATTCACCAAGATATGGAAACAACTGAAATGTCCGTTGACAGATTAATGAATTTTAAAAATAAAATGTACTAGATGGGCTTGGTGGCTCATGCCAATAATTCCAACTACTTGGGAGGCTGAAATGGGAGGATCCCTTGAACCAGGAATTTGAGACCAGCCTGGGCAACATAGGGAGACCCACTGCAAAAAAGAAATGCTGTATATACATACAATGAGATATCATTTAACCTTAAAAAAGAAGGAAATCCTTACATTTTCAACAAAATGAATGAACCTTGAGAACATTGTGCTAAGTGAAATAACCAAGTCAAAGAAGGACAAATATTGCATGATTCCACTTATATGAGGTATCTAAAATAAACTCATAGAAGCAAAGAATAGAATGGTGGTTGGCAGAGTCTAAAGGAAGGTGGAAAGTGGGAGTTGATAATCAACAGGTATAAAATTTCTGCCTGGAAGATGGATACGTTTTAGCGATATGCTGTACAACATTGTGCCTACAGATAATAATACTGTATCGTACAGTTAAAAAATCTGTTGAGTGTAGAACTCATAGTAAATGTTCTTACCACATTAAAAAAGAAAGAGAAGAAAAAGAAAGAAGGAAGGAAAGAAAAAGAAAGAGAGAGAAAGAAAGAGAAAGAAAGAAAGAAAGAAGGAGAGAAAGAGAGAGAGAGGGAGGGAGGGACGGACAGAGTGAGGGAGGGAAGGAAGGAAGGAAGGAAAAGAAGAACCACAGCACACTCTAACTTATCATACGTATCTGGAAAATGGTTTACAACATCAGATCCTGGCTAGAAAGGTCACTTTTCAGGTTTGAATTATTGGCTCAGTTTGTTTCTTTCTTTTCATTTTCTGACAGACTGTTAAGAGATATTTAATAATTAGCCACTTACAATGTCTTGGGAGCTAATAGTTTCCCTGGCTTTTAGGATACAACATCTTACCATCATGATCACTGCCGCGCCCCCTCCCACCCCTTTCCACATTGCTGTTTTTTGGGGAAGAAGAGCATTCCAGGAACCATCACACACATCACTGCATTCAGGTAGGGTGAGGGCAGTGAGGCTGTGGGGACAGGGAAGAGTGGACAGAACAGACAAGACTGGGCCTGATGGAGAGATCACCCAGAAACTACCTAGCAAGCTAAATAAAATCCCCTCATTGTTTTCAAAGAAGATACATCTGAGGCTTGATAATTATTTATGCTCTATACTACAAGAGGACAGGCTTAGGAGTAAATAAACAAATGCTGAAGTCAGTGATCATGCACATAGTTACTTCAATCGGTTTCCCATTCCTTTTTTTCATGAGAAGCCAGACCAGGCTTCCAGGCAAACAATCAAGTACCCTGTGAGGTTTTTTATTCATTTCTAGATGTGACTGTTTCCCAAGGAGATGGAGACCTGACTGATCTGTAGATTGCTGTACATGTGTGCACGGTTGGACTTTTTTTAATGAGCTAAGTAATAGTAGCCATTGTTTTATTATTGTTATATGAAAAGTTCTCTTTTCTACAATGTTTTATACAAGTTCTTTTAATTCTACAATGAAGTCAGAGTTTTGAAACTCTAGCAATACCATAATAATTTCTAAGTCTACCTTAATATTTTACTTCTGTCATTCACTTTCTAATCCTCTAATTCACACGAGCAAAAATGGTAATTTCTTTAACATAATACATAGCTTAACGGGTATACAGTTAGATTTCAGCGAGGGCTATTTCAAAAGTAATTATTTTAGTTAGTTCAAAACCTTACAACATTCATTACCAAGAAAAAAAAGCATCACATTACTAATTATGACAGGAATGTTAGTTCCAAATTTTTTTTATGCCTTTGCTTCAAAATGAAACAACACACTGAACACAAAGGCAGAGGAATATGGTGAAGACACATGTGCAAGAAAAGAAGTGGCATTAATAAGAAATGGCTTGCTTTGAAAGTCCTTGCTAAACTTCATCACTGGGAACTTTCTACTGCAGTAGGTCTTCTCCACTGAGGGGCTCGGGGGCATGGTGGTGGTAGGGAAATAAATTGCTTCCTGTTGAAAAGGAACTTACTACATGTATCTGTCATGTGGGAACATCGGTTCCTTCTCCCATCCCAGGATAAAATGAAATAGGGGGAAAAAGACATTTTTCATCTGAAAAAGGGAGTGAGAAAGACTAAGCAAATGGGGAAAAAAAATCGAATTCTCATGATTTGAATATATATGCACATACATCTTAAATACATGGATTTTAAAAAATTTAGTCAAAATTCTAACATGAATCTAACATGGCCAAACACAGATCAATGATAAGAGTGTGTCACGTACCAAAGTTTATAATTCATCCCAAATCTGTGCATCTGAAATCCACAAAAAAGAGAATACTATGATCCCATTTGTTCAATAAAAGCTTATTTGTATGTGTGTTTTGAATATATGTATACATTTTTGTGTATGCTCCATATATATGTACATTCTTTAGTGCATGTGAATATATGTATATATTCTTGTGTTATGTATACATGTGGATACATAGAGTATGTGCACAAAAACTGTCAAAAAGGATATATCAACTATTCAGATGGCTCCATCTTAGTTATTTAGGTAGCTATTTTTAATAATGAAATAAATACTCATGAACCTACTAGGCAAAATAAAATCTGGAATCTTAATAATAATCATGTCTATCTATATGATTCAGAGCTCCCCATTCATGCTCTCCCCACCTGAGTTAATCATCACCCTCAATCTTATGTTCATATAACCTTTCCTCTGATGCAAGAATTTATTTTGGGTATATAACTGTGCTTTTCAATATGGTAGCAGCTAGTACCATGTGTCTACTGAGCATTTAAAGTTTGATTGAGGAACTAAGTTTTAAATTTAATTTAGTTTAAATGTAAAAACTTGAAGTGGTATAAATATGTTTATGTTAAACACAATTCCATTGTTTTGTTTTGCCTACATTCTACTTGAACTGTTCCATCCTATAGGGTACTATTGTTGAAGTTCTCATGGCAGGTTCATGTGTCCTCTCTGGTAGTACATCCACCGTTTGATTTGTGTCAGAGATTGATTCAGTTCAAATTAATTTTTTCCTATTCACCCAGGTAACACTGTAATATGTTTGTTGAATGCTTATGGACAGCAGGAGTTATGAGGATCCCTTTGTATATTGTAATTGGAAATTAAATTGACATTTTTGTTATTATCTTAATTATTATATAATTAAATATTTTTAGTTAAAAATAAGCATAGAAAAATTTTAAAATCTAAAAAGAGCAGAATTGAGAGGAGATGCAGAAACTAGTAACACAAAACAAAGAAAAAAGGGACTGAAAGAAGGTATGTTGGAAATTTCATGATGAATAGCAATTGCAATTTGTTAGAACATAGCAAGAGAAAAAAATGCTGTTTGTTGTGTAAAAAAAGGTAAAGATAATATGATTTAAAACAGAATCTGAGCTTATAACTTTGTTTAGCTATAAATGGCTTGGATCTTTACATAGACAAAAAAACAATTTTTCAATGGACATATGGTTGTTTCAGTTATAGAAGTTTTGCTAGAATATTATCAGAAAAGACTAGAGAGGTATGTCACAAAAAGTAAAAGATTTTCCTATCAAGCCACCAAACAACTGCCTGAAGAATACAAGGTCTTTCTAACAAAACCTAAGACCAACTGATTCAAAATGTAAAAGCCATTAAAACTTTAGTTTTAGATGAAAGTACAACATAAAGACACTGCCTAATTAATGCTTGAGGTATGTTGTATCTCAAAAGACTTCCTAATTCATAAAGAAATGTCTATTTACAATTTGAAAAACTAACTTCATGGTTTAGATATTTTTGAATCTTTTAACTCTGTCAAAGAATTTTAGCTAGATATACAAAAATTAAATTCTATCCAGATGGATGGTGCTTCAGCAATGCTAGTTTTTAAAAAGATCTGAATTTTAAGAATTGGAATTTATTGTAATTTTAAAACAAAAAGACCAGTGTTTTCTTACTGCTTCATTCCAGTGTATGGTATCTATGTTCCGTTTTCTGAAGCAGACTCTTGAAAAGTGTTACAGATACTACTGTTGAATTGTTCAGCATATATTTGCAAATGCTATGGATCAATCCCAGTTAATGGAACTGTTAAAAGAAATAGAAGACAATGAATGTAATAATCTGTGTTCTTTGCCAATGCTCGTTGATTAATGGAAAAGATTTACAAAGATTTGCTGTACTGTTCAAGATTTTACTGAAACAGAAGGAATGCTTGTCAAATATTAATTTTTTTCTTTTTCTTTTCTTTTCTTTTTTTTTTTTTTTTAGACAGTCTCACTCTGTTGCCCAGGCTGGAGTGCAGTGGCACGATCTCAGCTCAACGTAACCTCTGCCTCCTGGATTCAAGCGATTCTCCTGCCTCAGCCTCCCAAGTAGCTGGGATTGCAGGTGCCCACTACCATGCCTGGCTAATTTTTGTATTTTTAGTAGAGATGGGATTTCACCATGTTGGCCAGGCTGGTCTCGAACTCCTGACCTCAAGTGATCTGCCTGCCTCGGCCTCCCAAAGTGCTGGGATTACAGGCATGGGCCACCATGCCTGGCCAAATATTCAAAAATTAAAGACAAAAATGACTGAGTAACTTTGATATCACACTGCATATGAAACAGCTAAATTTGAAGTTCCAAGGAAATGAAAAGCTGACTTGTGACCTAGCTAAAGAGGAACAAAATTTTAGGCTAAAATTGCAACTTTTCAGAGTGCAATACAATATACAATAATAATTTCATACATTTTCTAACATGAATAAACTTCAAGAAAATTTGCAGATTTATTGAAATTGATAAGCTTATTGTTGCTTATCAATTTATGCAAAACCCCTTTGAATTCAATGTTGGTAATATTGACATGTGTTAGCAAATTGATTTAACTTGAACAGACATAGTTTTGAAATCAATATGCTTTTGCTTCCAAGTTGAATCAAGACAAATCAGTTGTCAATGTGGATGTAAATATTACAAGAAAATAATTTCTTACATAATTCAGTTATCGGAAAACTTTTAAATATGTTTGGAATTATTTGGGTATGTGATCCTACCTTTTGAACTGTAGATTTTAGGAAATACAAATGCAGATTAAATATGCCCAATGAAAATTTTATGTCCAAAATGAGAGATCCTGTAAGTCAAGCTTGTCCAACCTGTGGCCCACGGGTTCCATGCAGCCCAGGATGGCTTTGACTGTGGCCCAACACAAATTCGTGAAGTTTCTTAAAACATTATGAGATTTTTTATTTTCTCATCAGCTACTGTTAGTGGTAGTGTATTTCATCTGTGGCCAAAGACAATTCTTCTTCCAATGTGGCCCAGAGAAGCCGAAAGTTTGAACCCCCCTACTATAAGTGTAAAGTACACAACAGATTTAGGAAATTTAGCACAAAAATGTAAAATATTTCATTGATGATGTCATGTTGATTACATGTTTAAGTGATATAATCAGTTAAATAAAATATATTATTAAAATTTATTTTACCTATTTAAATATGACCACTAGAAAACTGAAAATTACACATGCAGCTCAGATTTTATTTCTGTTGGACAGCACTGACTGATACATATATCCAGAAATTGAATTGTTAATTTATAAAATATTCGATTGTTTAACACTAGAAAAAATACCAAACCCTTCTGCAAAGCTGCCCTATCAGTTAATATTCCTACTAGCATCGTATCCTATCCATATCTCGCTAATGATTAGAATTGCCACATTTTAAATGTTTTGCCAAGTGAATGGGTACGTCATTATAATCTTAACTTGCATTTTCTTGGTCACTAATGGTACTACACACCTCTTCATATGTTAATTGGCCATATATATTTCCTCTTCTGTGAAATGTTTGCTCATGTTTTGGACATTTTTCTTTGGTATTTTTCTGTTTGTGCTTTTCTTATTTATTGGTTATTACTGTTGAAGACTCTGAATATAAAATTAAATATAAGATTCACTTACTCTTCCATTTCAGAATGTGTTCAAGTAGAATCTAGGCCTTGGTGATTGTCATGCCAAAATCATATTGACCCATAATATACAGAATAACAGAGATCTGAACAAGGGTCCACATCAGAGATCTAAGAATTTTGTGGGTCAAGGCTGGGAGACTTTAGAAGGAATAAATGAATTTGAGGAGAGGAGTCCAGCATGACATTTGTTTAAAATTCTCAAGGTAGCATTTATCACAGTCATTTAGGTCAACAAGTTTGAAATGAGAAGACCTGACATATGCATCTCAATTATCCTTTTCCTCCTGTTGCAGCAACGACACAAGAACCAGGATCCAGCCTTGGAATAAGCCTGCCTCAAGACTCCTTAAAACCAAACTCATTCCAGTTTATGGGGCTGAGTGAGGATAGTTATAAAACAAAAATTGTATGAAGAAAAAAGAGTTATCTTGGAGTCAGAAGAGCCAGGTTCAAACTTCATGTTTGCCACTTTCTCATGTCATTTTTAAGTATTCACTTCTCTGAGCTTCTGTTTACTTACTTGAAAAAAAGTTTGCAATATACATAGTTTATCACTGCTGTTTCACTCTGCAATTTATAACTGTTTCCTTTTGATTCCTCACAACAACTCTATATTTTATATTTAAGAGAACTGAGGCAGAGAGAAATTAAGAGATTTATTTATTCAATATTATTCTACTATTTAAGAAACAAAAGCAAGGTCAAACCCAAGTGTTCTTAACTTGAGACTTGCCATTGCAATGTCATGCTTAATTCCCCCCGGTCTCCAAATTTGGGTTAGGAGTTGCTTCTTTCCTAAAGGAAGAAAAATTTTCTTTCTCAACTAATAAACTGGCTTTTTTTTTTAATTAAAAAATTTGCAGATTTACAGAAAAGTTGCAAGAATAGTACAAAAATCCCATATGCTTTTTGCCCAGATTCTCCAAAATGTTAATATTTTACCTCTCTTCTTCTCTGCCCTTCTCTTCTATGATATATAAAGAAAGAAAGCAGAAGCTTCAAATTGGAATATTTAAAATTCCATGATCTTTAAAGAGTTTTAAGAAGAAATAACCAGTACAAATATGTAAACTTCTTTCTGATGCCCAGAAGCAACCCTGTCACACATTACTCAGGTAAGAGTTAGCCTGTGGTTCTCAATTGAGGAAAATTTTTCCCCTCAGGGAACATTTGGCAATGTCTGGAGACATTTTTGATTGTCAAGGCTGGAGAGGGGTAATGCTGGCATATCATTGGTAGAAGCTGGGGATGCTGAGAAACATCCTACAACGTATAGGGCAGCCCCCTCCACAACATAGCCTTAAGACTACGTGTTATCCCTTTCTGGAGTCTGCATTATAATTTAACTCTGCCCTGTCCAGTGCTAGCCACTAGGTACCTGTGGCTATATAAATTAAATGGAACTTCTACTTCCAGTCAAGATGGAGTAATGGGGCCATATTTACTCTTCTAACTAAAACAATAATTTAAAAAAAAAGATGAAATATATGAGGCGATGGTACACAAGACATTGGTCATTGGGACAGTAATCCTTGAGAGATGGGTAAGCCATTCCACTCACTGCCTGAAGAAGGCTTTTAGGCTGTGCAAAGGTCAGTCCTGAAGAGGAGAGAGCTACAAAAAAAGAGAACTCTGGAGGTCTGCAGAGGGTTCCCTTCAAGTGTTTGGCAGAGTCCTGATCAGCACCTGCATATGAGGAAACTACCTGAGGCAGGGGAACAAACCTTGAAGGTTTAGAGGGAATGAGTCTTGGAGACGATGCAGGGATGGATATAGTGCCTTTTTCACCTGCCAGAGATGAAAATCTCAATTCAGGAGCATAAAAAAAGGGTCTTAAAATATAAAAAAGGGTCTTATCACAGTAAAAGGGGAAAAAATACCCTCAGTCTAAATGCGGCTCTGTTCCTAATAAAACTTAAAGGCAAGACTTAAAAGGATCAAACTATTTCTAGTGACTTAATAGCATCCCAGGACAAAGATCAAGCATATTTACAGAAATACAAAAACAGCCAGCACCCAACAAGGTAAAATTCACAATGTCTGTCATTCAATCAAAAATTACCAGGCATCCAAAGATGCAGAAAAATATGACCATGCAAGAAAATTCAGTTAATTGAAACTGACTGAGAAACAATACAAATAATATGGGACAAGGAGATTGAGAGAGTTATTAAGGCCATATTCTATATGTTCAAGAAGCTAGAGGAAGGACTGGATATGTTAAGTTGTGCCATGGAAGATATTCTTAAAAAGATCCACATTGAACTGCTAGAGATGAAAGCTACATTGTCTGAAATGAAAAATGCATTGGTGGAATTGACAGCAGATTCAACATTTTAAAAGAAAAGATTAGTGAACACAAATGCAAAGCAATAGAAGCTATCAAAAACGAAACACAGAGAAAATGACTTTTAAAATGAACCAATCATCAATGAATTATGGGACAATATCAAGTGGTCAAATCCACATAAAATTGGAGTTCCCAAAGACAAAGGGAGAGAGACCAAAAGTATTTGAAAACGAATGGTTGACAATTTTCCAAACTTGATGAAAACTAGGCCCAGGCACAGATCTTAGAAACCAAACAAACACAAAGCACAAGAAACATGAAGGGAACCACACCAAGTCTCATAACCAAATTGCTTAAGACACCAATGATAAAGAGAGTATCTTAAAAGTATACAGAAAAAAAGACACATATATACAGAAGAACATAGATATGAAAAAGATGAGGAACAAAAAGATGCCTGTTTTCACTTTTTTCTTTACTTTTTCTTATTTTATTTTATTATTATTATTATTATTATTATTATTATTATTATTATTATTTTGAGATGGAGTCTCACTGTCACCCAGGCTGGAGTGCAGTGGCACAATCTTGGCTCATTTCAACCTCTGCTTCCCCAGTTCAAAGGATTCTCCTGCCTCAGCCTCCTGAGTAGCTGGGATTACACGCATGTACCACCACACCTGGCTAATTTCTCTCTCACTCTCTCTCTCTCTTTTTTTTTTTTTGGTATTTTTAGTAGAGATGGGGTTTCACATGTTGGCCAGACTAGTCTCGAACTCCTGATCTCAAGTGATCTGCCCACTTTGGCCTCCCAAAGTACTGGGATTACAGGTGTGAGTCACCATACCCAGCTCACCACTTTTTTCAACTTTTCACTGAAGGTTCTACTCAGTGTAATAAAGAAGGAGAAAGAAATACAAGGCATTCAGACTGGGAAGGAAGAATTAAAACTGTCTTTATTCACAAGACATAATTGTCTACGTTACAAAATGTGGTGTAATCTACTAAAAAGCTACTAGAAGTAATAAGTGAGTTTAGCAAGGTTGTGGCATATAACATCAATATAAAAAATCAATTGTATTTGTATATGTTAAGATAATTGAAAATTCAAATTAAAAAAGCAATACCACTTAAAATAGCATCCAAAACATGAAATATTAGGGATGCAACTGGCAAAAAGGTGCAAGATCTTCACAGTGAAAACTACACAATATTGCTGAGAGAAATTAAAGAAGACCTAAGCAAATGGAGAAAAATACTGTGTTCATTTGTTGGAAGACACAGTATTGTTAAAATACCAACTCTCTTCAAATTGATACATAATTCAATGCAATGCCAATCAAAATGTCAACAGATTTTCAAAAAAAATTTGGTGGAAACTGACAAGCTAATTCTAAAATTCATATGGAAATGTACAGAGGCAAAACAACCTTGAAAAAAACAAAGTTGGATTGCTAACACTACCTGATTTCAAGTTATATTTATCAAAACAGTGTTATATTGGCATAAATATATGCAAAAAGATCAATGGAATAGAATAGAGAGCCCAGAAATAAGCCTGCACATATGTGATCAATTATTTTTCAGCAAAGTTGCGGAAGTGTTTGAACAGAGGTGGAAAGATTGGATATCCATAGCACCACTACCACCACCACACAAAGCACTTCAACCCTTCAAACCCTTATCTCACACCACAAACAAAAATTAACTCAAAAACCATAGTCCTAAACCCTGAAACCTAAAATTGTGAAACTTCTAAAAGAAAACATAGGAGAAAATAATTGTAATCTTGCATTAGGCCAAGATTTCTTAAATATGACACCAAAAGCACTATCCATAAAAGAAAAAAATTGATAAACTAGACTTCATTAAAATTTAAAAACTTTGATACTTTGAAAGATGCTATGGAGAGAATGAAATGATAGGTCACACACTTAAAGAAAATATTTTCAAATAATATATATGATAAAGGACATATTCATAATATATGAAAACTCTCTATACAATAAATATGAAAAAACCCAATACAAATATGGGCAAAAGATTTGAACAATACTTCATCTAGGAAGATACATGAATGGCAAATAAGCACAGGAAAAGATGCTCAACATCATTTGTCATTAGGGAAATAAAACTGAAAACATAAAACACCTGATATAATGTCTAATATGAAAGTGATTGATCACACTAAGCTCATGAGCATGTGGAACAACTGGAACATGCCACACACTGCTAGTGAAAATGAAAATGGGACAACCAGTTTAGAAAACAGTTTGGCAGTTTCTTAAAAAGTTAAACAGACACCGACTATAGAGCCCAACCAATTCAATTCCTAAGTAATTACGAAAGAGAAATGAAAGCGTATGTCCACACAGAGACCTGCACACAAATGATCAAAGCAGCTTTATTTATAATACCTAAGAAACAGAAACAATTCAAATGTCTATCATCATTTGGATGGTAGTAAACAAATTGTTGTAGATCCAAACAGTGAAATATTACTCAGTAATTAAAAAGTAATGATATATTGATATACACAATAACATGGATAAATCCCAAATTAATTACGCTGAGTGACAGAAACTATATGTGTGTGTGTGGGGGGAGATGTATACACATTCATTTATATAAAATTCCAGAAGAAGCAAACTAATTTATAATGACAGCATAACAGTGGTTGCCAGGGGATATGGGGGCAGAAAAGGACAGGAGGGAGAGATTACAAAAGGTCGTAAGGAAATTTTGGAAGTGATGGAAATATTCATCATCTTAATTGTGGCAGTAGTTTCAAGAGGGGATAAAAATATCAAAACTTACTTTACACACATGCAATTTATTATGCAAGGATTATACTTCAGTAAAGCTGCTAATTTTAAAGCTAATTACAATTAAGTAAAATTAAAAGTTCAGTTTCTTACTTAAACTAGTCACATTTCATATTCTTCGTAGCCACATGTGGCTAGTGGCTACCATTTTAGACAGCACAAATACAGAACATTTCCATCATTGTTGAAAGTACTGTTGGATAACACTGATCTAACTCACACATAAAACAGCATCTGTTTCCTTCATTTCTCCTCCACCTACCTACCCCAAACTTTAGGGATGGTAATCAGCATGGCAGTATGGCACTGATATATAAATTACCCGAGAACTTTAAAAAACAGCTTTTATTAAGTTAGTTTTAATGTAACTTTGCTGTGAAGCAAAATATACCTTCTATTCATAAACATATAGCACACTGTTTCCTCATTTAGATATCACAGCTTCTATGGATTATATTTAATTAGTTTCCTCCAAAGCTCAAGTTGATGGCAATTTTAAACTAAATGATATGGAAAGAAATGAAACAGATAACTCCCTCTTGGAACTCACTTTCTCCTTGTAATCAAAGTACTTATTGCTTTGCTATAACTCCTAAGTGAGAATATATATTTTTTCATATACTCATAAATATCAAAATATTATGTTACATATGCAACTGAATTTTCCCATTTAAAAGAATCAAATATATAACTCTTACATGACACATATAAACACAAGTTTCAAATGTGAGAACAGATATTAAAATAAACACCATGTATGCACTGAAATGTTTCACATTCATTAAACAGTTCATAAAATTAGGACGGAGGAGTTGTTAAACTATATTCTTACTGAAGCTTTTTCCCTTCCTGCACTATAGCTCTTAGTTTTCAGTTAGAGGTGATTGTATTTCAAAAAAAAAAAATTTGAACTCTATTTTCTGCCCCCATTCTGTGTTGTCTATGGAAGAGTCTCTGCTTGGACTTTTTGTTTCAATATACAGAATGCAGGGCTGAAATCCTCAACCATCCTTGTTCCAAAGCCTGATACACAAACCTTTCATATATATTTTGATGTCTGAGTCATCTCTGTCTTAGAAATGGAATACAGAAAAAGGTAACTTGGGTAGGGGGTAGAAGGGAGGCTGCTGGCCAGTGTAGACAAACCAAGGCGACCCCCAAACTGTGTATTGTAGTAGATAAGCAAGAAGTACGAAAATAGAAACCAAGTCCCTCTGTTGTTTGCAGAAGCAGAACTCAGAAGCCAGCTTCACTTACTTTTTTACACCGACAGAGCCATTTTCCTTGTTTTCCATGTCAACAGATAGCATGGGAAGGCTGCAGGGTTCCTTTACTTCAGCAACTAATCAATAAGGGAGAAAAGCTTGTGTTTAATTCTTAGAAAGTGAGAGAAGAATATATATTCTGAATCGGAAACATAATGGTCCCTTTTACAGCTTCACACCAGTTCACGTATGTTTGTTTAAATCTCCAGTTCCCTCGGCGATTGGAGAGATGTGATTAAACCTAAAGAACTGGAGGAGACGGATTGGGGTGCTTTCATCTGTACTGGCACTCCCTGCCTTGACAATAAGCATTTGCAAATGAAATCGAATCCTCGTTGAAAACAAGTGCTGTGTGAACCGGCACAGCTTCTTCTGGGTGCCTAGCTCTCACTTAAGACACTGCAACTCATAAATGAGTCAAAGTAGAGAAAAACAATCCCCCTTTTCCTGCCCCCCTCCCATTATGGGCTTTGATTTGTTTTTTCTTATTGTGTTTGGTCTTTTTTTTTTTTGTCCACTCCCCCTTGCTCCTAGATTTTTTCATTGCAATGCAGAAGGACACTTAAAGCTTTTGTCAGCAAGTATTCCCCTACCTCACATTCTCAACGAAAGCCTCAAAAACCCGTCTGTGAGATGGCCATGCTGTGGTAAAGCAGGAAGGTCACAAAAAATGCCAGATAGCCCTTAGCACAGAAAGGTGGTGCTGGTGTGTGTGTGTGTGTGTGTGTGTGTGTGTGTGTGTGTGTATGTGTAAGAAAGAGTAGGTAGCTCATTAGATTTATGAAAAATCATCAAAACATTTAAGGAGATATTGTAGCATCCATCACTCTTTTTGTTTAGTAGGATGAGGGTTGTGGAAAATTAAAAGCCTTCCACAATTAATATGCAATTAGCAAAATGAAAAAGCTACGAACAAAACTGCTTTAAGAAAAAAAAAAAAAAAAGGAAGAAACAGTCCCGAAACGTGTTTGCTCTTATTCAGCTGAAGCCATAAATTAAATACATTTCCACTCAAATCACTTTATACTTCGGCACTCCTTCTCTAGGGATTACTCTGACATGGCAAGTGCATCATTTAGTATATTCGCAAGATTTTATCACTGTTAGAGAAGTAGATGATTAACAAATAACACTGTAAGTGTGGGATAATTCTCACTCCTGAAACACACACATACACACAAACTTCCAGCTGCAAACCACTTAGATCATTGATAGAGAAATCCAACATTTAATATATATATATAGATATTAGCACACATTCACACACCGTTAGAGAGTAGACAGGAAGATAGTGCTGCTGCTCCATGCTAACAGAATATGATTTCACTTCAGTTGGAAACTGTTACACATTTACCATTTTCTAAGCATCTCAGAAAACAAAACAAAACAAAACACTCACAATGATACTCTGCAACACCACACTACATTGTCTTATTATTATTACTATTATTTTCTTTTTTGTGGAAGAGTAAAAAGAAAACCTACCTATAAGCAACTAAAAAATATCATTTTTTATAGGCTTATCAAGAACAGCCAAAGAAACCCCAATGTTTTCTTTCACAAAGTAGGCTGGCAAAGGAATTCAATAAGGAGGTACAATTTGACACAGTGAAATAAAACCAGGCTGGCTCTCAGCCAACATGACGTTAGGAATCACACACAAGCTGCACCAACTGCCTTCTGGTTCATGGCTGACTTTTTAAAGCTACAGTGTGCCTGTTCACTTTTGCTAACTACCTTCAGCACAATTAGTGCAAGAAATGAGTCAGGAGTCCAAAACCTGCAGAATTCTCCCTGCACCTGTCTTGTACAAAGAAAAACAAGCTGTCTCAATAGCTTCTTATTTTCTCCCTCCCCTTCATTGTTGCTGCATGATAGGTCTTAGCTGTTGTTCTGAGCATGAATGTCATGTTTCAAACTATTTCTTTTTCTCCCCAGAGGGAAAAATAAGAGTGAGAAGCCAGTGCTTATGGGCTATAACCAGAGAACACTCGGAAGCTGCAGTCCCATGTTACTCTTTTTTTCCTAATAGAGATTCATGGACAAAGTTCCCAGGGCTGGCTTTTAAGTAATCTCTTTGTGAGAATAAGGAAAGCACTGCCCAGCAGCAAATCCTTTTACTTCATTATGCAGGAAGTAACATATTTCAGAAAGGATGCAAAATAGATGACCAGATCTCCTGAAAACACCCACATTCTTTTATTTTGGCATTTATCCTGCCAAATGAAGCCAGCAAAAATTCAAACTGAAACAAACAAAACCTTATTCTACAAAACAAAAACAATTAGTTCTGGGAGGTTTAATTTTAACTGTTTACCCCAGTTGGACAAAAAGCATAATTCAAGAAATTTAACCAACACTTACAATCTATGAGTACCCGGTACTATACTACTTACATATGAATAGAAAGACATTATGCCCACCCCAAAATTCATAGTCTCTCCCGCCATCATCCTAAATACCAAATCAGAAAACTGGGAGGTGGAGCAGAGAGGCTGGGCAAGATCTTTTGTTTAAGTTACCCTGGTCATTCTCACAGTTCCCTTGCTTGGCTTAAACCACTTTTCCAGGAGAATAATCTCATCCCATTAATGTTCTGCACATACACAGAAAACATACATGGTTGCCTCTTCATTGAAATAAACATCAATCAACATTTGGACACTTTTAGGTCAAGATGGTCAACAAAACCACTCAAGACAGGGCACAGAACACAGGTTCCCCAGAAAGATCCTGGAAAAAGTTATCACTTGCTGTAATATCCTGTAGAATTCAGGTAGAATCTGAGGAAAAAGCTGCCTGCCTCCCTTTTTAAAAATAATCTTTTAGGACATTAGGAGATTAACTTTGATCTAAATTTGGAACCTGAATTTCAAGGTCAAAAAATTTGTTCTTTACTTATTCCAGAAATTATATTAGAAATTTTCGACTTCCTTGAAGATCACTGCCAAGAAAGATTTCAAATATTTACCATTGCTCCCTTGAAAAGGCAAACAATAGTAATCTAGGAACCAATTAAATATTTTTGAGCAGTATTTTTTGAGCATGGGTCAGGCATGTGGATCTTTCACCAGTGCTGATCTCAAAATGATGGACTCTTATGTAGATAAAGAGCTCTTTCACTAACAGATTCCCTAATGCTTTTGGACTTGATCTGAAATTCCTGAACTATTCTCCCAGTAAATCCAAATTGGAAGCGAGTTGGACTGGGAGTTCTGTGTCCTGGGGAGCTGGGGTTGTCCTGACAATGCTGCTCAGAACAAAAGCATGTTCAGCTCTCCACTCTTGACGGGGAAAAGGCAAAGAAACTGTAGTTACACCCAGCTCTTCCTTAGACACAGCCACAGGAGAAAGGATTCTGTGAAGTTTTTCCAAGCATCTCTTCCTGCATATACAAAGGGACATCCCCTCCCATCTGGCCTGCTGTGATCAAAAGTTTGCCTGTTACACAAGAGTAAAGTTTCAGAAAGTGTTGTAGGAAGTTAATCCCGTTTTATAAAAAGTGAGCCACAAAGACACTCTAAATCATGACAAGAGGTTTCACTTACCAGCTAGTTTCTAACTTTGGTAGTAAACTGACACTTCTGAATATAAATATATACATATACACACTAGTACTCACACACTCCCTCCAACAAACTGTTTGACATCAATCCTCTGCTGATAAAAAGTTGTGTGTGTAGTATGTAGCATAAAGTATGTGAGTGTGATGTGTGCACTATGTGGTGTACTTTGTGTGTGGGTGTGGTACGTATGTGGGGGTGTGTGTGTATGTGGTGTGTGGGGGTGAGGGGGAGAGGCAACCAAACAAGACCTTCCGATCCAGCACATTATGGGATATGCTGAAATAACTTTAGAGATCCTGAAATCTCCAAATTATATGCTGAAATAACTTTGGTGTCAGTATTCTGGAGCAGAACTGTCGACCCACTTGGGAATGGGCTCAGATAGGGAGAGGGGAGGCGGTTAGGAAGGGCGGGAAGCTGTTGACTTTGATTTGCTTCTTTTCTAGATCAGCATTCGTCCCCCAGGCAGAAAGGACTCGCCTAGGGAGCCAGCGCGGTCCCAGAGGAGCCGCCGGCCCTGCCTCCCGGGATCCGACCCCCGGTGCGGCCAGCCTGAAGTCGCCCGAGGGCAGGGCCGACCTCACCGCGCCGGGAATGGCGTCTCAGGGGCAAGTGAGAACTGGCCTGAGAAGGGGACGGTAGGGGCAGAAGACGCCAGGCTGCCTCTTGGACCAGCAGCGCCGGCCCAGAGCCACACGACTCTCTGTGGCACTGGCGACAAAGCGGGGAAAGTTTCTGGCTAAGACTTTCACGGAGAGGCAGTTCGCTGGCGTTTAGTGTGGGGGCTCCCCGGGGAAGCCGGTCTTTGGAAAGTGGAGGGTGGAGGTGTGGCGCTTTCGGGGTACCCCGCCGAGTCGTGCCACCACCCCGTCCCGCTCCCCGAGTACTGCCAGCAGCCCCAGATGAGCCCGGGCTCTCCGTGGGGCAGGGCACGCTTCTGCCCCCACTCCACTCCACAGTGAGAGCCCACGTCCGTGGGTGCAACGAGCTGCAGGAGCACCGGACACACGGCCAAGATGTGTTTTTGGGAGGGCAGAGCGGTTTTCATTGCGGCATTCTTCGTTTCCTTTCATCCTGGAGAGAGGAGAGGGCGGGCGCCTTCCCACGCCCTGGGCGCACAGGCAGATCACTTACCTCCCCGCATGGCCGCGCCGGGAGGTTTGCCCCGCGCGGAGCTCGGCGGCCGCCACGCGCAAAGCCCCGGTGCAGCCCGCCGGACGCGCGCGGCACGCCGGGAGTTGTAGTCCACCGCCGGTCGGCGGGGGTCGGAGGGGCGGGGGCCCCCAGGAATGGGGAAGGCCAGGACTAGAAGGGACAAGATCTGGGCAGGACAAGGGAGGATATTTGCAAAAACTTAAAACTTCCAGGGAGATGGGGGGAGGGGAACCCTCCTAGAGAGATTTTTAAAGTGAGGTTTTTTTAGGTTAATGCCATTTTCTTCCTGTCTTACTCGCTTATGACAACCCCAATGAAGTTTTAAGCTGGACTTTGGCAGTAATGTTAAGTAGAGATTTTCTCGGCCAACTTCATATTATTTAGGGTTCTATTCTTCCTTCACCTTGAACACAGATGTGCCATTCTCTGCTTGGATGCACGCAGAATATTCTTGCTCACAGAATAACTCAGTTGAAGCCCTGAGCATGTAAAAGGAGGGTGAGTAGTTAGTTGCACCTTACACATGCAGGGTGCTTTATAGCTCTCTTTACAAAGCACTTTGTACTTGATTGATTCATTATATAAGAACCGTAAAGCAACTCTGAGAGTTAGTCAGAGAAAAGCTAAAGATGCAGGGAGTTTTTTGTTTGTTTGTTTGTTTGTTTGTTTGTTTTTTGAGACGGGGTCTTGCTCTGTCGCCCAGGCTGGAGTGCAGTAGCGCGATCTCAGCTCAATGCAGGGATTTTTGTGTATCTGCATCTGCAGAGGTTGTTGGAGCCATCCTGTCTATTCGTTTCTTTCTCCAGCCTCTCTTAGCAGCTGGGAAGAGAGAGTGGAGAGAAAGAGGGATCAGGACAGATGTGGACACGGCAGAAGAAGAGGAGCCTGCTGTGACGGACTTCCTTGAAATGACAAACAAGTAAATATTTAAGGGAATAAGTAAAACCAAAAGAAGGACTCATGGGTTGGAAGAATGGAAGGAGAAGGAAAAGGCAGATGGGATAGGGATAGACATTGAAGATTGCAAACAGTCTAGTAGCAAAGAAAGCAAAAACAAACAGGGTTTTCAGAAGCCAGATAAACCTTGGATTCCTGGTGTTGTCACTTCTGAGCTATCTCTGTGACCTTAGGTAAGTTCTTTAACCTCCCCAAACCTCTTTTGCCTCATCTGTAAAATTAAAAAAAAAAAAAGTTCTGACTTTATCATGTGGCTGTGCCTATTAAAAAGAGACAGGAAGCACATAGTATAGTGCTGGGCATATGCTAGGCAATTAATGTTATCTACTATTGTTATCTGCAGAAATTCTCTTTGTGTTAGTATCAAAAAATAAATTGGAGTGGAAGTACCAGTTAGGAGGCTGTGACAATACTCTAAGCTACTGGCAATGATAGCTTGAACTACATTGACAGAAAGGCAACTATGTTGCCATATGAGATAGGGAAAACAGAGTACAATCAATTGGATGTGGGGAAGGAAGAACAAGAATCAAATTGGTTGTTATTTCTAGATTAAGTAGATGATGTTGTCATTTTCATAAATAGATACAACTGATGGAAAAACAGGTTTTGGAGGAAGATGACCACTGGCTTTCCTCATTTTGTTGTGCTTTGCTTTATTGCAGTTCACAGACAATGTGTTTTTGTTGTTGTTGTTGTTTATTTTACAAATTGACAGTTTTTGGCAACCCTGTGTTGAACAAGTCTATTAGTGCAATTTTTCCAGCAGTATGTGCTCACTTCCTGTCTCTGTCACATTTTGGGCATTCTCATAATATTTGAAAGTTTTTCATTTTTATTGTATCTGGTGTGGTGATCTGTGATCATTGATCTTTGATGTTACGATTGTAATTGTTTTAGGGTGCCACAGACCATGCCCATTAATCTATAAATGTTGTGTGTGTTCTGACTGCTCCACTTACCAGCTGTTCCCCTCCTCTCTCCCTCTCCTAGTCCTCCCTATTCCCTGAGACACAACAATATTGAAATTCAGCCAATTAATATCCTTACAATGGCCTCTAAGTGTTCAAGTGAAAGGAAGAGTCATACTTCTCTCACTTCAAATCAAAAGCTAGAAATGATAAACTTAGTGAGGAAGGCATGTCAGAAATCCAGATAAGCAAAAGTTAGACGTCTGGTGCCAAACACTTAGCCAAATTGTGAATGCAAACAAAAAGTTCTTGAAGGAAATTAAAAATGCTATTCTAACGCATACCTGAATGATAAGAAGTGAAACAGTCTTATTCCTGATATGGAGAAAGTTTTAGCGGTCTGCATAGAGGATCAAACCAGCCCCAACATTCCTTTAAGCCAAAGCCTAATCCAGAGCAAGGCCCTAACTCAAGGGTGGAGAGGTAAGGAAACTGTAGAAAAGTTTGAAGCTAGCAGAGTTTGGTTTCTTAAACGAGGTTTAAGAAAAGAAGCATAACAATGAAGTACAAGGTGAAGAAGCAAGTGCTGATGGAGAAGCTGTAACACGTTATCCAGAAGATCTAGCAAAGATAGATGGAGGTGGCTACAATAATCAGCAGTTTATCAATGTAGACTTAATAGCCTTCTGTTGGAAGAAGATGCCATGTAAGATTTTTCTAGCCAGAGAAGAGTCAAAGCCTAACTTCAAAGCTTCAAAGGACAGGCTTATTAGGGGCTAATGCACCCAGTGATCTTAAGTTGAAGCCAATTTTCATTTACCATTATGAAAATTCTAGGGCCCTCAAGAATTATGCTAAATTGACTTTACTTGTACTTTATAGATGAGACAAAAAGGCCTGGGTGACAGCATATCTGTTTACAACATGATTTTCTGAAAATTTTAAGCCTACTGTTGAGAACTACTACTCACAAAAAAAGATTCCTTTCAAAATATTAGTGCTCATTGACAATGCACCTGTTCAGCCAAGAACTCTGACGGAGATGTACAAGAAGATGAATGTTGTTTTCACGCCAGCTAGTAAAACATCCATTCTGCAGCCCATGGATCAAGCAGCAAATCTGACTCTCAATTCTTATTATTTAAGAAATCCTTTTTATAAGTCTATAGCTTCCATAGATAATGATTCCTCTGATGGAGCTGGGCATCATAATTGAAAGGCTTCTGGAAAGGATTCATCATCTTATATGCCATTAAGAACGTTCATGATTCATGAGAGGAGGTCAAAATATAACATTAACATGAGTTTGGAAGAAGCTGATTCCAAGCCTCATGGATAACTTTGAGGGGTTCAAGACTTCAGTGGATGAAGTCCCTGCAGATGTGATAGAAATAGCAAGAGAAATAGAATTGGAAGTGGTGCATGAAGATATGACTGAATTGCTGCAATCTCATGATCAAACTTGAATGGATGAGGAGGTGCTTCTTATGATTGAGCAAATAAAGTGGTTTCTTGAGATGGAAACTATTCCTGGTGAATATGCTATGAACATTGTTCAAGTGACAACAGAGAATTTAGAATATTTCATAAACATAGCTGATAAAGCAGCATCAGGGTTTTAGAGGATTGACTGCAATTCTGAAAGAAGTTTTACTGTGGTTAAAATGCTGTTCAATAGCATCACATGCTACAGGGAAATCTTTCATTAAGGGAAGAGTCAATTGATGTGGCAAACTTTACTGTTATCTTAAGAAATTGCCACAGCCACGCCAACCATCAGCAACCGACTACCCTAATCAGTTACCAGCCATCAACATTGAAGCAAGACCCTCCAACAGCAAACAGATTACAACTTGCTAAAGGCTTTAAGATCATTAGCATTTTTTAAGCAATAAAGTATTTTTAAATTAAGATATGCACTTTTTAAAAGATATAATGCCATTGCATACTGAATATACTACAATATAGTGTAAACATTTATATGCACTGGGAAACAAAAAAATGTGTGTGACTTGCTTTATTGCAGTGGTCTAGAACTGAGCCCACAATGTTCCCGAGGGGCCTGCAGTTTGATTTTGGACATGCATAACTTAAGGGTTTATCTGTGTGAATGACCAAGTGGAAGTTGGAAATGTGGATTTGGATTTTTCATGTAGAAATGGGACTTTGAGAGTCAATTACTTAGGAGAGGAAGTTGAAGAGCATGTGAAGAGGAAAAAGGGAGGACAGCAGGCATGGGCATGGGGAGGTGGGAAGTCAGATAATAATACCAGGCAGGAATTGGTTAAGGAGGAAAGGAAAGCTGCAGGGGTGTAGTGACATGGGGTGCAAGGGAGGATGGAGAGATGAGGAGCAGCTTCTTAACAGGTCAAATGCTCTAGAGAGGTAGCCAATGACAACAGAAACGAGGCCTCTGGATTTATAGATCAAGAAACTATTGGGATTGAACTGCTTCCAGGGTTTTTTTTTGGAAATTTACCAGAGTGATTTTGCTTGTCCCAGTGATTGGGGAGTGTATTAGTGCGTTTTCACACTGCTATAAAGAAATACCCAAGACTGAGTAATTTATAAAAAGGTTTAATCAACTCACAGTTCCACATGGCTGGGGAGGCCTCAGGAAACTTACAATCATGGAGGTAGGGGAAGCAGGCACTCTCTTCACAAGGTGGCAGGAAAGAGAGAAGTGCTGTGAAGGAGGAACTTCCAAACAGTTATAAAACCATAAGATCTCATGAGAACTCACTCACTATCATGAGAAGAGCCTGGGGGAAACTGCCTGCATGATCCAATCACCTGCCTCCCTTGACACATGGAGATTACAATTTGAGATGAGATTTGGGTGGAGACACAGAGCCAAACCATATGAGGGAGTGGGGCACTACTGGAATATAGTTGGTGGGGTCAAAGATTCTAGACATCTTCCATTGACCAGGACAGTCACGCAGAGCGAAGAATTGTCCTGCATCCTGTGTGACTTAGTTGTCCCACTGCTCAGCTCATTTATGTAGGTGAAAAATCTGTTTATAATTATCTGAGCCTAGAATCTATTTTATATATAAACATAAACTGTTTTCCACACAGTTTTAAGTTATATCAAATTTTCCTGGAATGTTGTAAATTGGATGGCAATATCATTTACGGAATTTGAATCACCAATACGGTTCATTTTGTGGCTGTCTCTTTCATGGTGATTCTGCATATGGAACAAGTATCTGACTACTTTATTGTGTCTTTTAGCTTAGGGATGCTTGAGCAGTTTCATGTTGGATCATGCAGTTTTATTATTATTATTATTATTTTTTTGAGACGAAGTCTCACTCTTGTCATCCAGGCTGGAGTGCAATAACGCTATCTCATCTCACTGCAACCTCTGCCTCCTGAGTTCAGCAGTTCTCCCGCCTCAGCCTCCCGAGTAGCTGGGATTACGGGTGCCACCACGCCCACCTAATTTTTGTATTTTAAGTAGAGACGGGGTTTCATCATGTTGGCCAGGCTAGTCTTGAACTCCTGACCTCAGGCAAATCACCTGCCTTGGCCTCCCAAAGTGCTGGGATTACAGGTGTGAGCCACCGCGCCTGGTGGATCATGCAGTATTTTATGGTAAATTACTTTATTTTGTACTTTATATTATAGTTAAGGTGTTGCTTTAATTTTAGAAAATTACATAGGTAGGTAGCTTATGGCTTCTACTTCACAATGGTAAAAAGCATATTGTTTCATATTTGTTATGAAAAGGGATCATTAAGATTGACAAGATGGAGAACTATTTATTCCTTCAGTCAATAAACATCTCTGGAGTCCCTACTCATTCTGGGTACTTGAGATACATCAATATATGAAACAGAAAAAGTTTATTGCCCTTTTGGAGTTAATATTGTAATGTGGGAGAGGCAGATGATAAATAATAAACATAAACAAAATAAGTAAATTCTCTATTAGAAAGTTATAAATGCTGTGAAAAATAAAAGGAGGATAAAGGCAGTTGGGAGTGCAGGAGAGGGTGTGGGTTGAAATGTTAAATATAGTGATCAGGGTAAACTTCATTGAGAAGGTGATAATCAAGGAAAGATCTGGAGTTGGTAAGAGAATGGCCTTGTGGATTTCTGAGAAAAGAAATAGCAAGGATGCCAGTGTGGTTGGATATGGGCAGGGGTCAAGTAGAATGAGGACAGGAAAACCCCGGGGGTGGAAACAAATAATGTAGGGCTTGTGGGCATTGCAAGAAATTTCAGCTTTCACTCTGAATGAACTGGGCAGCTGTTGGAGAGTTCAGAGCGGAAGAGTGACATCGTCAGGCATAGGTTTAAAGGATTATTCTGGCTGCTCTATCAAGGATAAATCTTAACAGGCAATGGTGGAAGCAGACTAGTCAAGATGCTATTGTAGTAATCCAGGCAAGAAATACTAGTGGCTTGAACTAGAGTGGTAGAAGCGAAAAGTGATGGTGTGGATGTGGAAAAGAAATCAAGAATTCTATAGGGCATGTTGGAAGAGTTTCAGGGGTTTGGGAGGGACGGAAGATGGAGATACATTAAAGTATGTTCAGGGCCTTATAGGAATGGGACTTGGGGGATGACCTAGTAGTCTGGGACTTCTTGTGGTGACTCACATAAACAGGGATAAAGGGTATAATGAAATCAGTCCCAGAGAAGGCAAGAAATAAAATGGTGAAGAGGTTGTGAGTGTGGGGGGTATTGATGAATGTTTGAGTTCCCTGACTCTGTGGATGGAGCTGAGAATCAGGTGGACTCTTGATCCATGTTGATGGAATGTTGAAGGCCTGGGGACAGGAGGACTCAGTTCCTAGGCCAATGCTTATTCATCACTCCTGTCAGGAGCAGGCTGGCTTGTTTAGAGTGAGTAGTCCTCTCTACCTCTGCTCTTGACCTTTTTGATGGACTTAGCCCTTTTGATGCAGTTGAGGATTGGGGCAAGCTGGTAATTAAGCACAAAGGCCCAGAAACAATGATGATTCAATAAAGTATATTCTAGAACACAGACTGAGGTAGACTTAAAATTCTGGAAATGGAGAAATTTTGAGAAATTTGGCAAATGGGGAATTTTGGCAAAGAAGGGCAGGAGAAAGTTTGGTCCTTAATGTGGAAGGATGCTCTAAGATTGGGGATAGCAGACAACTGTGTTTGTCCAGTGAAGTGAAGAAGCCACTAGATGCAGAAATGTGAAAATTCAGAACAGAGGATGTAACTGATGTAATATTTTCCTAGAGAAGAAGGAACTATTGATTGTTGATCTTTGGAAGAAAAGTGGCATAGTTTCTTCCTATAAGAAAAGAAAGAGGCCAGGCACAGTGGCTCATGCCTGTAATCCCAGCACTTAAGAGATTGAGGCAGGCAGATCACTTGAGGCCAGGAGTTCGAGAACAGCCTGGCCAACGTGGTGAAACCCTGTCTCTACTGAAATACAAAAATTAGCCGGGCTTGGTGGCAGGCACCTGTAATCCCAGCTACTCAGGAGGCTGAAGCAGGAGAATTGCTTGAACCCAGGAGGTAGAGGTTACAGTGAGCTGGGATCATGCCATTGCACTCCAGCCTGGGCGACAGAGTGAGACTCCAACTCAAAAAAATAAAAAATGAAAAGAAAGAAAGCAAATGGAATGATTTAGTAATATTGAGGGAAATTCTAAAGAGAAAAGGGGGTATAACATTATTTAAAGATTATTTTTATTTATTGTGAAAATACACTGTATGATAAAAAAATTAAAGCAATCAGAAACTTAAAATAGAAAGTGAAAATTCCCAATAAACCCATTCCTAAAATAATCCCTGTGAAATGGTATATATTGTCTAAATTTTTATCCTGTGCTTGTGACTTCTTTTTGTAAATGTTACATGAGGTATTAATCCATTCTTTCATTGCTGTAAAGAAATACCTGAGACTGAGTAATTTATAAAGGAAAGAGGTTTAATTGGCCCATGGTTCTGCAGGCTTTGTAGGAAGCAAAGCATGATGCTGGCATCTGCTTGGCTTCTGGGGATGCCTCTGGAAGTAAAATCACAGCAGAAGGCGAAGGAGCAGCAGGCACCTCACATCGCCAGAGCAGAAGCAAGAGAGAGTGGGTGCCACACTTTTAAACAGCTAGATCTCACCAGGACTCATTCACTATTGTGAGGACAGTACCAAGGGGATGATGTAAAACTATTAATGAGAAATCCACTCCCATGATTCAATCACCTATCACCAGGCCCCACCTCCAACATTGAGGATTACAATTCAACATGAGATTTGGGCAGGGAAACACATCCAAACCATATCATGTGAGTACCTAAAATATGAGTATTTTTTCTTTGCAGGCTCTCAGGTTAAATAATAAATAAAAATTTGTTGAGCTTCTATTATGTAACAGATATTATTGCATCAATCTTTTCAATAATTGTTATTCACATCTTCCATATAATATCTAATTTTTCTTGATTATTCAAGAATAAAAAGAAATTTGTTAAAGCCTCCTAACATTTATCTTGTTGTTTTCTCTTATTTCTTGAAGTTTTGCTTTATGTATTTTAATGCTGTTATTTGATACATAAGAATTTATACTAGTAATTTATTTATTGTGAGCTGTGTCATTTGCCATTACAAAGTGACTTTCTTTGTTCCATGTAATGCTTTTTAATAGCTTATTCTATCCCACTTGAAATTATTTGAATTAGATATGTTTAACCTTATCTCGATCATGTGTTTATTTTTTGAATTCACATTGTTCTTTTTTTCTCTTTGGCTTTACAATCTGTACTTTCTTTGCTTTTGTTTTGTCTTGGTTTTATTTTTATCTTCCTCTATATTTTAGTATCAAAGATTAACAAAGCTGGACTCTAAAGTGGCAAGGACAGACTTTAATCAGTAAGTAATAGAGACAATCTACAATAGAGTAATCAGAGAATAGAGATAAGCATCCAGCATGAACTGAACTCTGATTTGTACAGAGATGACCAACTAAAACAGGAGTAGGACAGGGGGTGAATGAGGGCTCAGGAGAGTCAGAGAAGTGAAACATAACAAAGGGTTCACATCACAAAGTGGTAAGGCCAGCTGTTTCTGGTAGGTGATAGTTACAAACACTAGGATTCTATCTTCCTACAGACTGGGAGACAGGGGCCCTATTCTTGTTGATTATATTTCAAATAAATGGCTTTTGGGTCCTTGAGAAAGACACACCTGAGTTGTAGGAGATACATGTACATCTCAAAGAGACAGAGGAAGGAGTCACAGTTGCAAGCCCTTTTTAGTAAATGTTCTAAGAAAGGGTGGTCAGGGCATACTGCCAGGTGTTGGCTCAAACAAATAGTAAGTTATTTGGCATTCTTGAGCTTTCTTAGTGAGGCACTTTAAAAGGAGCTAATGTCAACCTAGTGATGTGGCCTTGAAATGGTGGAGGAGAGAAAGTTCTTAAAAAAAAAAAAAAAAAGAAAGTATGTTAGTTTTTGTACAAGTCTTTACAGGCCAAGACTGATACCTTACCAAGAAGAGGGCTTAGAGGAGAAGGGCTAGTCTGGTCAAGGAAAATATTTGTCATTAGTTATTTATTGCTGTGTAACAAACTACCCCAAAACTTAGCAGCTTCTAACAACACACACTTATTATCTCACACTTTCTGTGGGTCAGGAGTCCTGGTGTGGCTTAGTTGAATCCTCTGCTTCAGGGTCTCTCACACGGCTGCAATCAAGGTAATGGACAGGGCTCTTCTCTCCTGATTTGGGGAGGATCTGCTTTCTCACCTATATGGTTGGAGGCAGGATTTGGTTCCTTATGGGCTGCTCAACTGAAGTCCTCAGTTTTTGTCACATGGGCTTCTCCATAGGGTAGCTCACAACATGGCAGCTGGCTTTATCAAAACAAGTGATATGTGGGGAAAAGTCAGAGTAAGAGTGTAAGCAAGACAGAAGTCCTAGCCTTCTATAGCCCAACTTCAGAAGGGAAATCCTATCACTTTTGTCACATTCTTTTTGGTAAGGGCAAGTCATTAGGTCTAGACTAACACAAGGGCATGAATGCCAGGAAGTGGGGACAATTGGGAGCTGTTTAAGAAGGCTACCTGCCACACTCTGGCAATTGGAGAGTTGTAAAGTCTGTTTTAAATAATATGCTTACATTTTTATTTTTCAATTAACTTTAGAAATGCAATGATGATGAAATGATGAAATCAGTCTACCTAAATTCTCTCTTTTCTCTTCCCACCTCTTAGTTTGGAAAGCAAATATGATTCTTGTTCCAGTCTATTGTCATCAAAATATTATGATTTATATTATGTAACTTTTTAGTATTAAAACAACTATATTTAATTTTATGACTTAAAATGCCAATTACTTAAATATTTGTAGTAGACTTAAAGCTCACGGCTTAACCTTTTGTACATCATGACTTTCTCATTCATGAATTTTATTTTATGGTTACTTATCTGTTTATTGTCTTAATTTTTTTTCCTGACAGATTTTTCAGAGGTGCATAAATGCTATTTTTCTTGAATTCTTGCATATTTGAGAATTTATTTCTGTCACAATTACACATGAAGGTGGTTAGACCAGATAAGTATTGGGGGAACCAGCCCCCAATATTTCAATGTAGGTTCTTTTCTATTTTCCCTAAGTGTTTGCCAGTCTAAGAAATAAAGGGAAAGAGCACAAAAGAGAGAAATTTTAAAGCTGGGTGTCCGGGGGTGACATCACATGTCATCAGGTTCCGTGATGCCCCCAAGCCAAAAAACCAGCAAGTTTTTATTATGGATTTCAAAAGGGGAGCGGGGTACAAATAGAATATGGGTCACAGAGATCACATGCTTCAAGGGCAATAAAATATCACAAGGCAAATGGGGGCAGAGTGAGATCACAGAACCAGGGAGAAATTAGAATTGCTGATGAAGTTTCATGTCCCACTGGGCACGCATTGTCATTGATAACATCTTATCAGGAGACAAAGTTTGAGAGCAGACAACTGGTCTGACTAAAATTTACTAGGCAGGAATTTCCTAATCCTAATAAACCTGAGGGCACTGCAGGAGACCGGGGCTTATTTCATCCCTTATCTACAACTGTATAAGACAGACACTCCCAGAGTGGCCATTTTAGAGACCGCCCCCTAGGAATGCATTCTCTTTCTCAGGGCTGTTCCTTGCTAAGAAAAAGAATTCAGACATATTTCTCCTATTCACTTTTGCAAGAAGAGAAATATGACTCTGTTCTGTCTGGCCCCGCAGGCAGTCAGGCCCAGTGGTTATCTCCCTTGTTCCCTGAAATTCGCAGCCATCCTGTTCCTTTTGGATGCCCAGATTTCATATTGTTCAAACACACATGCTCTACAAACAATTTGTGCAGATAACGCAATCATCACAGGATCCTGAGGCGACATACATCCTCAGTTTACGAAGATGACAGCATTAAGAGATTAAAATAAAGACAGGCATAGGAAATTATAAGAGTATTGACTGGGGAAGTGATAAATGTCCAAGAAATCTTCACAATTTATGTTCAGAGATTGCAGTAAAGACAGGCATAAGAAATTATAAAAGTATTCATTTGGAGAATGAATAAATGTCCATGAAATCTTCACAGTTTATGTTCTTCTGCCATGGCTTCAGCTGGTCCCTTCATTCAGGGTCCCTGACTTCCTGCAACAGATATGGAATGTTTTTTCTTCCTATGTTTGTTAGCCATTGCTCCATTTTCTTCTAACATTTAACATTGCTTAGAATATGCCTGATTCCTTTGTTTATGAAGATGACCTTTTTCCTTCTGCCTAGATGACTATAGGATTCTATTTCTTTTAGTCCTTAAAGTTCTAGAAAGAAAGCTTTTATTAAATTTGATTGGAATATGGTGAGCCTTTTCAAAATTCAATTTGAAAACTTACTTTAGTTCATAACATTCTTCTATTGTGTAATTTTTTCATTTCCATTTGCTCATTCACATCTTCAAAGATAAAAGTCACTCATGTTTTAGTTCTCCATTGTCCACAGTCTACAACTTTCATCTTCCTTCTGATCACCTTCATCCCATGTCATTTTCCACCAAATTCCATGTGATTATTTTCTTCAATAGCTTCCTCTTCATGTCCAATTTTCTGCAGTTTAAATTCTCTTCCTTGGTACTTTTAATGTGATTTTCAGTTATTTAATTTCTTCTCATTTGATTCCTCTGCTTTTCTAGATTTCTCTTATTTTTACTGTTGCATGGGTTCTATGATTTTTTTTTCTAGATTAAAAAAAAACTTACCTAAACTCTTTGAAGGAAGTCAAAGAGATCTAGTTGATTTGCTTAAGAATAAAGGGAGTGATTTTCCTGCTTTTCCCTCTGTTTACCTGAGTACCGTTTGAATCATCCACTTATAATGTAAGCTGGAGCACTAATGTTGATGGCTTATAATGTTTGGTTAGTCACTCAGTGATGGATGAGCTGGGTCAGGAGGAAAATTTGCTATGAATGAGGAAGAGACTCAGGAAGAGATTCATACTTTTTTTTTCCTACTTATTACCCACTTTTTTCCACAAAGCATTGGGAGGGAATTGTAATAATATAAAAAGCAATTTAAAAAACTAACATCAGAAAGAAAATACCAACACAAGAGGAGAAGAAAAAAATGAAGATATGTAGCTGTAGCATCCTACAAAGTTATTAAAATTAACTTACAATGAGATGTTTAAGCTTCCTGACAACCAAATCAAGAAGAAACATGTAATTAGATATATGATTCTCATTGACTCTAAAAGAAAACCTAACAGTTATTCAGGGGGAAAAATTTAACACTTACTTCTAAAAAAAATCAAATTAGGCATGATTTTTAGTGAATTTTATTTAGTGAATTCAACAGTTCCATTCATTAAGTCATTTCTTCTTGCTCTGCTTGGTAAAAGGTGAAAACATGGCATCAAAACACAGCCCAGAGAAAGTCAATTCTTGTATTTCTAAGACAGTAGGATCCAGGCTAATTTGGAAGATAAAATATCTCTGGAAGAACAGATAGTGTTAATAGATTGAATCATTTTCCTCAAAAAGATATAACCCCCAGAACCTCAGAATGTGACCTTATTTGGAAATAGAGTCATAGCATATGTAATTAGTTAAAATTAGTCCATATTGGAGTAGGGTGGACACTAATCCAGCAAGACTTGTGTCCTTGTAAAAAAGGAGAGATAAATAAAAGAATGCCATGTGAAGACAGAGAGACACAGAGGGAAGACAGAAGCAGGAATTGAAGTTGTGCTGCCACAAGGAAAGGAAGACCAGGGGCTACAAGAAGCTGGAAGAGGCAAGGAGAGATCTTCCTCGAGAAGCTTCAGAGGGAGTGCTGCCCTGCCAGCCCCTTTATTTCAGAATTCTGGCCTTCAGACTGCGAGAGAATAAATTTCTGTTGTTTTAAGCCACCCAGTTTGTGGTACTTTATTACAGCAGCCTTAGGAAACTAATACAGATAAACTGCATTTCAGTCAACAATGTTTTATAAATGTTAGCTCTCTCAATCAAGATTTGGTATGTGTTGGACAGTAGAAAGTTTGATAAGTGACTAAAGTAAGTTTTATGTGCTGATATTGAGGATAGATCCATATGCTTTAAATTTTAAACCTGCAAATATTGCTAAGGTTGACATCCTTGAGAACACTGGGACACCTGAGGTTCACACTTGGGCTGTTAGTCATCACACTACATGTGGGGAAGGGCCAAGTGTATACTTTAAAACAAGTCCAGGGTTATTGCTGCTGCTTCTTCTTCCTCTTCTTCTTCCTCTTCTTCTTCTTCTTCCTCTTCTTCCTCCTCCTCTCCTCCTCCTCCTTCTTCTTCTTCTCCGACTTCTTCTCCTTCTTCTGTTTCCCCTCCTTCCCCTCCTTCTTCTTCTTCTTCCTTTTCTTCTTCCTCAGTGTGGGATCTGTTTTATCATATGTAATAAATGAACATTACTGAGATGATTTAGTTTAGAAAGTTTACAAAATGGGTGATACCTATACTTACTATAAGAATTGGAGTGACATATATTATTAGCTATAAATCGGTTAGAAATGCATGATAATTTTAGGTAGTTGATATGCCAAGATTTATAGCAAAGTATGGATAAGGAAACCGAATTCTCTGTGGAAACCACCGCTAGTCATTGAAAAGTCATCACTGGAATACAGGATATGTCCTGTATTCCATGTCCTCTTAGATTTACAGATTTTTCCAAAAGTTGTCTTCTTTTCTTCCTTCCTTTATTTCTTCCTATCTAGAGGTTTTTATTCCTAGGCAGATGGTATTAAGAAGCAAAATTTGTACAGCCTCATCCCTTTATCCAAAGGTCAAACTTTTGGACATTCTCCAAAATACAGCAGCAGTCTAGAAATATGGAAAGAGGGGCAGGTCTCTGAGCATTAGAAAGAATCATAAACCTTCTGAATTAAAATAATGAAGTTTTTTGTAGAAGGATGACCAGTTGAAGACAAGCTCACTGACAAGGGAAAGATATATTAAACAGCAAATATAAGGTGATATTGGTTTACTTACAATAGTGGGTATCCTAAAGGAATCAGGCATCTAGGGACAGGGAAGGACTGAGGGATATGTTCCTTATGTCCCAAGGTATAAACAATCTGAAATAATAAAAATACAAGTAAAAATATAGAGAGGGGACTTCTCCTACTCTAAAAAACTTAACATGAGTAATAAAATATATAAATCTTTTAAATGCAAGGATAAATTTAAAAGTAAAATATATAGTAGAAATATAAATGCAAGGAAGAAGAAAAAGACCATAAAAATGTCTATCATATCTGAAAAAGAACAAAATAGAACTTATATAAATAAAAAATAAACAGATTGGAATTAAAAACTCAGTGGAAGAATTAACAGTAGACAAGACCACAGCCGAAGAGAGAATTAGAGAGTGGTAATTATAGACTGGAAGACCTTACACAGAATGCAGCACAAGGAGACAGAAGCTGGAAAATATGACAGAGAGGCTGAGGGGCTTGGAGGATAGAGTGAAATGCTTCAATGTCTGTAACCAAAGTTTTTTAAGAGGCAATAACAGAGGAGAGGATGAGGCAATAACTGAAGAGACAATGAATGAAACATTCTTAGAATTGATGAAAGATAACCTCAAATTCCAAAACCCCAAAAGATCCCTAGTAAGACAGATAAATCCCTAGTAAGACACACACACAGACACACACACACACACACACACACACACACACACACACACACACACACCCCAAACACATTGTTAGAAAACTTCAGAATGCCAAAGACAAAGATGACATGAAAATTAACTGAAGAGAGAATAAAATTACCAATAAAGGAATGGAAATTAGATAGTTGACTTCTCAGCAACAAAAACATAAGAAGACAGAAGATTGTGGGAAAATATTTTTAACGTATTGAGAGAGTAACTCTCAAATAGAATTATTTACCCATTAAAATTATTGGTCAGAATATGTTACATTATGCTTTGGTAAAAAATTAACTCTGAAACCTCTGTGGCCTCTCACGTCAATCAACAATTAACTCTGAAACATTTCACGTTACACATCCAGCATGGGTTGTATGGAGCTCTGCTCACACCATTACTAGGGACTCAGGCTGAGAGAGTGCTGCCCTCTGTAGCTCCAACATCCAGTGCTGTAGGGACTTGTGAGATCACTGCAGAAGGGAAAGGGGATGCGCAGGAGCACAGGTCCCAGCTGTCTTTGTCTAGTAGTGAAACTTATCACTTCTAGTCATAGTTCATTGGCCAGAATAAGTCACAAGGTCCCAAACTAACTGCAAGGGAGAGTGGGAAATATAGAGAATCACATGGATATTCAGTAATACTGACTTTCTCTGCCACGACTATTTTTCAACATAGGGATGAAATAGAGGCTGTTTAGATAAACACTTGAAAAGTTTAACATTAAAAAACTCTTAATAATGGAACTTCTTAGCATGTCTTCAAACAGAAGGAAAATGATCTGAAAAGGAAAGTCTGAGATACAAAAAAACACACTGAGTAAAGTAAAAGACAAACTGTTGGGTAAACATACTGCTGGTGAAAACCATATAAATAAATAATGAAGTGTAACTTGTGGGGTTCAGAAATAATAGCTGGTAAAGTGGAAGTGCTGATAGGCATTAAAACATTCTTAGCTCTTTGCATATTTGGGAAGATTATAAAGATTGTAAATGTAGAGTTTGTTAGGTTTAAGTATCCATGTTCTGATTTCAAAGGAACTGCTTAACAGAAGAGAAGTAAAGCCTATACCTTCAAAACTAGAGAGGGAAAGTTGGGACTTAAGAAATTTAATCTGCCAGGCGGCGTGGTGTCTCACACCCGTAGTCCCAGCACTTTGAGAGGCCAAGGTGGGCGGATCACCTGAGGTCAAGAGTTCAAGACCAGCCTGGCCAACATTGTGAAGCCGCATCTCTATTAAAAATACAAAAAAAGTTAGCCGGGTATTATGGTGACGGGCATGCCTCTAGTCCCAGTTACTCGGGAGACTGAAACAGGAGAATTGTTTGAATCCAGGAGGCAGAGGTTGCAATGAGTCAAGATCACGCCATTGCACCCTAGCCTGGACGACAAGAGAGAAACTCCATTTCGAAAAAAAAAAGAAAAAATTAATTTAATCAATTGAAAAGAGGCAAGAAGGAGAAAAAAGAAACAGGAAAGCCAGAAAAAATAGAAAGTTAAAAAACTGATGACAGGAGTAAATTTATCAGTGAAATAAACCCAGTTGAAGGGAAGCTGTGAGATTGGATTAAAAAAACCAAAATCTATTGGATAAAAGAAACAAAATCTATGTTTGTGCTTTCTATAAGAGACATACCTAAGACATTGAGAAAGAATAGTTGAAAGTAAAAGAATAGAAAAATATATTTTAAGCAAATATTAAGAAAAAAGAGTTGGAATGTCTATATATATAAAATGTAAAATAGATTTTATGGCAAAAAAACCTTATGATAGACAAAAGAGATTATTTAATAATGATAAGAGGTTTAACTCCCCAGGTGGAAAAAATTCTAAAGTTTAAAACTTGATAACCTAACTTCAATAAGATAAAGGGGAATTGACATACTTACAAGGAGATACTGTTGAATTCTCCACTATTGTGAGTCATTAAATATATATATCTCAATAATTGATAGGTAAAATGGAACAAAAGCATTAAGGATATGATTAATTTAAGCAATGCAGAAAGCTAATCTACTGAACATATATATTTCTACACTCCAAATTAAGGTATACAAATTAGTTTTGGTTATGCAAGAAACACTACAATAATTTATCATGAATTAGGCTATAAATCAAGTCTCAACCACTTTTAAGAAACTCATCTTAAACACATTATATTTTTGACCACAATTCAATTAATAAAGATATCTTTAGCTAAAAGGTTATGTTTTAAAAATTTAGAAAATTCAGAAACTTTTGAATAACTCATCAATCAAGGAGTAAATCATAATGCAAAATAGAAAATGTTTAGGATCAAACAATAATAAAATCCACTTTACCAACTTCACTAAAACAAATGGTTAAAAGACGCTTAGAGGGAATTTTAAGTCACAAATGCTTATACTAGAAACTAAGAAAGGCTGAATATTGCTGAGCTAAGCATTCATGAGAAATTATTTTAATAAATAGAATTAATTTAAAGAGAGCAGAAGAAAGAAGATAATAAGGATAAGCCTAGAAATTAATGTAATAGAAAAAAGTATAAAATAAAAAAGATCAACAATGCCAAAATTAAGGTTTTCGAAGAAGTGAGTAAAATTCCTTGATCTGGCCTGGTTGAACTAAAAGAAAGAAGAAAGAGGAAGGAGGAAGAGGAGGAAGAAGAAGACAAAGATGACAACAAAAATGTTAGGAATTAAAAAAATTCAGAGAAGTAAAAAAAATGGTAAACTAGTACAAACAACTTGGTATCACATTTGAAGATTTAGACAAAATGGTCAAATTATTAGAAAAAAAAGTAAGTTACCAAAACAAACTCGGGAAGAAATAGAAATTCAGAGTCATTGTAAAGTCCTTAAAGAAATTGGCCACCAACTTTAAAATCTTACACAAAGACCTGGCTCAGATGACTTTATAGGTAACTATTAATAAACACCTAAAAAACATAATTCCAATGTAAGGCACGCTTTCAAAAACTTGAAACAAGGAAAAACACCCCAATAAAAAATATAATGGCCTCATTCCATGGAAAAAATATGTATTATATATAGCAAACTATAGAAGGATGATACAAGAGGTAAAAAATGACAAACCAACTTCACTCATGAATGTAGAAGCAAAACTCTGCAAAAAAGTATAAAAATGTAATCCAGCAATGCACAGAAGATAACATATTATGATTAAATACATTATTTAAACAAATTGAGTTTACTCTTGGAACACAGGATGGTCTAACTTTAGAAAACCAAATGGATACAATTTGCTAAATTACAGATTAATAGAGAACAAACACGTGCTAATATGAATGGTTGCAGATAAATTATTCTATACAACTTATTTTTTATCCACGTTAAAACAAGCAAACAAAAACTCTTAGGCAACTGTGTAAGTTAAAGCAAAGGAAGGATAAACACATAATTTAGCAGGGTGGTTTGCCTGAGGAGGCAGGCTATACAGATTGTGGGGCATACATAGCAAACTTCTGTGACACTGGCATTTGCTTACCACACAAGGCTCTTCATGTTCTGGCCCCTCACCATCCCTCTAGTGTCACATCCATCCAAACCTTTAAACCCATTCTTTATTTCCATTTGTATGGATCTTCCAAAACCACACGTAATGGCACTTCACACCTCCATGCCTTAGTACACGTTGCTTTCTCTTGGCCAGAAATGCTCTTCCTCCCTTCCCCATTTAGCCAACTCCTACTCATCCTTCAAATTCTGGAACTTCATTTTACACCTTCCCTCAATATTGATTTAGAAACCTTCCCTTCTTCTGTAACATCCCATGCTTTCTTATGTCATGGCACTAATTGCACTACACCAAAACCTTCAGTTAGGTCTCCTCCTCTAGTAGTCTTTCATAATAGTAATGTGTTACTTATTGAGCATTCCAGGGAATTTACTTACATTATTTCTAATCCCCAATACAACTGTCAAAAGTACCTATCTTCAGCTACAATTTTAAGCTGAGGAAACTGAGGCTTAGAAAGTGAAGCAATAAGTCCATGGCCCTGTAATTATAATGGCAGCATTACACTCGCGTCTGTTTCTATAATGTCTTATTGACTCTGTCTCTCCATCACCAGGCACAGTGCCTGAGAGTTTCCTGGTTAGATGGATGTGGATGGATGCATGGTCTGGGTTGAAATAGATCCTAGTTTAGAAGACAAAAAAAAAAGCCAAATTTGAAGTCAGATGAAGACTTGTGCTTGAGTTCTGCCTCTACCTCTAGCTGCTAGGATAGGAGAGTTTCCAAACAGTTGAGCATGTTCAGATGTGATTAGTATGGCAAGTAGGCTTCCTGGGTTGGGGACGACTTTGTCACTACAGTCTGCAGATCAACAGAGAGGATGGAAAGAGAGTCTGAACTCAGAGGCAAGGAGCCTGTTGGTACAAGTTTTCTTTGCGGAAGAGCTATGTTGTCGCGCAATATTTATCTTAGATCCTTAGATGGTAAGATAATGATTTGCTATCTCTGTGTGCAGCTGTTACTAGAGAGATTGATTTGGGACTTGGTCTCAGTGCCGATTGCATACATATTGCCTGCCCTTTGGTTTGTGTCCAAGGCTTCTGTTTTCTGAAAATAGTACCTGATTCTGCCTCTGACTCAGTCCCTTTCTCCTCATATTCTCTCTGGTACATTAGTTCTAAGAAAATCAACTCATCTCTGATTGTTTGCTACATGCCTTTTTTGTGTGTGTGAAATTTGTGAGTTATTACCAAGATATTTAAACTTTCTTTTATTAATTCCTGGAAGTTGGTGTCATGTGAATCAGTGGAAAGATACACACTTTCTTGTTGCCTCTCTAATGATTTACAAAGTCCTGGGGCATCCTTTACTCTGAATCTTTAAATAATGTAACAGAATTCATCAACCCTTGGAATCCATTCCATTGCCATTCGGGGTGGGCTTCTGCCTCTGGATTAGCCTTCTTTTTTTTTTTTTTTGAGATGGAGTTTCACTCTTGTTGCCCAGGCTGGAATGCAATGGTGTGATTTTGGCTCACTGCAACCTCCGCTCCCTAGGTTCAAATGATTCTCCTGCCTCAGCCTCCCAGGTAGCTGAGATTACAAGCGCCTGCCACCACACCCGGCTAATTTTTTGTATTTTTAGTACAGGTGGGGTTTCACCATGTTGGCCAGGCTGGTCTCAAACTCCAGACCTCAGGTGATGCACCCGCCTTGGTCTCCCAAAGTGCTGGGATTACAGGCGTGAACCACTGCGCCCGGCCTGGATTAGCCTTCTTAACTTGCATTGACTTGCTAACCCCCTCTTTGCTTCCTCTCCAGGCACTCCTCTCCTTTAATATCTCCCTTTTAAGTGACTGTTTAATGGGGCTTTTCTGCAGCCCACATAACTGGAAGTGGTGATGCTGCACATTCTGAGCACCTGCTAAGCCTCCCTCTAAATTCTAGACAGTTGATGCCAAGTCTCCATTCAGTACCTTGAGTAGGATTCTGCACTCCTCACCCCTAGACTGTGAGGATTCAACATGAATGATTGATTTTTTAACCCTTTTTGTATTTTTATTGACTGGTTAGACTTTGGGCATTTAATTCCCTGTGATGCAAACTCTCTCAGTTGTACATACTTAAGTCTGTCCATATCTCACTGAATTACTGACTCAGTCAATATAGTTTTGGTTGCCTTAACCATGGAACCTGTTCTGTTTGCTATCTCTAACTATCTTTTCTCCCTAACAAGGAAACCAGGAAGTTGGGGGCAGGCAAATATCTGGTACATTCAGTGACTAACTTTCTTCTCTTTCCTTTTTTAATTTAGTATTTTATTATGAAAGTAATACATGCTCATCATCAGTAAATGGTTCAGAATTGGGGGATTTCCCAATCCCATCTCCTGCTAACAGTGTGTTAAGTATTCTTCCAGTTGTTCTCTAGTCATTTACTAAAAACAAAATAAGATGAAATCAAATAAGGTAACATAAAAATCACACAAAACACACTATATACACAAATAGAATACTACCAAAAACACTATTGTGTAATTTGACCTTTTTCATTTAATAATTATTGTGATCATTTTCTATATCAGTATGTTTGTCCATTTTTTTTCCAGATGTTTATTTCTAATGAATTGGACATTACATTTCCAAAGTTATAAGATGGCCAACAGACCATAAAAAGACAATTATTTAGTCTCCTGCTTGAAACCAACAGCTTCAGCAAACTGCTGGCCTTGAATCAGGACCAACCATTCTTTTTAATACATATGGAATACTTTTACTAGAACATTCTGGCTTCAAGGTATAGCAACCCAGCTCATATACTACTTTAAGCAAAAAAGATAATATTTATTGGTTCACAAGAGTAGGAGGAAGAGATGTGGGGTTGGCCTTGGAAGGTATCAGTCCAGGGACCCAGTGGTGTCATGGGGATGCCCTTTCTTTCCATTTCCAGATTGGTACTAATGATTTGTTTGGTTTCCTTCTTTTCTACAGCAAAGCATACTTATTTCATGCAATAGGGACAGAGGGTCACTCCTGCTGATATCTTGTTTTGCATCATCTCACATCTACCTACCTACTGGTTGGATGATCCTCAGCTAATTACCTCACTCCTCTAAACTGCAGCTGTCACATAAGCAGGTATTCTTGGGCTCTCTCTCCTTAGCTCTTTCTTGTGGTCCAGCCAGAATCATGCCAGGTGTGGAAACTGGAAGTCTAGAAAGAAAAGTTTCCCACTGCTCTGATGCAGGTCCTCCTCCTGGGTGAGGAAAACAACCACATCCTTGAACCTAGGGCAGCACCTTGGTGTCCATCTCCTCTTGCCTGTGCCTGGTCTTGGGATATTGGTGCTGGGCCTTCATTTTATTGGGTGCACCTTTGAGAGCAGATGAAGAGCTACCAAATTATAAATCCCTGATTGGGTGTCTCTCTCAATAATGAACAGCTTAGGAACCCTTCTACCTTGTTTCTGGGGCCAAGGCTACTCTTCTCACAGGAGTTTCCAGAGTTATGTTTCATTCTTATAAAATTATGCTTCAGAAGCCATAATACATGGGTGCCCACTGGTGAGGATTTCTTAAGATAAAGATCCTGGGCTCTACCCCTTGAGACTGAATCAGTAGGTCTGGGGTAAGGCCTAGAATTTATACTTTAAAAAAGTAACACACCAACTTTCAGTTCCAGTCTGGCATGTAAGAAGCTTGGAAGTTGTCACTCAGCCCTAACAACAAGTAAAAAGCTGAATAAGCCAGGCGCAGCAACTCTCATCTGTAATCCCAGCACTTGGGGAGGTTGAGGCGGTTCCAATCACTTGAGCCCAGGAGTTCAAGACAAGCCTGGGAAACATGGTGAAACCCCATCTCTACAAAAAAACACAAAAATTAGCCTGGTATGGTGGCGCATCCCTGTAGTCACAGCAACTTCGGAGGCTGAAGTGGAAGGATCACTTGAGCCCAGGAGTTGGAAGTTACAGTGAGCCATGATAGTGCCACTGCACTCCAGCCTGGGTGAGAGGGTAAGACTCTGCAACAACTCTTTTTAGATCTCTAAGAGAGGTTAGATTATAGGGCAAACTGCTGTCCCCCAAATTGGAGAGACCAACAGGGGAATACAGAGAATCACAACTCTGTGAGCAGGAAACCATGAGTAGTAACCTCTGCAGCAACCGGTGCCCATGTAGGAAAATCTTAACTGTAATTGATGAATTGCTGGAGGCTGAGTGTGGGCAAGTCAAAAACTCCAGGGGGGCTCAGTCATTAGGAGACCCCCACATTTTTGTGTTTTACCTTTAGAAACTCTACCACACCCCCACAGTGAATATTGGAGAAAAATCCTGTCATGCTTCTGCCAGGGGAAGGGGAAAAGAACTATTTAAAAATACACCAGAACACTCTGTTCTTCTGAACGTGGTCTGGTCTTAGGAGGAACTGCTTAGCCAGAGCCTAACCTTCAGGGGTTTTACCAACGCCTAACTGACCTGGAAGAAGGGAAATACCCAATTCTAAGTAAACTAGGAATAGAGGGAAATTTCCTCAACTTGATAAAGAATATCTGAAAAAAACAAAAACAAAAAAAACCCAAACACCCTACAGTTAACATCATACTTAATGATGAGAAACTTGAAGCTTTCCCATAAAACCAGGAGCAAGGAAAAATGTTTCCTCTCTCCACTGCTTCTGAAGAGCAGATGAAAAATTCTAGATAATACAGCAAGAAAGAAAAAAGAAACAAAAGGTACAGATTGGGAGGGAAATAACAAAACTGTCTTTGTTTGCAGATGACATGATTGTCTATGAAGAAAACCTGAAAAAAATTGGCAGAAAAGTCTCCTGGAGCTAATAAGTAATTATGGGAAGGTTGAGGAATACTAGGTTAATATACAAAAGTCAATTGTTCTCCAATATACCAGTGTCTTAGTCTGTTTTATGCTTCTACAACAGAATACCCAAGACTAGGTAATTTATAAAGAACAGAAATTTATTTCTTACAGTTCTGGAGGCTGAGAAGTCCAAGGTTGAGGGGCTTACATCTGGTGAGGTCCTTCATGTTGTGTCATCCCATGGTTGAAGGCAGAAGGGCAAGAGAGCATGTATATAGAAGGAAAAGGAAGGAGAGGGCAGGGGGGAGGGAAGGAGGAGGAGGTGGGAGGGAAGGAGGAGGGAGGGGGAGGGAAAGGGAGGGGAGGGGAGCCAAATTCATTGTTTTATTAGGAACCCTCTCCCACAATAAGCATGAATCCATTCATTAGAACAGAGCCCTTCATGTCCTAATCACTTCTTATAGATCCCACCTCTCAGCACTGTTGCAATGGGGATTAAATTTCTCTTCATGATATATTCAATCCATGACAACCAGCAATGAACAAATGAAATTTGAAATAAAAAAAAGTATTTCCCCAAAATAAAATATGTATAAATCTACCAAAATATATACAAGATCCATGTGAGAAACACTGAAAAACTTTAATGAAAGATATCAAAGAGGAACTAAACAAATGGAAAAATACTACGTGTTCGTGGATGGGAAGATTCAATATTGTCAAGATGTCAGCTGTTGCCAACTTGATCTATAGATTCAATGTAATCAAAATTAAAATCCCAGCGAGCCATTTTGTGGAGATTAACAGGTTGATTCTAAAGTTCATCTGCAGAGACAAAAGACCCAGAAGTGCCAACACAACATTGAAGAAGAATTAAGTTGGAGGACTGACACTATCTGACTTCAATAATTAATATAAAGCTACAGTCATCTAGACAGTGTGGTATTGGTAAAAGAATAGACAAATAGATCAGTGGAACAGAATAGAGAGCTCAGAGATAAACCCTGCAGATAGTGTATGTCAAAGGAGCAAAGGCAATACAATGGAACAAGGAGTCTTCAACAAATGATCCCAGAACAACTGGACATCACATACACACAAAAAATGAGTAAGACACGACCCTTACTTTCTTCACAGAAATTAACTCAAAATGGATCGCAGACCTAAATGTAAAATGTAAAACTGTAACACTCCTAGAATGTAATAACACAGGAGAAAATCTAGATGAGTATGGGTATAGTGATGACTCTTTAGATACAACACCAAAGACATAATCCATGAAAGAAATAATCCATGAAAGAAATAATTGATAAACCAGACTTCACTAAAATTAAAAAACTTCTGCTTTACAAAAGACAATGTCAAGATAATGAGAAGATAATCCAAAGACTGGGAGAAAATATTTGCAAAAGACACTTCTGATAATGGACTGTTTTCCAAAATACAAAAAAAAAAAAAAAAACAAAAACAAAAGAAAACCTCTTAAAACTCAGCAATAAGAAAACAAACAACCCAATTAAAAAAATGGGCCAAAGATCTTAACAGACACCTTACTAAAGAAGATATGCACATGGCAAATAAGCATATGAAGAGATGTTCCATATCATATGTCATCAGGGAAATGCAAATTAAAGCAACAATGAAGTACCACTACATACATATTAGACTGGTCCAAATCTGGAACACTGACAACACCAATTGGTGGTAAGGATGTGGAGCAACAGCAACTCTCATTCATTGCTGGTGGGAATGCAAATTATACAGCCACTTTGGAAGACAGTTTTGTAGTTCCTTACAAAATAAACATTCTCTTACTATATAATCCAGCAATCATGCTCTTTTGGTATTATGTCCACACATAAACATGCATATGGATGTTTATGGCAGCTTTATTCAAAATTGCCAACACTTGGAAGCAACTGAGATGTCCTTCGGTAGGTGAATGGATAAATAAACTGTGGTACATCCAGACAAGGGAATATTATTCAGCACTAAAGAGAAATGAGCTATCACATCATGAAAAGACATGGAGGAAACTTACATGTATATTATGAAGTGAAAGAAGCCAGTCTGAAAAGGCTACATACTGTAGGGTTCCAAGTATCTGAGATCCCGAAAAAGGTATAACTACTGAGACAGTAAAATGATCAGTGGTTGCCAGGGCTAAAGAGGAAAAGGGAGATGAATAGGTGGAGCACAGAGGATTTTTAGAGCAGTAAAACTATTCTATATGATACTATAATGGTGGATACAGGTCATTATGAATTTGTTCAGACTCAGAGAATGTACAACACAAAGTGAACCCTAATGCAAACTATAGTCTTTGGGTGATAATACTGTGTCAATATAGTTTCGTCAATTGTAACAAATGTACCACTGTGGTGAAGATGTTAAAATTGGGGGATGTTGAAAATGCCTGTGTCAGCACTGGGAATATATGAGAAATCTCTACCTTCTGCTCAGTTTTGTTGCAAACCTAAAACTGCTCTAAAAAAATAAAATCTACTTTTTTTAAAAAAGCAGCACACCTGATTTTATAACTAACCAGGTTGGGAAGGGCAAACATATAAATCTTCTGGATAGTCCTCTTTGTTTAACTTCACTTTTCTAAAGAGCAGCAGCTGGGTAGGTGTTGGCTGCTTTTCCTGCTATGTAAATGACAGGCCCTGGCCAGGAATGCTTAACAGACAGGTGTGTCCCAGCCTCTCCCCTACTTTTACCCGTCAGTTGTTTTTATTCCTAGGCTAGGTCTAAGGTGGAAAGCTTTTCCTAAGTAGGGGGTTGTGTTGGTCTTAAGGCTTATCTAACTTGGACATAGCCTCTTTAAGGAAAAAAAAAATCAATGTATGAATATAAAATTAAGTACAAAGGCCCTCAGAAGAGGTCTGTAAAAATGAGGATTCTAAAGCTTAAGCTTTATTACTTTCACAGCAGATTTTCCTCTGTACAACTTTCTCATTTTGGAGCAAATCAAAAGACTCTGTTTTACAAATTGTCTATGTTTTCAATATATATTAGTTAAACTGAATTTTTGAAATAAAAAGAAGAAAAAACCCCCATAGAAATGGATCATTTTGGCTGAGAACTGCAAAAACTCTGGGCACAAACATGTTATTCACCCTCTCTTGAGAGACTTAGCCATACTTTAGCATGACTTTCAGCAGCCTGAGCCTTGTCTCTGGGAAGACTCAAAACACTTTTTGAGTTCCTCTCTGGAAGAGTTCAGTCCCTAACCTCCCTTTCTTGCAGCATTTACTAAAAAGGGCTGGCAATTGTGAATCTTTCCTCTGTCCCTTCCAGATGTGTATGCATCTCCTGCAACTCAGGAGTGTCTTTCTCAAGGACTTGAAAGCCATTCCTTTGAAATATAATCCTCAGGAAGGATAGGGCCTCTGTCTCAGTCTCTGTGGGAGGATAGCAGCCTAACTTCAATAACTGCCAGCAAGCATTCACAGTTGGCTTAACTGTATTTGCATTGACCAACCTTTTGTAATTTTTCACTTCCCTGATTCCACTGAGCCTCCGCTCACGCCTCTCCTACTCTCTCACTCTCCTTTAAAAACACCCAGTCACCTCTGTGCAAATCTGAACGGAGCTCAGCCTTTTCCCTTGTTGTCAGTAGCTACTGAACAAAATCAGTTTTCACTGTTTTAACTAACATCTGGGTTTGTTTATCTTTTACATGCCCCAGAAGAGTCTGAGGCTGAGTTCTTAACCACAGCCCAGTGGCACAGGCTTCTTTTGTGGGTGACTTTACTCATTATCCCCTGTATACTCTGAAATTGTAGAAAGAGCAACATAATCCCTTTATAAACACCTTCCCATCACCTTTCTGACCCTGTCTCCTACCACTTTCCTCCTTGCTTGCTCCTCTGCAACTATGCTGGCTTCCTTGTCCTTCCTGGAACAGACCTGGCACGTTCTTGCCTCTGCATTTTGCAGAGAAGTATATATGGGCTTGGAAAATTTAAATGTTGTGACCAAGTGATTAAAACTTGAGAAACGCTTCATAATGTTTTTTTCCCACTGGCTTCATTCTCAACACCCACTTCCTCTCATGATCTATTCAGTCAGTCAGGAGACCCTGTTGGCTCCACCTTTGAAATGTGTTCTGAGTTCCACCACTTGTCCCACCTCCACTGTTGCAATGAAGGTGGGACCACTACCACTTCTTGCCTGCATGACTACTGGAGCCTCCCATCTTGTCTCCCTGCTTCTTCCCTTGTCCCTGTAGTCTATCTCAACACAGCAACCAACGTGGTCCTTTTAAAATACAAGTTAGGGCCGGGCGCGGTGGCTCACGCCTGTAATCCCAGCACTTTGGGAGGCTGAGACGGGCGGATCACGAGGTCAGGAGATCGAGACCATCCTGGCTAACACGGTGAAACCCCGTCTCTACTAAAAATACAAAAAAATTAGCCGGGCGTGGTGGCTGGGACTCCTGAGTAGTCCCAGCTACTCAGGAGGCTGAGGCAGGAGAATGGCGTGAACCTGGGAGGCGGAGCTTGCAGTGAGCCGAGATCGCGCCACTGCACTCCAGCCTGGGCGACAGAGCGAGACTCCATCTCAAAAAAGAAACAAGTTAGATCATGTTGCTACTCTGCTCAAAACCCTCTGATTGCTTTGTGTTTCCTCCAAGGTAAAAAACTTTGAAAGGCCTTACAAAAGCCTATCAAGCTCTACAGTAATGCTGTCCAAGGCAGTCACAACAGGCCACATGTGGCTATAGAGCACATGAGATGGGGCCAGTTGGAACTGAGATGCAAAATACTCACCGGACTTTGAAAACTTAGTCTGAAATAATGTAAAATAAGTAAGAATGTAAAATATCTCATTAATAATTATCATAGTAATTATATATGGAAATTATAATATTTTTGATACATTGGATAAATAAAATATATTATTAAAATCAATTTTACTTGTTTCTTTTTACTTTTTTACTGTGGCTACTAGAAAATTAAAAGTTACATATCTGGTTCATGTTTGTGGCTTGAATTATATTTCCATTGGACAGAGCTGGTCTATAGTAACTGATCCCTCCCTAAAACCGCTCCTGATCTTATCTCCTGCTCACTTCTGTTGCTATTGGCCTCCTTGCCATTCCTTGAGCATCCAAGCACACGAGACATGCTCCTACCTCAGGGCCTTCACACTTGCTATTTCCACTCCTAGAAAACCTTCCTCTGTTATCTGGATATTTCTTCATCTTCCCTAGACTTTATTCAAACTTTACCTTCTCAGTGATACCTTCCTGAGAGCCTACTGAAAACTGAATTCCTCACCCACCTCCACTCTCATATCCACTACCCCTTTCCCTGTTTTACTTTTCTCCATAGCATTGTCACCATGTAACATACTGTATATCTTTCTTATTTATTTTATTTATTGTCTAACTTCCCCTGTAGAATCCACCAGGCAGGGAGTTTTGTTTAAAGTTGTGCTCCCGAAATCTAGAACTGTACCTGGTATGTAGTAGATGTTCAATAACTTTGTGGAATGAATTACTGAATGAATCTTAATCAACCACTTCATTATACAGGTGAAGGAACTGAGAATAAGTGGCTTTCCCAGGGTCTCACAGCTTTTTTAGGGGCAGAGTGGATGTACCCTCAGTAAGATCAGATGCCACCATCTAGAACCCAGCCCTTTACCTATATTTGAATTTCTTTACTGGACTCTGTGCACATTTTTATGTCTCTTTTAAACTTTGCACTCAAGGAAATAGACTTACTCTAGAAATAATCTACTCAGTCACACCCAGGGGATGACCTCCAACATTCTTTCTTGCTCCAAGGATATGCCTTTGGCATTTTTTTTCCCTAGGCAGGAATTCTGGGTCTGTCTGGATCACAGGAAACTAATTATTTCACCAGGGAAAAAAATTTGCTTGAAGGAAGCCATTACATTTGATTGTATAATAAATAAAATATTTAAACTATAGCCTGAAGGATTTAAATAGTTCATTTATTCGACAAAAAGACACATTTTTATTGAGCACTTTGGCATGTTGATATATGCCAGGCATTGCTTTAGGTGCTGGGAATAAACAGAGAGATGTGACAGTCTCTCAGGAGCGAACAGTCTAGTGTGTATGTGTGGGGAAGGAGGGTAAGCAAACAATTACAGGGTGCATTAGTTTCCTATTGCTGCTGTGACAAATTACCACAAGCTTAGTGGCTTAAAACAATGCATATCTATTCTCTTACAGTTCTGGAAGTTAGAAGTCCAAAATGGATCTTATTCTGCTGAAAATCAAGGTGTCAGGAGTCTGTCCCTTACGGAAGCATTATGGGAGCATCTGTTTTCTTGTCCTTTTCAGCTTCTAGAGGCCGCCTGTATTCTTGGCTCATAGCCCTTCCTCCATCATTAAAGGACATCTCTTCAATCTCTGCTTCCATCCTCACTGACCTTCCGCTCTCACTTTGACTCCTCCTGGGTCACTCAAGATCTTTGACTTAAATATATATAGCTATATATTTTTAAATATATTTATTTATATTTAATATATTTTCATGATCTATATTTTAATTGACAGAAAATAATTATCTATATTTCTGAGGTACAGTGTGATGTTTTGATATATGAATACATTGTGGAATGATTGTATCAAGCTAATTAACATATCCATCATTGCACACATAATCATGCATTGCTTAACAAGTGGGATACATTCTGAGAAATGGTATGGCCTATTGCTCCTAGGCTACAAACCTGTTCAGCTGGTTACTGTACTGAATATTGCAGGCAGTTGTAACACAAGCTAGGTATTTATATGTCTAAACATATGTAAACATAGGAAAGGTATAGTAAAAATACAGTACTATAATCTTATGGGACCACAGTCATCCATCGTGGGCTGAAACATTGTGTGTGTGGATGACTGTGCTTATTCTTTTTGTGTAATGAGAACATTTAAAATCTATTCTTTTAGCAATTTTGAAATATACAACTTATGATTATTAACCATAGCCACACTGCTGTGCAATAAATTCAAGATCCTTAACTTAATCACATCTACAAATTCCCTTTTGTCACTTAAAGGAACTTTACCATTCACAGGTTTGGGGATTAGCATGTGGATATTTTGGTGGGGGTAGGGGGGTGGGTGGGCGGCATTACTCCATCACAAGACAATGTGACAAGTGCTACAGTTGAGGTAAATATTAGATGCTATGTAAACAAAAATGACAGATCAGAGAGGATATTGAGGAGAAGCAAGGTAGTTTTGTAGAGCAAGTGGCTGCTCAGCTGAGGCTTGCATGGTGCAGTGAATGGTACCATTCTTAAAGGAATACACGAGAAAAATGAAGTGTAAATGAAGATGAGATTTGCATTCATTGTCTATTGCTAGGTCACAGATTACTGCCCAAACTTAGCAGCTTAAAACAATAAATGTTTAAGAGTTCATCATTTCTGAGGGTCATCAATCTTAACCATCTGATCCTGCCCTATGGTCAATCATGAGATTGCAGCCAAGTTGTTGGCTGGGGCTGCAGTCATCTGAAGGGGCTGAAGAAGCAGTATCTAAGCTCACTCATGTGACTGCTGCAGAAGGCTTCAGTGCCTCACCACATGGGCCTCTCCATAAAGTTGCTTATAGGACACAGCATGGCATTTGGCTTCCCAGAGAGTGAGTAATTGAAGAGAAAGAATCAAAGACAGAAGCTACAGTTATTTATAACCTAATCTCAGAACTGACATATCCTCACTTCTGCCATGCTGTTGGTCATACAGACCAACCCTGGTACAATATGGAGGTGGGAGAGGACCACAAAAAGGGTGAACTCCAGGAGCAGGGATCACTAGGGCCATCTTGGAGTCTGGCTACCACAGTATTCTTGGGATTACAAACAGTTTCCCATTATTGACATGTAGGCAACCAGGAAAGATTGGTGGGGGTGAGGTTGGTGGGGGTGAGGTTGGTAGGGGTGAGGTTGGCATGGGAAGGAAGGGCTAGAGCATGTGGAGCCTGTACACTTGCCCAAGAGTTTGTAGATAATTATTTTCTTGATAGGGAGGGATTGCAGGGGCTTAGTCACGGTAGTAACATGACCAAGTTGCTTTTTAGAATGATCACTGCAGTAAGAGTGTATGGAAGGAGGTGGTGCAGAAGGCAAAGAGATTAGAGAGAAAGAACCACTAAGAAGCTATTGCAATAGCGCAGGAGAGAGAAGAAGAGAGGCTTGATATAAGGCAGTAGTGGTCAAGGAGTGGTGAGGATGATGGCTTTAGGGTACGTTCAGGAGGTGGAATGGTTCACGGTTCAGGAGGGAGAGTTAGGGAGGCCATAGGGCGCTCTTAAGTTGCTTGTTTGCAGGAGGGATTGGTAACATTAAATGAATATAGAAAGAAGGGCAAGGTCCACATGAGGTGAACAAAAGTTAGGATGCCTAATTTGAATACATTGTGCCTATAGGGCATTCAGGAATAGAGATAAATAATGAGTAGTTTGAGTGGAATAAATTTAGTTTAGACTAATGACAGCAAGAGCTTCTCAGCATTTGTCAAGAGACTGTGCACTCGGGCCAGAGAAGAGCTCTTCTCGCTGTGTTAGTGTGATATTGGAGCCTAAGCTGAACAGCATTTTCTAGACACCATCTTTATGTTTTTATCATCCTTGTAACTACCATTGATTAAGTGTCTGCTGCATAGCACACTCTGTGCTTCACACATTGCATGCCCTTTCATTTCATTTCATCTTCCCACTAACCCAGTGAGTCGTGTAATGTTGTTTCTTTTTTACAGGGGAAGAAACTGAAGAAGGTTCTACTGCTAGCCCCATTTTACAGATGAGAAAGCAGGCTTACTTCATGTCAATAACATTGCTCAGGGCTATACAGGGAATCAGTATGTAGCTCTCAGGTCTAGATCTTCCTACTCTAGACCAAGCTTGTCCAACCTGCAGCCTGTGGGCCACATGCAGCCCAGGACAGCTTTGAATGTGGCCCAGCACACATTTGTAAACTTTCTTAAAATGTTATATTTTTTGCAATTTGTTTTCTTAGCTCATCAGCTATCGTTAGTGTTAGTGTATTTTACGTGTGGCCCAAGACAATTTTTCTTCCACTGTGGCCCAAGGAAGCCAAAAGATTGGAAACGCCTGCCTAGACCCTATTCCTTTAATTGAGCAGCCACCTATCGTATGCTTTATAGAATTAGAGACACTTTCCAGCATGGTTTGGGTGGAGTGATGGTTTATGATCTGATGTGTGAGAGATAGCAAATAGAAAGCAGGAACAAGGTCATGAATCCACATATGCAGTGGTGTGAAAAAAGGGTCAAACGCCCTCTTGCTGGTAGATATAGATGTCTACATATTGGCAATGTTTTCAATCTTTTTCCTAAAACTCTCTTCTTGTTTTTGCTATTTCTGAAGAAATGTGAGGAAATGCTTTCATTCACTTAAAAAAATAGCAAATTGTTCATTTTCTTGTCACAGAAAAATGCCAGCATCTTGCATTAGCAAGATGGCTTTTGAAGTTTAAGATTGATGCAAAGGGAGTTTCACCACAGCAGCATTTTTCATTAGAAGGGATAAAAGGGAGGGGAAAGATGAAAGATGTCGACAGATCCTGTCTTTTTTTTTAGGGAAGATTCCCACAACAGCAGATAGACTGGTCTAGAAATAGCTACCCGTCATTACTTTATATATATATATATATACACCTCTATTTCTTAAAAAAGTTCCCATATCCGAGGTTCTACTGTGGAATTTAAGAGATGATAAAGGGAATAATAGTCATGCACGCTTCATAAATGGCTCCCAGATTATTCACTGTCCTAAAGAAGATGCAGGCTCTGGACTGCAGACTTCCTGTAGGTCAGAGTATGAAAGCACAGGGTCCCACTGAGGCAAGAGCAGCTTTACAGCTTCTCTGCAGTTGTCTAGAATTTCCCAGAGAAAGCAAAAGATGAGGCTAAATGTAGACTTTCACCTTGAAAAGCTGTAAAGGTAATAAAAACAGGGCATAGTGGGTTGGTTTGCAAGACTCCCACTTCACATTTTATGTGCGTTTCCAAGCAACAGAGCTTCCTAAAACTAGAGAAGTGAGGACGTGAGTGATGAGCACAGTAGGCTCAGCCACTGGCTGCACCAGATAACTTTGGACACAAGAGAACTGCTTGCTTCATCTCTGTCCATTGTGGAGTCAGCTCCATCCCTGACTCACTCCTCCTGCCCACCATCCTTCCTCCTCGTCTCCACCCCACTATCCTCAGAGCCTTGGGAATCCCTGCACATATTAGCTGTCTAATCAGTACTCATTTTGTTTCTTTCTTTTATTTTTTTTAGACAGAGTCTCACTCTGTCGCCCAGGCTGGAGTGCAGTGGCGCGACCTCGGCTCACTTGAATCCAGGTTCAAGTGATTCTCCTCCTGAGTAGCTGGGATTACAAGCACGCACCACCATGCCCAGCTGTTTTTGTATTTTTAGTAGAGGCAGGGTTTCACCATGTTGGCCAGGCTGGTCTCGAACTCTTGACCTCGGGTGATCCACCCACCTCCGTCTCCCAAAGTGCTTTACAGGCGTGAGCCACCGCGCCTGGCCCAATCAGTATTCATTTTCTGGCTTTCACTGATATCTTTCTATGTTGATTTATCCAGGAACCATCTAATGTTTCCTTAGGTATTTGTTGGTTAGGTAAACGAAGCAGCTCAGTATTTGGGGGAGTCCTAAGTTTGGGATGAGGCGTTATTAAACTTTTGGGACACAACTCTTCCTATTGCATGTATCCTGCGGGCCATAACAGAATTTCTGGTTCTGGCTTTACGTTTCAAGGCATTAGCTCTTCATTAAAGTTAACTTAAAAAATGCATCGACTGAGTTTTCTTTCTCAACTAATTTTAACATATAATGTTTTTTTTTCTTTAACTTTTCCATTCAGTGAAATGCACATTAAATGAAATAAATAAAATTATGAAACTTCTGTAGTCTAGGCTCATAATTAATAAGATGCTTAGGTGCCTGTCAATATACTTGTTTGTAGTAACATCACAAAAACATACTATACAACTTCCTGCAAATGGGCTAAGGATAGCAAAGACTGTGGAAAAACTGCCTAACTGGAAATGAATCTTCGTCGCAGGAGGCCCACAATAATAAAGTCAAATGCTGAATATATGAAGATTTATATGACATGCCAACACATTATTACCACATATTCTATTAATTACTAGTTAGCCATAAGAAATCAGCTCAGGGGTAGGAGGAAGTCAGTTCGTGGACAAATTCAGCCTTCAGTCTGAAATTCTTCCACTGCCATAATCACTGAAACCTTCAAGGTTCTGAATGGCCAGCACTTACTAAACATTAGGATTAGCTCCTTAGCAAATATTGGTTTGACAAGACCTTCGGAATAATTTTCTATTTGCACAACTTGTCCAACTTTTCTGTAATTGTCTTTTTAATTCTACTATTTTTAACTTTGCTTGTGAAGAAGTCATTTTATGATATTAGTGAAATGGATATTGTCTGAGAGGTTTTCAGATAACTGAATTTCCTAAGTGTATTTCAGAGTGGAATCTGTGATGTGTCTGGAATTCGCCCCCTTGTTAGGGACATCTCTGGCCCAGGGAGAGGAAGCACCCCACACCCATGGATGGCAGGATACTCAGGCTGGTGCTCTGTGATTCTGAGGTCCACGTAGAAGCAGCCATAGGAACCCCAGCACCTCATTTGGACTCTACTTCCTCTAGTTTAACTCTTATCTTCTCCCTCCAATTTATCATTTCATTAGTTCTTCCCATTTAGTAACTCTATTCCAACTAATAGACTTCCTCCTTCTTCCTTATCCTTTTACCTTCTTCCATATCCCTTGACTGTTTGTCTCCTATTCTTTTATCTGATGCTTCTTTCAGACACCATTCTTGGTAACCGACGTGTCCTGCTTAGGCCAAGACCGCTCCTGCAATATGCCCCTGCGAGCACTGCTGCAGTGGGCTCCTGGCCCTGTTGCTGTGAGGCCCACCCCTGTGTTTCAGGGAGATCTCAGCCAGCTCCTGGGTTTCTTGTGCTGGTTGGAGGAATTTCTGGCTCTCCAGGTGACCTGGGTCCCAAGTGAGACATAGCAGGTATGATAAGTGGAGTTCTACCTGAGCAGCGAGGCCCAAACAAAGCACCCCCATGGAGGAGGGTGTTCCCTGCTAAGAAAATATGAGGTCTTACCTGTCTATATCTGTGTGCTATACCTGTGATCCAGATGTTATGATGTACCGCATGGATGCGAGGATATACAGTGTGGTCCAGATGTGCACCCGGCCAGTTACCAGTCCTCTGAGCCTTGGTGGGGAGCCCACATCCCCAGAAATAACATTGAAGTCTCAAGCTTTGTCATGTGTATTCCCCTTTACTGCACAGGTCTTTTCTTTTTCCTTTTTTTGGCAGAGTCTCACTCTGTCGCCCAGGCTGCAGTGCAGTGGCATGATCTCAGCTCACTGCAACCTCTGCCTCCCAGGTTCAAGTGATTCTCCCGCCTCAGCCTCCGGAGTAGCTGGGATTACAGGCGTGTGTCACAATACCCGGCTAATTTTTGTATTTTAGTAGAGATGGTGTTCTCCATGTTGAACTCCTGAGCTCAGGTGATCCACCCACATTGGTCTCCCAAAGTGCTGGGATTACAGGCATGAGCCACTGTCTCTGGCCTGCACAGGTCCTTTTAATCCTTCTGGGATTTGACTGCTTATGGGTGGAATCGTAATCTATTCTTGGATAACATAGTAATCTACTGCTTAGATGTGGGCTCATGTGAGCCCTTGTTCGTATGCCTCCTTTGTTGTCATGGACACAACATTGTCAAACCCAATGTCACTGCATAGTCCTATTCTATCTTTTTCAAGAAAAAAAAGGGAAAGTCAATTATTTATTTATTATTATAAAATATACGTCACATAAAATTTACCATTTTCACCATTTTTAAGTATACATTTCACATTATTGTGCAACCATCACCACCATCCACCTCCAGAACTTTTTCGTCTTCCCAAACTGAAACTCCGAGACCACTAAACAACAACTCTTCATGCTCCCCTCCTACCCCAGAGCAAACACCATTCCACTTTCTGTCTCTATGATTTTCACCTCATATAAGTGGAATCACATAAGATTTGCCTCTTATAATTGGCTCATTTCATTTGGTATAATGTCTTCAAGGTTCATGCACGATGTGACATGTATCAGAATTTTCTTCTTTTTTAAGGCTGGATAATATCCATTGTATGCATGTATCATATTTTGTCTATCCATTTATCTGTCAGTGGACACTTGTGTTGCTTACATCTTTTGGTTATTACGAATAATGCTGCTATGAGCCTGGGTGTATAAATACCTGCTTTCAATTATTTTGAGTATATACTCAGAAGTGAAATTGTTGCATCATATGTAATTATATTTTTAATTTTTTCATGGAAATATCATGCTGTTTTTCACAAGGGCTGCACCATTTTACATTCTCACCAGCAATGTACAAGGGTTCTAGTTTCTCCAGGTCCTCAGCAATACTTGTTATTTTCTGTTTGGTTTGTTTATTTTGTATAGTAGCCATCTTCATGGGTGTAAAGTGGTATCTCATTGTGGTTTTGATTAATATTTCCCTAATGATTAGTGATGTTGAGCATCTTTTCATGTGCTTGTCGGCATATCTTCTTTGGAGAAATGTCTATTCATGTCCTTTGCCCATTTTTTAAATCAGGTTGTTGTTTTGTTGTTAAATTGAGTAGAAAATCTGATTTTTTAATGATCTTTCCCAGATGTTAAATATTGACATTAAGATTTCCAAATGTTAAATGTTGGGGAAAAAAAAACAAAACAAAAAACCAACTGTGGAGATCAAACAAATCACATCAGCCAGGTGACTCTGGCCTAAGGGCTGCTGGTTGGTTCACCACCTCTTTCTCAGACAGGCACTGAGGAGTGTTGTCTAGAAAACAAAGAGCAGTGGGAAGGACTGAATGATGGGCACCTGCATTGTGGGCCTTCTGCTGAACACATTTAGTGCTTTCCAAAGTCCCATTTTCCCTCCTTTGTTACAAAAGCCAAAATCCATGTGCCTGACCTGTGTTTACCTTGGCAATGAAAGCAAATGATATATTTGGCTTTATTTAAGGGAGGGCCTCACCTGGTGGTGGGGCGGTCAGAGAAAATTTCCCATCATCTGAATGAGAGACAATGAGCCCTTTGCCCTACTCTACAACTTTTCACCAGCAAATATTCCTTTGTAAGGCATCTGTTGACTCACTCTGTTTACAGAAGGGGAAAATGGCACGTTGATATGGAAGTATATTAACTAGATAACTCAAGAAGACAGCAACTGACCTCCACACTGGTCTCTCCAGTTCTGCTGGGAAATGTGCTTTGAGTGGGCTCAGTGATAACGTCCTGAACTGGGAGTCCTAAGATTGATTTCTGTGGCTGCTACTAGATTGCTGTGTAAACTTACTGCTCTGAGCTCAGTTTCTGCTCCCATAAAATAGGCTTAATAATGCCTTTCCAGAGGGGCTTTTGCTAAGAGAAAATAAGATTTTTTAAAGGTATAAATTGTTTTTCAACGTCATATTTTTCTCAGCCCTGGTTAATTCTCATTTTTCCAGGTAGTCCTAGTCCTGGGGACAAGTAGAGGAGTGGGTAATGCTTGTAATGGTATTTGGTCTGAGCCTCTTGAGTGTTATACTAAAATTCTGAGACCTCTCAACCTTGCTTTTTTAGGGCCAATCATGGTTTTTTTTCTGCCGTAACCATGATTGTCCTTGACATTCTCCACTTGGCAGCCTGCATGCTTCTCCTGGCTCCCCAGCCTGCCCCTGGCAAAGGTATTGCTGCCATTAGCCAGGGTGGCCCCTGTCCTTTGTGATCCACACCACAGCAAGCTCAGCACTCATGCCTGAAGCTCCTGTGCACACCTGCTCAGGGCTGAGTGTGGGCATCTCCCCACAGGCAAGCACTGTTTTCCAGGATAAGGTCTCTGGAACTCAACTACAGACTCTTTTTTTTTTTTTTTTTTTTGAGACGGAGTCTCGCTCTGTCGCCCAGGCTGGAGTGCAGTGGCGCGATCTCGGCTCACTGCAAGCTCCACCTCCTGGGTTCACGCCATTCTCCTGCCTCAGCCTCCCAGTAGCTGGGATTACAGGCGCCCGCCACCACGCCCAGCTAATTTTTTGTGTTTTTAGTAGAGACGGGGTTTCACCGTGTTAGCCAGGATGGTCTTGATCTCCTGACCTCGTGATCCACCCGCCTCGGCCTCCCAAAGTGCTGGGATTACAGGCGTGAGCCACCGCGCCCGGCCTACAGACTCTTTAAAGGAGGAAAACATTCTCACAAACCTTGAAGATATTTTTGAGGACCTCCAGGAATATTTGGATCCCAATTTAGGGAATGCTGTTCATTCTAGAACACCGTTCTAGGATGTTCCAGTTATGGGAAGCAGGAGGGGAAGTGACAGACAAAGGCCTGTCTCTGCACACACCTCAGCCTCTCTCCTTGCTAGCTGTGTCACCTTGGGCAAGTTTATCAGCATCGTGGGCTTCAATGTCCTCTTCTGCAAAATTAGGCTAATAAGACCCATCTTATCAATGTGATGAGAGGGCTAAATGAGATGTCAAATTTAATGTGCCCTATATTCAGTAGGAACATCACAAAAGACAATTGACAGCTAACAGGGACAAAAGTACAAGGGACAGGGCCATGAAGCATTTGCCAGGCGCCAGCCAAAGGTGCAGCTTGCACAGTCGTCATCTCTAATGTGCCAGGGAACAGAATAGTCCAAGCACTGGGCACTGTGAGGCCACTCAATGAGTTTCCTGTCTATAGTGGGGGTTTCCTGAGATGTGGTGGGTCATGTCACCTCAACCCTGTGTCACAGAGCTCACCTGCTGTTCCTCTTCATCTTTTCTCTTGGGAGGCTTGAGAGCCCTTGTACAAATACAACTCCTGGGGATCTGCCTGATAGCCTAATTGCTCCAGAATGGGTAGGAAGATTGGGCTCCCCACTGTGCCCTTTCTACACAAATGGCCATAGCTATCATTATTCAGGACTGAGCCTGTGGAGAAAATTGTACAATTGCGCAGATTATGGCTATGACAAATTCATGGTTTTCAAAGTCAGTTAACTCGTAACAATCTTTTTGTAACTATCAGCTCCTTCTCCTATTCCCTCTGCTGCTCTTCTAAACCTTAACTCTTTCCCACCAGTCTCCCAACTGACCACCACTCCCACCCTCTCTGCACAGGCACCGGCCTCCACTTCTGTGGAGAAACCCAGTGTGCTAGGGCTCATTGTCATGCCTGCATCTTCAAAGTTGTCTACTTTGGCACCAGCTCTTCCCTCCTCCCCTCTAGCCTGAGGAGATAAGAGGCACTTCTTTCTGTTCAAGAGCAATCCTTCTTTAGTAGACTCATATTCTTTCTGCCTTTCTGGTGTCCCTTCTCTGGCCAAGAAGCCCAAACTGCCATTTGGAACCACCCTCTTCTGTTCTCAGCCCATGTGGTTGAGTTGGCATAGACCCCACTCCTCCTCCTGCCCCAGAGGTGGACATGTGACCATTCAGGGCCAATCAAGACACTGTTTCCCCCTGGGCAGAGTTTTTGGGTCAGAAGAGATATATACATAAGCCTGGGTCAACCAGAGTCCACCCAGTCTTGACAGAGCCATTGAAAGGCAGGCTACTTATTTTACTGAAACAGTGGGCCTTAAGGACCATATAATGATGGACATAGTGAGCACCATTTTTCTACCACATGGATGCAGACTGCCTGAGAATGAAGTCAATAGAGAGGAAAGTGAAGCCGAGAGAGAGGAAAGAAGCGGGAAGGGGAGGGGGAAGATGTAGAGAAGAGACAGAGGGAGAGAGAGAGTCCTGAGGACATTTTGCTGAGTCTTCAGAGGCAGCGCTTCCTGAGTTTTTTCACTTACATGGGTTAGTCAGTTCTCCTTTTCTCTTAAGCTGGTAGAGTTTCTTTTACTTGCAACTAAAGAGAACTGGAAATATACTTTATCTGGACTGTAAATGTCACTAGGAAAGGACTATGTCTGTCTGTGTTGTTTATTCCCAGACTTAAGACTGTGTCTGGCACACAGTAAGTGCTCAATAACTAGTTATTGACTAACCCCATCTACGACTAGTGTTGATCCCATCTCTTCACCTTACCTTCATCTTTGTTGCTTTCATTTTATTTCCTATGTTTAAGACTCTCCGTTCCTCAGATAATATATTTGCTCAAGTCTCTAATCCTAAAAATAAAAACCAAGTATTCAACTAAACAAACAAAACAGAAATCTTCCTTCCTTATGGCATTTCTTCCTAGCACCCTGACCTACTTTCCCATCTTGTCTGAGACTTTCTGAAGCATATTCTTAACCCACAGCCACCTGGTTTCTGTCTCAACTCTTTCACCATTGTTACAGTTTTCTCTGACATCACTGACATGAACGCATATAGCTCTCCCTTTCACCCACTCATTCAATCCACGCAGTCGTTGAGCCCCCCTTCCTCATAGAAGGCAGGATGTCCCTCATTTTCCCAGACTCTACCCTCTGGATCTCAGTTCATGGGGCTTCCTTTTGCTAAAAGTGTGGCTTGGAATTCTAACCTTCTATTCACAGACTATTTGGAATTCTTCTCTTGCAGTGGGACTGTGGCAGCACAGCACAGATTCTCCTTAGCCTTGGCAACTTGTCCCATGCGGCAAAGTAGATCAGGCTTTCATCATCTAGCATGTCCGGGGCCCACATGATGTCATGTTTTGACGTTTATAAGTAGGCCAAGCCTCCAAGGAGGATGGCTATTGTGCCTCAGCCTTCTCCCCTTGACCACAAGACTGCTTCTTTTAGCTCAGCAAGTATCAGAGGCCAGTCTCTAATGTTAGCTCTTTAGGTGTTGAACTGGGAATATGCTCTGCAACATCCAGGATTAGGATAGAGATGGATTTCACCTTATATGGGCTAGCATATTATTATTAAAGACCATTTCAGGAGTGGGACTGTGAAAGGAGGTGCTCTGTTATCTGGTCCAAGAGCTCCTCTGGGAATTAATCCTGGCTGGTTCTGATGAGCTGGCAAGGAGCAGAGGATTGCAGTCTTTAAGTAGAAAATTAGAACCCCATCCATATAACAAGTGAATGTGCATTAAATAGCTTGAATTATTTAATTTATAGGAGCTTACGAGAGAAATGATCTCTGCTCATTCTGCTAGCTTTAGAAAACAATAGAGTCCTTGAATGGTTACATTCATTTATCTATTCAACAAATATTTAGCAAGCGCCTACAACCTGCAAGTTTATTATCTACATAAGGACAAAAAGTTCAGATAAATGGCTTTAATAGAATGTGCTATTAAATTTTAAATGGGTTTTCTTCTGTTAAAAGGCCACAAGGAGCCTTACAAGTGGGCATTATTAAGTCAACAGTGTGAAGTGCTCATTTAGCTAATAAAACACCAGCCCATCTCACTGGCTGTATATCAGAGTCTAGAGCAGTAGCCTGCAGTGAACCTGGGAATTGGTCTTTCTGACAATGTCCTTGGGTGATTCTGATGTGCCTCTAGGTTTGATCATTGATACTGTTCATCATTTGCCATCATAACTGGACTTGACATCTCAGTGTCATTTGATGGTATCTCATTCTTGAAAATGGGCCATGTCTTGATTCTCTAACTGCATTCCTGGTTCTCTCCTCTCTTTCTGGTTTTTTGTCAATCTCTTCCCCTGGCTTCTGCTTTCCCACCAGCCATGCATTAGTTTTCTAGGGTTGCTAAACTACCTCAAACTTAGTGGCTTGAAGTAACACAAAGTTGCTATCTTATAATTTGGTAGGTTAGAAGTTCCACCCAGGGCTGACTGGGCTAAAACCTAGGTGTTGGCTGGGCTGCATTCCTTCTGGAGCCTCTAGAGGAGAATGTTTCCTTCCCTTTCCCAGCTTCTAGAGGCTGCCCACATTCTCAGTTCGTGGTCCTCTTCCATCTTCAAAACCCGTAATGGCTGGTCAAGTCTTTCTTGCATCGCACTGCTCTGACTGCGCTTCTGTACTCACAACTCTTTCTCTGCCTGCTCTTCTTCCTCCCTTCTTCATTTTTAAGGTTCTTCTATTCTTCCATCTTCAAAGCCAGCAACATCTGGGCCAAGTCCTCCTTAAAGATTTTTGTGATGATATTGGGCCTACTTGGGGAAGCCAGAATACTCTCCCTGTTTTAAGGTCAGCTGATGAACAGCCTTAATCTCATCTGCTGTCTTCATTTCCCCTTTGCCGTGCCTCATAAGCTATTCACAGATTCTGGGGATTTGGCCATGGACATTTTTGTGGGGGGCCTTCTATTGCTAAAGCCTCTTTATTATTGTTGTTCTGTAGCCCTCTCTTTGCAAACTCAGACCTACAGGGGCCAACAGGCAGTGTAAGTGAGTGAAGCTGGATAGGGAAACACAAGTGTTGAACTGGATGCTCATTTTTGCTATGTGAGAATGTGGGCCCAGCATTGCCAGATCTGATTTTTTTGGAAGAGCTAAAACTTTAGATTTTGTTTAATATGTCCCCCAACTTTTAAATGTTGGCAATGAATTTAAATATTTCAAGGCATTATGCAAGCCAAACCAAACATATCTGCTGCTGTATTTGGCCTTGGGTTGTCCATTTGTAACCTCTGCTCTTTTTGCTCCTCTTGGAAATGATCACATTATGTCTAAGGATAATGTAGTGTGCACAATGACTTGTAAGCCTATCAGTCCAGCCAGACCTCTATGATAAGCTGAGAACAACATCTCCAACTACATGCTGGACAGCCACACTGACTTATTATCTCCCTATACAAACCTGCTGCTCAAGCCTAAAACCTGAGAGTCTCTTGCTTGCTAATCCAATGGTCTCCAAGTCCTGCAATCCATTCCCTCCTTTGCACATTACCTAGGGCCTTGATTACCTCTTTACTGGATTATAACAACACTCTTTTAATTCATCTGTTAGGATCCATCCTTCTTTCTGATTCCAGCCTGCCTTAGTCAGTCAGCTTCAGCTGCTATAATAAGACACTGTAGACTGGGTGGCTTATAAACAAGACATTTATTTCTCACAGTTCTAGAGGCTGGACATCTGAGATCAGAGTGTCCTCACAGTCAGATTCTGGTGAGGGGTCTCTTCCAGGTTACAGACTTGAAGACATGACTATTACTATTTTCACATGGCAGAAGGAAAGCCAATTAGCTCTCAAGCCTCTTATTATAAGGGCAATGATCCCATTTATGAGGGCTCCACTCTCATGACCTAATCACCTCCCAAAGGACCCACCTCCAAATACCATCACATTGGGGATTCAATTTCAACCTATGAATTTTTGGGGAAGACATTCAGTTCATAACACAACCTAATCTCTAAAAGGCAGCTCAGATCACATCATGTCTCTCCTCTACTTAACATCCTTCAGTGGTTTCCAACAATGTATAGGATGAAGTCCAAAGTCCTTAGTATGGCATTCCACGCCTCTTATGATATGACTCTGCGTCACCCTCCAACCTAATTTCTGACCAGTTTCTCATTGCTATCTGGTGTTCCAGTATTACAGAACATTAGTTGCAGCTCCCTATACACATAAGGGTATAAGAGAACGCTTTCTGTTCTCTCTGACTGGTATGCCCTTCCTCATTGATATGCATGGAGACCTACTCATCCTTAAACCAAAGGCCAGCTCTTTGTGAACTGTTCCCCGACTCTTTCCTTGATGCAACTTCCACAGCCCTTTCTCCAGGCTATCACTGTGTTTCGATTATGAGTTTTTATTGCACCCATCTCATGTGACTTTAATTTTTTGTTCACATGCATGTCTCCCATCTTTGTGTCTTAGCGTCTTTGTATTATGAGTACTTAGCACAGGGCCCTCACAATGGACATGCCTAGTAATGTTTCTGAATGAACAAGTGAATGAATGAAGTCATACTAGACAGATGGCATCTGTCCTGTTTATGATCAAAATTACCCCCAAGGAGGTGTAATTCTTTGATGAGTTTCTCGTTCCTCTCTTTGAACAAGTTGCTATATTCCACCAGCCGCAGAAGTGCTTTGAGTGATTTCAAATGCAGAATTCAAAATTGGCTGCCAAGAGATGCCACTTCATTTCCTTTCTAGAATAACATGATTTTCCCCATAACCCAGACAAAATAACAACCCTTGGCTAATGTTTCATATAAGGGGATTTTTCAGAAGGGATAAAAGGGTTAACAGGAGTGGAATTTGGCTTTGCTTATTTCCTCCGTGTTTCCTTGGTGTTCCCAGGTGTTCCTTTCCAGGTATGAAGCCTCCTGTGTAGAGTGTACAGGGGAAGGCCACTCCAGGTCAGGCTTTTAATCCCATGGTGATGCCATCTCAGGAAGTGCCAGCACCCTGTGAACCTTGCAGGATTCTGCAATACAGTCATAGATCTGGGCAAGGACCATAGTTTACACAGCATTGCTCTCTCAGACGGAGACAGGATTAGTCATCCGTCTAAAAATGGAAGGAACAGGCACAAAGGGGCACATGTCTTCACAGGGAGCCCAGCCAGCAAAGCCTGTAGACCGACTAGAAGAGCTGGGCCGAAGATCAGCCTCAAGGGTGCTCCCCCAGTCACTCAGTCTGTCCAACTGTAGGGCAGATGCCAGGTGCAGAAAAGAAAAACCAGATCCTGGACGTACATAGTTACTAAACGCCATATTTCTGATTTTGAAGTTTTATCTTCCCTGTGTCCCTGAGCATATTATCTACCTGTCTTCCTTGAGGGAAAGAGAAAAGAATGAATGTCCACTGGATACCTACTATGAACCAAGACACGTTCTAGATGGTTTTCCTTTCTAAATGTATTTTAATTGTATTAGCATTTTAATCTCCATTTTACAAATGAGGAGAGTGGGGATCAGAGAGGCTAAGTCACTAGCTCAATTTTACACAACCAGTAGATGATAGAGCCAAGATATGGTTCTAGGGAGATGCTATCTTAAAGTCCATGGTTGTTCCATTTTTGCTACTGCTGATATAGTTGTAAAAATCAAATTTTGGGGTTTGTGTACCAGAATCAACAGCTAATATTACCCACCCACTTATAACCTTATTGGGCCAATGGGTTCAGAGTATTCTCAGCCCAACATCTGGGCAATCAGTCAATATATATTATGTGAAGAAACTGCAGGTTGATCCAAAGAGGCCTAAGACACAGCCCCTGCCTGCCAGGTTCACACTACCTGATGTGATACAGACAGTGAGGAAAAGGCAATGTGATAATACAGGAGCTGTCTCAAAAAAGCATGTCAGCAATTCCACACATATCTACAATCACGCACACAGTGATGGTGATCTCATGTGTGATACACTCCCCTGGGTATTTGTGGGGCCATAGCTATCACTCTTTTTTTGCCCATGCAGGAAAGTGTGTTATACTAGAATGCAAGTAACTAGGAAAATGCTGTTAAAGGGATTACTCAAATCTGCTTTAATGTTAAATCACAATAAATCAATGAGGATCTTTGGTGTTTTAGTTATTAGTAACTAAATACCAACTGCTATCTCACAACAGATGACAGTACATTCATGTGCTCAGAGCCATTGTACCTGAGAACAACTGCAGCGGTCAGCCAAATGTCTAGTCTGGACAAAACATGCTGTAAGCTGAGAGGAAGGGGAACTCAAGGGGCCTGAAGCAGACTGGGATAACTTATGGGAAAGTGCAATGACTTAGACCAGTGCCTAGCATAGTGCCTGGCATGTGGAAGAGCTTAACAAAGGAAATGAAAAATGCAGGGCATACATGGGTCTCATGCCAAACAGCTGCAGATGCTGGCCAGTCACTCCCAAAGTCCAGCACAAGGCAAGGCCCCTTTTTCCCCATGCAATGAGGATATACAGATAAACCCTGCCCTCTCCCTACCTGCAAACATGTCATCTTAGTTGAAGAGTCAGGTGGAAGAGGTGTTCTCTGAGAGACTATTTTCTAAGAAAATGCTTGATTTATCAGACTGGATTATGCTTGAAAATGAATAGTATAAACACTAATTATTTCCTCCCTTAGCCAGCTGGTGGGGGCTTGGGAGAAAAGCCAGACTGATAAGGGATAAAGTAAAGGAGCTACATTTTCTCTGCCCTGAGTGAAATGTGAAATAAACTTTGTGACTCAATTACATTTATATTGCTATTTGCTGATTTTTACTTTCTAGATATTATCTTATATCCCCATGTCCCCCTCTCCTTCTTCATCCTAATTATTTTTAATAGTTAACACCAATATCTTTAGTTCTTTTGTGGATACGTTTGTGTAACTTCACACCTACTTAAATATCTCTTTCTTGTTCTATTAATGTTCAGTGATGTCTCTGAGCTCTAATTTTGTAAGACAGAGGCACTCTTCCATCTGTTACCCCTTCCACCTTGTAATTTCTGTCATTTGGATCATTAATGTTTATCTTCTGTTCTGTAACCATATTTTAGTCTTATTTTACATTACATGTAGGTTGATTCTAAAAGGTTGGGAACCAAAAATAAATTTATGCAATTTTAAGTGTGGAAATATTTTTTTACGGCATGGCTACACGTCAATATCATAACTCCGCTTCTCTCAGACTGCAGGTAGTACACAGCTGCTACTATAAGAACTACTAGAGACTTAGTGGCCTAAAACAACACAGATCTACTATAGTTCTTAAGTCATAAATCTGCCATGGGTCTCATTGGGCTAAAAGCAAGGTGTCAGTAGGACTGGTTCTTTTTGGAGGCCCTAGGGAGGAATTCTTTTATTTGCCCTTTCCAGCTATTAGAGACCACCTGCTCTCTTTGTTTTATGGTCCCCTTCCACCATCTTGAAAACCAACAAACACCAAATTTCTCTATATCTTCTTCCAGCATCACATCTATCTCTGACCATAGCCTGGAAAGGTTCTCTGTTATTAAGAACTCATAGGATTCAACTGGGCCTACCTGGAAAATCCAGGATAATCTCCCCATCTAAAATTTCATAATCAGGCTATTATCCTAAGTGAATTAAGACAGGAGAAGAAAACCAAATATGGCATGTTCACACTTATAAGCGGGAGCTAAGCACTGGGTAAACGTGACATAAATATGGGAACAATAGACACTGGGGACTACTAGAGGGAGCAGAGGAGAAGAGCAAGGGATGAAAAACTACCTATTGGGTACTGTGCTCACTACCTGAGTGATGGGATCATTCACCCCTAAACCTCAGCATTACACAATATAGCCATGTAACAAACCTACGTGCATATTCCTTAATCTAAAATAAATGTTGAAATTATAAAATAAAATTTCCTAACTTTAATCACATATGCAAATTCCTTTTTGCCATGTAAAGCAATATATTCACAGATTTCAAGGATTAGGACATGGGCATATTTGAGGAACCATTGTTCTGCTTATAATACAAAACAAAATGTTTCTAGTGTTAAAAAAAAAAATGAGTTCTCCTTCTTATGTACCATCAATTCAACCCAAGGAAGAGTTCAGTGAGAGATGTTATAATCAAACTACCAAAATTCAAAGACAAAGAAAGAATTCTGAATGCAGCAAGAGAAAAGAAACATACTACATACAAGGGAGCCCTAGTTCAATTATTATGGGATTCCTCAGCAGAAATCTTGCAGGCCAGAAGAGAATAAGATGATATATTCAAAGTGTTGAGGAAAAAACCTGCCAACCAAGAATTCTTTACCTGGCAAACCTGTTCTTCAGAAATGACAGAAAAATAAAGGCTTTTGCAGATAAACAAAAGCTAAAAGCATTCATCACCACTAGATCTGTCTTAAACCATAAATTTAAAATTTATGAAGCAAAATGCTCCACTAACAAATTTTAAAAATAAATAATATTCTGGAAAAAATGTTGCAATATGTACTACAAAAGATTAATCTCTGGTATACATAAAATAGCTCTTGCGAAAGACAACCCAAACACAAATTAGAACAAAGAACATAAACAATTAGTAGAAAAAATGTAAATGGCAAATAAAACCATATTAGGAATCTGAATCAAGGAAAGGCAAGTGAATAGAAGGTGAAACAATGTAAAAAAAATGAGAGAGGTAACTTTTCACACAGTTGCTTGGAGATTTGAGGAAAACAACCAATATAAATATGTGAAAGATGTAGAATGTAAGAAATAGTGGGTTTGAAACAGGAGTTCAAGGACAAGAAATTCAGGTGAAAACATAACAGCAGGACTAGAAAGTATTTTATCCTACAAGTCTCTTAAACTATTATATTTTACACACTTTTAACCTCTCTATGCTGCATTTGAGTTGTTTATTCATTTCTTTCCAGTTTGCAAGATCTGTCTTCATTTGTGTATAGGTAGCTATGCAATAGTCTTCTGTTTTACTTCCCAATGGTTATGTTTTGTTTCTAGAATTTCCATTTGGTTCTTTTCCCAGTCTTCCATCCTTTAAAAATTTAGTAAGATAAATTACTTTGTTTTTTGTTTTATTACCTCAAAGTTTTGGAGTGCTGATTTCCTGTTTTTTTTAATATTTGCCAACTTTCCCTTATGATAGTTGATTTCCTTATGTGATTTGCAATTTTTTTAACATCAGTTTTTAGGTTTATTTTTTCAGGCGAAATATTGGGTTACGAAAGCATGACCATCATAAGAATTTGCATTTGTATCTGACAAAGGGGTTTAACTAGCCAGACAAGTGTCTATATCAATTGCTCTGCTTGAAGTCTCACATTGTACATTTGATCCCATATTTCTGTAAGTTCCAGGCTTGGAGATGTGATTTCTCGAACTTTTTTTTTTTTCCTACATTTACCACCAAATGACAAACTTCTTTTCTGCCATTGGCCAAGGATGAAGGTTGGATACTTCTAGTACCCTTTTCATTGATATTCAGTTTTTAGACTGCAAGTTTAATGCACAAGTATCCATCACCGTTACTCTTTTTGTGTGTGCCTAAGGCAACATCTTTTGACCTAGTGGGCAATAAAACTCCAATGGCCAGTTCCTAGAGCTTCTAGCCAGCTCACTATTTCCATGAACCACAAGAGTATCAGCTTTGGCTTGCACCATGGCTTTGAGCACCCCTTTCACTTATAGCACCTGGAAATTTTTTTTTTTTTTTTGAAAATTTCTGAGCATTTGAGCTGTTGTTCTGTTTTGCCCAGCATTTCTATGTTTTTATTTATTGATAGAAGCATTTCCACATTGTCTCAGTCCAGAAGTGTCATTTTTTAGATTTAATATGTACATTTGGTTAAGATTTTCCCAGAAATCTCATAGTCCTTGTTGTTTTCAATAATTATTATGAAATATTTAAGGCACACAGAAATGTACACAAATACAATTAACATCCTTATATGTGTCATCCGGGTTAAGAAAGGAAACACTAATAATAAAATAAAATAGAATAATACACAGGATAATTCCTGTGCCCCCAGCTCCTGAGTTTCATCTCCATTTCTTTTCTTTTCTCCACCCTATAGGTAACCATTACCCTTCATTTGGTGTTTATCATTTCCATGCACTTCTTTTAATTTTTCAATTTACAATATTAGCCAAAGGAGCACTTTAATGTTCCAGGCACTCTTGCAAGGGCTTTAAAAATGCTAACTTCTCGTATCTTCTATGAGATAGGTATAATTATTATTATTATTATTATTCCCTTTTTTTTTTCTTTTGAGACGGAGTTCACTCTCTTCGCCCAGGCTGGAGTGCAATGGTGCGATCTCGGCTCACTGCAACCTCCGCCTCCCGGGTTCAAGTGATTCTCCTGTCTCAGCCTCCTAAGTAGCTGGGATTACAGGCATCCATCCCCAGGCCCAGCTAATTTTTGTGGTTTTAGTAGAGACGGAGTTTCACCATGTTGGTTAGGCTGGTCCATTTTGCTGGTGAGAAGAGTCCATAGAGATTAAGTAACTCTTCCATAGACACACAGTTGGTGTTCGTGTACAATTTGAACCCAGTTAGTTTGGCTTCATAATCTTTGCAATTAATTAACCACTATGCAGCTACATATATGTATATCCTTAAATATTATAGTAATAATAATAGTCTTATTTCATAAGAAATTAAACTTTACATAAACTGTATATTTAGAAAATTTTCTGCAATTATCTTTCTTCCACTCAGCATTATACTTCTGAAGTTTATCCACATTGATGTTTGTAGGTCTAATTCATTATTTTCTCACCTGTATATAATTCAATCATGTAAATTTACCTCTACTTATTTATTCATTTTCATTTCCATGGCTACTTAGATTGCTTCCAATTTTTTGCTACTACAAATAATTTTGCAAAGAACATTTTAAATACCTATCTCCTAGTAGACAAATGAGTTTTCCTAGGCTATATTCCTATAAGTGAAACATGTGGTCACAGGACATGTGCTTAGGCAATGTTATTAATACTAGATTTTGCCAAGTTTTCCTTTTAAAATGGTTGACCAATTTATGTTTCCAATGCAGCGTATGAGAGCTTTTTTTGATTGCTCCACGTCTTTGCTATAGTTATATCATTAGGCTGTTCAGTTTTTGCCCAGCTGATGTGTACACAACAGAATTTTACTGGCATTTTACCCATTACATGCTTAACAGTTCGGCATATCTGTTCCACTTACTATTGCTGCCTAGCAAATTACTCTAAACTTTAGGCTCTTAAAACACTCAGTTTTTGATGTTTAGAAATTTCATGGATCGCAAATTTAAACAGGTAACAAAAGAAATGGCTTATCTCTGTCCCAGGATGCCTGAGGCCTCAGCTGGGATCACTGACCACTGGGGGTGACTCAATGGATGGGGCTGGTATCATCTGGAGGAATCTTTACATATGCTGGCCATTGGTTCAGATTTCACATGAAGATACTGCTGTGAATACTATGTACGGCTTCTACGTTTGGCCTGGGCTTTCTCACAGCATTGTGCTTCACGATAGTTGAACTTCTTTCAGTTTTAGTATATGTGCTGCTGACGTAAGCACGATAGTTGAACTTCTTGTATGGTGACTCAGATCTCCGAATTAGAGTATCTCAGTAAACAAGGTTGAAGCTGTATTATTCTTTTATGACCCAGCTTTTATAAGTCACACACTATTGCTTCTCCTGCACTATATGGGTTAGAAGTAAGTCAACAAGGTAAGCACACGTTCAAAGGGAGGGAAAATAGGAGAAATGTCCCCTCTTCTCAATAGGAGGAATGTCAAAGAATCTGCAAACAAGTTTAGAACTGCCATAATGTCCCACAAGTGTTTAGTCATTTTCCCTAAAATAACATTCACTTAACAAAGTATAGTTTGTTTTGAATAATATTTCACATTAATTACGTTATTGTTAAATGTCTTATTGTTAAAGTCTTCAAAATTTTTATTAAAAGATAAAAGTGGTGATGAATATAATGAAATTGATACTTTAACTCATAATAATTTTTAAATCCTAAATTGTGAAGCTGATTCTATTGAGAATATTAATTTTGAATCTATGTATTAGGAGAAACAAATCTTTGAGTTTCATGATTTCTCACAAGTGGTAGAAAAATAAAAGTGGGAGGAGGAGGAAAAAGTCATAAATATTTGAGAGCAAGATTTTGTAGGATTGGGCAATTATTTGCTTCTCATCCATCATGTTGTTTATTAGGATAATTTCTTAACAAGTGGTACGGTATCAGTGAAATGTTACATCTATCACCCTCATCAACCCATAAAGTTTTCCCAAAACAACAGGAAATAATTATTTTATTTTAAAATAATTATTTTCTATACAAAATTATTGGGTTTTATTTTTAAAGGTGAAGAAGAGATTTTAGTGAACATCGGCTATTTTCTTGTCTGACCAGCACATCTTTCTTTGGAGGACTACCCCTCTCCCAATGCACATAATTCTGATGAGGCTTTCAATCATGTATTTCTCCTTGTCCAGCCACAGAAGCAGGCTCTGACCCAGGCTGGACAATCAGAGTCCCTTTTCGGGCTTGATATAGTGCAGGAGACTTCCTTCTCCTTTAACTGGGACCAAAACTCTTTTGAAAGTGTGAGTCTGGAGTAGCTGGTGGTTTCATTTTCTGCCCCATGGAGAGTGCTTATTGAGGATGAAGTCAATTCTGAGGAAAGCGTGGCCCAGAGGTGGAGAGAGAAAGGCAGAGTTCTCATTATATCTTCTGATCTTTTAGATCTTATTGGACAGAAGTCCCTCCTCAGCCTTCCTGGTTATGAGAGTCAGCTGCTGTTCTGTTTTTGCAAAAAACGACTTTTCACTGTGTGGTCCGCCACTTGCTAGGGAGAGTGTGTTTGATCACTATCAATTCCAGAAGTACAAAAGCACGATTCAAAGTCTAACTCCTTAGCAAAAATCAGTACTGGACACACTATTATTAGGAAATCTGTAAAACCAGTCCCAAATAACTGACAAGTGATATCTATGGAGGGAAAGCAAAATTAGAAAAAGCTTATCAGTGGCATATGATCTAGAGCAATGTATTTTTACCTTAAAGCTAGGTAAGATGGCTGATGAGTAGATTCTGAATTGGATTTTAGGAGTTGGTGATATATGAAGGAAAAACACTCAGCAGCTTTTTATCACATGGAAAAAAACTTCTGTTTGGTTAGTGATTATTTTCTGAACCATGGTATAAACAGGAATAAGGTTATCAACAGATAAGTAAGTGACAAAGAAGGACATTGCTACTTGAATAAAAGAGGCTTTTTTTTTGGATGTCCAATTAACCACGATTTATTGACAGAAAACAGTCCAACTCAGCCATGTGCTTCCTGACTTTGACTCACTATTTAAAAAATAGTAAAAACTTTAAAAAAAAGTTGGTTGTGTTGATTACGTGTTTTTAGCATATTGTGGTGAAGAAATTGGCAGTGAAGATAAGAGGGTTTTTTTTCCCCTCACATGACGGTGGTCTGGCTGTTAAAAGAAAGGGTTCTCACGAGTTTGAGATATGAAGAATGAGAGGAAACATTTCTTCATGGCAATAATAATGCTAGAGAAGCCATTTTAGTGACATCTGGTGGCTTGCACAAAAGCATATTGATGATGTAGTATCACATTTTCCATCTTGAAATTAAAGGATCAGGCTGGGTGCGGTGGCTCACGCTTGCAACCTTAGCATTTAGGGACGCTGAGGAGGATGGATCACCTGAGGTCAGGAGTTCGAAACCAGCCTGGCCAACATGGTGAAACCCCATCTCTATTAAAAATACAAAAAAATTAGCCAGGAGTGTTGGCATATGCCTGTAATCCCAGCTACTTGGGAGGCTGAGGCAGGAGAATCAATTGATCCTGGGAGTACGAGGTTGCAGTGAGCCGAAATTGTACCACTGCACTCCAGCCTGGGTGACAGAGCGAGACTCTGTCTCAAAAAAAAAAAAAAAAAAAAAAAAAAGAAATTAAAGAATCAAGGTTTCTTAAGACTGAACTCTGGTAAAAATGGCTTGTTAAGAGTAGGACTCTTACAAGATTGATGATTTAAAAAAATGTATTAAGAAATCAATGCTCTGTTATTGGGCATGTTTATTTTTATCTTTGATTAATTACTTTATCATTACAAAGAATGCAAACAACTCAACAAGGTATAAGGGAAGAATTAGGAAATAACCTCAAATCTCATACCATTGATAACATTATTACACTATTCTCGGTGCACATATTGAGACAGAAGGGTAGAGAGGTAGAGAGGTACCTAACTAGATAGCACTAATTTTTTTTTTTCCAGGAGGCCAGGAAATATTTTATTGACAACCAGGGACACAGCCATAAGAGAGAGAAGCACACAGGACTGCAAACTAACATCCAATAGTCAGCAAGGGCCCTCTGGGCCAGGAATACTGAATCCTGGTGTCCTCACAGTCTCCCACCAGTAGACATACATTACTGGGCATCCAAGGGAGGGGGCGGTGGCTCTGGTGTCCCAGAGAGTGAGAGGATATATGATGCCTCATTATGAGCGACAGGGTAGGAAGGTAAAATGGAGGGTCCATCACTGCCTAAGACCACCTCCTCC